>NC_083489.1:14459636-15096727 GCF_905332965.1 Bombus pascuorum | reverse complement strand
AACGTGTCACGTTATATACTAATACATACTAAAGTGTAACGTTATATACTAATACGTAATAACGTATAACGTTATATACCATTCCGTACTAACGTATAACGTTATATACTAATACATACTAAAGTGTAACGTTATATACTAATACGTACTAACGTGTCACGTTATATAATAATACGTAATAACGTATAACGTTATATACTATTACGTACTAACGTGTAACGTTATATACTAATACGTACTCACGTATAACGTTATATACTATTACGTACTAACGTGCAACGTTATATACTATTACGTAATAACGTATAACGTTATATACTATTACGTACTAACGTATAACGTTATATACTATTACGTAATGACGTATAACGTTATATACTATTACGTACTAACGTATAGCCTTATATACTATTACGTACTAACGTATAACGTTATATACTATTACGTACTAACGTGTAACGTTATATACTATTACATACTAACGTGTCACGTTATATACTAATACGTAATAACGTATAACGTTATATACTATTACGTACTATCGTATAACGTTATATACTATTACGTACTAACGTATAACGTTATATACTATTACGTAATAACGCGTAACGTTATATACTAATTCGTAATAACGTATAACGTTATATACCATTCCGTACTAACGTGTAACGTTATATACTAATACGTAATGACGTATAACGTTATATACTATTACGTGTTAACGTATAACGTTATATACTGATACGTACTAACGTGTAACGTTATATACTAATACGTACTAACGTGTCACGTTATATACTAATACGTAATAACGTGTAACGTTATATACTATTACATACTAACGTGTCACGTTATATACTAATACGTAATAACATATAACGTTATATACTATTACGTACTATCGTATAACGTTATATACTATCACGTAATGAGGTATAACGTTATATACTAATACGTAATAACGTATAATGTTATATACTATTACGTACTATCGTATAACGTTATATACTATTACGTACTAACGTATAACGTTATATACTATTACGTAATAACGTGTAACGTTATATACTAATTCCTAATAACGTATAACGTTATATACCATTCCGTACTAACGTATAACGTTATATACTAATACATACTAAAGTGTAATGTTATATACTATTACGTAATAACGTATAACGTTATATACTATTACGTAATGACGTATAACGTTATATACTATTACGTACCTACGTATAACGTTATATGCTAATACGTAATAACGTGTAACGTTATATATTAATACGTAATAACGTATAACATTATATACCATTCCGTACTAACGTATAGCCTTATATACTATTACGTACTAACGTATAACGTTATATACTATTACGTAATGACGTATAACGTTATATACTATTACGTACCTACGTATAACGTTATATGCTAATACGTAATAACGTGTAACGTTATATATTAATACGTAATAACGTATAACATTATATACTATTACGTACTAACGTGTCACGTTATATACTAATACATACTAAAGTGTAACGTTATATACTAATACGTAATAACGTATAATGTTATATACTATTACGTGCTAACGTATAACGTTATATACTATTACGTACTAACGTGTAACGTTATATACTAATACGTAATGACGTATAACGTCATATACTATTACGTACTAACGTATAACGTTATATACTAATACGTAATAACGTGCAACGTTATATACTAGTACGTAATAACGTATAACGTTATATACTATTACATACTAACGTATAACGTTATATACTATTACGTACTAACGTGCAACGTTATATACTAATACGTAATAACGTATAACGTTATATACTATTACGTACTAACGTATAACGTTATATACTAATACGTACTAACGTGTAACGTTATATACTAATACGTACTAACGTGTCACGTTATATACTATTACATACTAACGTGTCACGTTATATACTAATACGTAATAACGTATAACGTTATATACTATTACGTACTATCGTATAACGTTATATACTATCACGTAATGAGGTATAACGTTATATACTAATACGTACTAACGTATAGCCTTATATACTATTACGTACTAACGTATAACGTTATATACTATTACGTACTAACGTATAACGTTATATACTACTACGTACTAACGTGTAACGTTATATACTAATACGTAATACCGTATAACGTTATATACGAATACGTACTAACTTGTAACGTTATATACTAATACGTACTAACGTGTAACGTTATATACTAATACGTACTAACGTGTCACGTTGAATACTAATACGTAATAACGTATAACGTTATATACTATTACGTACTATCGTATAACGTTATATACTATTACGTACTAACGTATAACGTTATATACTATTACGTACTAACGTATAACGTTATATGCTAATACGTAATAACGTGTAACGTTATATATTAATACGTAATAACGTATAACGTTATATACTATTACGTACTAACGTATAACGTTATATACTATTACGTACTAACGTGTAACGTTATATACTAATACGTAATAACGTATAACGTTATATACTATTACGTACTAACGTATAACGTTATATACTATTACGTAATAACGTGTAACGTTATATACTAATTCGTAATAACGTATAATGTTATATACCATTCCGTAATAACGTATAACGTTATATACTAATACATACTAAAGTGTAATGTTATATACTAATACGTAATAACGCATAACGTTATATAGTATTACGTACTAACGTATAACGTTATATACTATTACGTAATGACGTATAACGTCATATACTATTACGTACTAACGTATAACGTTATATACTATTACGTGCTAACGTATAACGTTATATACTATTACGTACTAACGTGTAACGTTATATACTAATACGTAATGACGTATAACGTCATATACTATTACGTACTACCGTATAACGTTATATACTAATACGTAATAACGTGCAACGTTATATACTAATACGTAATAACGTATAACGTTATATACTATTACGTACTAACGTATAACGTTATATACTATTACGTACTAACGTGCAACGTTATATACTAATACGTAATAACGTATAACGTTATATACTATTACGTGCTAACGTATAACGTTATATACTAATACGTACTAACGTGTAACGTTATATACTAATACGTACTAACGTGTCACGTTATATACTATTACATACTAACGTATAACGTTATATGCTAATACGTAATAACGTGTGACGTTATATATTAATACGTAATAACGTATAACGTTATATACTATTACGTACTAACGTATAACGTTATATACTATTACGTACTAACGTGTAACGTTATATACTAATACGTAATAACGTATAACGTTATATACTATTACGTACTAACGTATAACGTTATATACTATTACGTAATAACGTGTAACGTTATATACTAATTCGTAATAACGTATAATGTTATATACCATTCCGTAATAACGTATAACGTTATATACTAATACATACTAAAGTGTAATGTTATATACTAATACGTAATAACACATAACGTTATATAGTATTACGTACTAACGTATAACGTTATATACTATTACGTACTAACGTATAACGTTATATGCTAATACGTAATAACGTGTAACGTTATATATTAAAGCGTAATAACGTATAACGTTATATACTATTACGTACTAACGTATAACGTTATATACTATTACGTACTAACGTGTAACGTTATATACTAATACGTAATAACGTATAACGTTATATACTATTACGTACTAACGTATAACGTTATATACTATTACGTAATAACGTGTAACGTTCTATACTAATTCGTAATAACGTATAACGTTATATACCATTCCGTACTAACGCATAACGTTATATACTAATACATACTAAAGTGTAATGTTATATACTAATACGTAATAACGTATAACGTTATATAGTATTACGTACTAACGTATAACGTTATATACTATTACGTAATGACGTATAACGTCATATACTATTACGTACTAACGTATAACGTTATATACTATTACGTGCTAACGTATAACGTTATATGCTAATACGTAATAACGTGTAACGTTATATATTAATACGTAATAACGTATAACGTTATATACTATTACGTACTAACGTATAACGTTATATACTATTACGTACTAACGTGTAACGTTATATACTAATACGTAATAACGTATAACGTTATATACTATTACGTACTAACGTATAACGTTATATACTATTACGTAATAACGTGTAACGTTATATACTAATTCGTAATAACGTATAACGTTATATACCATTCCGTACTAACGTATAACGTTATATACTAATGCATACTAAAGTGTAATGTTATATACTAATACGTAATAACGTATAACGTTATATAGTATTACGTACTAACGTATAACGTTATATACTATTACGTAATGACGTATAACGTTATATACTAATACGTAATTACGTATAACGTTATATACTATTACGTACTAACGTATAACGTCATATACTACTACGTACTAACGTGTAACGTTCTATACTAATACGTAATAACGTATAACGTTATATACTATTACGTACTAACGTATAACGTTATATACTATTACGTACTAACGTGCAACGTTATATACTAATACGTAATAACGTATAACGTTATATACTAATACGTACTAACGTGTAATGTTATATACTAATACGTACTAACGTGTAACGTTATATACTAATACGTACTAACGTGACACGTTATATACTAATACGTAATAACGTATAACGTTATATACTATTACGTACTAACGTGTAACGTTATATACTAATACGTACTCACGTATAACGTTATATACTATTACGTACTATCGTGAAACGTTATATACTATTACATACTAACGTGTCACGTTATATACTATCACGTAATGAGGTATAACGTTATATACTAATACGTAATAACGTATAACGTTATATACTATTACGTACTATCGTATAACGTTATATACTATTACGTACTAACGTATAACGTTATATACTATTACGTACTAACGTATAACGTTATATGCTAATACGTAATAACGTGTAACGTTATATATTAATACGTAATAACGTATAACGTTATATACTATTACGTACTAACGTATAACGTTATATACTATTACGTACTAACGTGTAACGTTATATACTAATACGTAATAACGTATAACGTTATATACTATTACGTACTAACGTATAACGTTATATACTATTACGTAATAACGTGTAACGTTCTATACTAATTCGTAATAACGTATAACGTTATATACCATTCCGTACTAACGCATAACGTTATATACTAATACATACTAAAGTGTAATGTTATATACTAATACGTAATAACGTATAACGTTATATAGTATTACGTACTAACGTATAACGTTATATACTATTACGTAATGACGTATAACGTCATATACTATCACGTACTAACGTATAACGTTATATACTATTACGTGCTAACGTATAACGTTATATACTATTACGTATTAACGTGTAACGTTATATACTAATACGTAATAACGTATAACGTTATATACTATTACGTACTATCGTATAACGTTATATACTATCACGTAATGAGGTATAACGCTATATACTAATACGTACTAACGTATAGCCTTATATACTATTACGTACTAACGTATAACGTTATATACTATTACGTACTAACGTGTAACGATATATACTATTACATACTAACGTGTCACGTTATATACTAATACGTAATAACGTATAACGTTATATACTATTACGTACTATCGTATAACGTTATATACTATCACGTAATGAGGTATAACGTTATATACTAATACGTAATAACGTATAACGTTATATACTATTACGTACTATCGTATAACGTTATATACTATTACGTACTAACGTATAACGTTATATACTATTACGTAATAACGTGTAACGTTATATACTAATTCCTAATAACGTATAACGTTATATACCATTCCGTACTAACGTATAACGTTATATACTAATACATACTAAAGTGTAATGTTATATACTAATACGTAATAACGTATAACGTTATATAGTATTACGTACTAACGTATAACGTTATATACTATTACGTAATGACGTATAACGTCATATACTATTACGTACTAACCAATAACGTTATATACTATTACGTGCTAACGTATAACGTTATATACTATTACGTACTAACGTGTAACGTTATATACTAATACGTAATGACGTATAACGTTATATACTATTACGTGCTAACGTATAACGTTATATACTGATACGTACTAACGTGTAACGTTATATTCTAATACGTACTAACGTGTCACGTTATATACTAATACGTAATAACGTATAATGTTATATACTATTACGTACTAACGTGTAACGTTATATACTAATACGTACTCACGTATAACGTTATATACTATTACATACTAACGTGCAACGTTATATACTATTACGTAATAACGTATAACGTTATATACTAATACGTACTAACGTATAACGTTATATACTATTACGTACTAACTTGTAACGTTATATACTATTACGTAATAACGTATAACGTTATATACTATTACGTACCTACGTATAACGTTATATGCTAATACGTAATAACGTGTAACGTTATATATTAATACGTAATAACGTATAACATTATATACTATTACGTACTAACGTGTCACGTTATGTACTAATACATACTAAAGTGTAACGTTATATACTAATACGTAATAACGTATAACGTTATATACTATTACGTGCTAACGTATAACGTTATATACTATTACGTACTAACGTGTAACGTTATATACTAATACGTAATGACGTATAACGTCATATACTATTACGTACTAACGTATAACGTTATATACTAAAACGTAATAACGTGCAACGTTATATACTAATACGTAATAACGTATAACGTTATATACTATTACGTACTAACGTATAACGTTATATACTATTACGTACTAACGTGCAACGTTATATACTAATACGTAATAACGTATAACGTTATATACTTTTACGTGCTAACGTATAACGTTATATACTAATACGTACTAACGTGTAACGTTATATACTAATACGTACTAACGTGTCACGTTATATACTATTACATACTAACGTGTCACGTTATATACTAATACGTAATAACGTATAACGTTATATACTATTACGTACTATCGTGAAACGTTATATACTATTACATACTAACGTGTCACGTTATATACTATCACGTAATGAGGTATAACGTTATATACTAATACGTAATAACGTATAACGTTATATACTATTACGTACTATCGTATAACGTTATATACTATTACGTACTAACGTATAACGTTATATACTATTACGTACTAACGTATAACGTTATATGCTAATACGTAATAACGTGTAACGTTATATATTAATACGTAATAACGTATAACGTTATATACTATTACGTACTAACGTATAACGTTATATACTATTACGTACTAACGTGTAACGTTATATACTAATACGTAATAACGTATAACGTTATATACTATTACGTACTAACGTATAACGTTATATACTATTACGTAATAACGTGTAACGTTCTATACTAATTCGTAATAACGTATAACGTTATATACCATTCCGTACTAACGCATAACGTTATATACTAATACATACTAAAGTGTAATGTTATATACTAATACGTAATAACGTATAACGTTATATAGTATTACGTACTAACGTATAACGTTATATACTATTACGTAATGACGTATAACGTCATATACTATTACGTACTAACGTATAACGTTATATACTATTACGTGCTAACGTATAACGTTATATACTATTACGTATTAACGTGTAACGTTATATACTAATACGTAAAGACGTATAACGTCATATACTATTACGTACTAACGTATAACGTTATATACTAATACGTAATAACGTGCAACGTTATATACTAATACGTAATAACGTATAACGTTATATACTATTACGTACTAACGTATAACGTTATATACTATTACGTACTAACGTGCAACGTTATATACTAATACGTAATAACGTATAACGTTATATACTATTTCGTGCTAACGTATAACGTTATATACTAATACGTACTAACGTGTAACGTTATATACTAATACGTACTAACGTGTCACGTTATATACTATTACATACTAACGTGTCACGTTATATACTAATACGTAATAACGTATAACGTTATATACTATTACGTACTATCGTATAACGTTATATACTATCACGTAATGAGGTATAACGTTATATACTAATACGTAATAACGTATAACGTTATATACTATTACGTACTATCGTATAACGTTATATACTATTACGTACTAACGTATAACGTTATATACTATTACGTAATAACGTGTAACGTTATATACTAATTCCTAATAACGTATAACGTTATATACCATTCCGTACTAACGTATAACGTTATATACTAATACATACTAAAGTGTAATGTTATATACTAATACGTAATAACGTATAACGTTATATAGTATTACGTACTAACGTATAACGTTATATACTATTACGTAATGACGTATAACGTCATATACTATTACGTACTAACCAATAACGTTATATACTATTACGTGCTAACGTATAACGTTATATACTATTACGTACTAACGTGTAACGTTATATACTAATACGTAATGACGTATAACGTTATATACTATTACGTGCTAACGTATAACGTTATATACTGATACGTACTAACGTGTAACGTTATATTCTAATACGTACTAACGTGTCACGTTATATACTAATACGTAATAACGTATAATGTTATATACTATTACGTACTAACGTGTAACGTTATATACTAATACGTACTCACGTATAACGTTATATACTATTACATACTAACGTGCAACGTTATATACTATTACGTAATAACGTATAACGTTATATACTAATACGTACTAACGTATAACGTTATATACTATTACGTACTAACTTGTAACGTTATATACTATTACGCAATAACGTATAACGTTATATACTATTACGTACCTACGTATAACGTTATATGCTAATACGTAATAACGTGTAACGTTATATATTAATACGTAATAACGTATAACATTATATACTATTACGTACTAACGTGTCACGTTATGTACTAATACATACTAAAGTGTAACGTTATATACTAATACGTAATAACGTATAACGTTATATACTATTACGTGCTAACGTATAACGTTATATACTATTACGTACTAACGTGTAACGTTATATACTAATACGTAATGACGTATAACGTCATATACTATTACGTACTAACGTATAACGTTATATACTAAAACGTAATAACGTGCAACGTTATATACTAATACGTAATAACGTATAACGTTATATACTATTACGTACTAACGTATAACGTTATATACTATTACGTACTAACGTGCAACGTTATATACTAATACGTAATAACGTATAACGTTATATACTATTACGTGCTAACGTATAACGTTATATACTAATACGTACTAACGTATAACGTTATATACTAATACGTACTAACGTGTAACGTTATATACTAATACGTACTAACGTGTAACGTTATATACTAATACGTACTAACGTGTCACGTTGTATACTAATACGTAATAACGTATAACGTTATATAGTATTACGTACTAACGTATAACGTTATATACTATTACGTAATGACGTATAACGTCATATACTATTACGTACTAACGTATAACGTTATATACTATTACGTGCTAACGTATAACGTTATATACTATTACGTATTAACGTGTAACGTTATATACTAATACGTAAAGACGTATAACGTCATATACTATTACGTACTAACGTATAACGTTATATACTAATACGTAATAACGTGCAACGTTATATACTAATACGTAATAACGTATAACGTTATATACTATTACGTACTAACGTATAACGTTATATACTATTACGTACTAACGTGCAACGTTATATACTAATACGTAATAACGTATAACGTTATATACTATTTCGTGCTAACGTATAACGTTATATACTAATACGTACTAACGTGTAACGTTATATACTAATACGTACTAACGTGTCACGTTATATACTATTACATACTAACGTGTCACGTTATATACTAATACGTAATAACGTATAACGTTATATACTATTACGTACTATCGTATAACGTTATATACTATCACGTAATGAGGTATAACGTTATATACTAATACGTAATAACGTATAACGTTATATACTATTACGTACTATCGTATAACGTTATATACTATTACGTACTAACGTATAACGTTATATACTATTACGTAATAACGTGTAACGTTATATACTAATTCCTAATAACGTATAACGTTATATACCATTCCGTACTAACGTATAACGTTATATACTAATACATACTAAAGTGTAATGTTATATACTAATACGTAATAACGTATAACGTTATATAGTATTACGTACTAACGTATAACGTTATATACTATTACGTAATGACGTATAACGTCATATACTATTACGTACTAACCAATAACGTTATATACTATTACGTGCTAACGTATAACGTTATATACTATTACGTACTAACGTGTAACGTTATATACTAATACGTAATGACGTATAACGTTATATACTATTACGTGCTAACGTATAACGTTATATACTAATACGTAATAACGTATAATGTTATATACTATTACGTACTAACGTGTAACGTTATATACTAATACGTACTCACGTATAACGTTATATACTATTACATACTAACGTGCAACGTTATATACTATTACGTAATAACGTATAACGTTATATACTAATACGTACTAACGTATAACGTTATATACTATTACGTACTAACTTGTAACGTTATATACTATTACGCAATAACGTATAACGTTATATACTATTACGTACCTACGTATAACGTTATATGCTAATACGTAATAACGTGTAACGTTATATATTAATACGTAATAACGTATAACATTATATACTATTACGTACTAACGTGTCACGTTATGTACTAATACATACTAAAGTGTAACGTTATATACTAATACGTAATAACGTATAACGTTATATACTATTACGTGCTAACGTATAACGTTATATACTATTACGTACTAACGTGTAACGTTATATACTAATACGTAATGACGTATAACGTCATATACTATTACGTACTAACGTATAACGTTATATACTAAAACGTAATAACGTGCAACGTTATATACTAATACGTAATAACGTATAACGTTATATACTATTACGTACTAACGTATAACGTTATATACTATTACGTACTAACGTGCAACGTTATATACTAATACGTAATAACGTATAACGTTATATACTATTACGTGCTAACGTATAACGTTATATACTAATACGTACTAACGTATAACGTTATATACTAATACGTACTAACGTGTAACGTTATATACTAATACGTACTAACGTGTAACGTTATATACTAATACGTACTAACGTGTCACGTTGTATACTAATACGTAATAACGTATAACGTTATATACTATTACGTACTAACGTGTAACGTTATATACTAATACGTACTCACGTATAACGATATATACTATTACGTACTAACGTGAAACGTTATATACTATTACATACTAACGTGTCACGTTATATACTATCACGTAATGAGGTATAACGTTATATACTAATACGTAATAACGTATAACGTTATATACTATTACGTACTATCGTATAACGTTATATACTATTACGTACTAACGTATAACGTTATATACTATTACGTACTAACGTATAACGTTATATGCTAATACGTAATAACGTGTAACGTTATATATTAATACGTAATAACGTATAACGTTATATACTATTACGTACTAACGTATAACGTTATATACTATTACGTACTAACGTGTAACGTTATATACTAATACGTAATAACGTATAACGTTATATACTATTACGTACTAACGTATAACGTTATATACTATTACGTAATAACGTGTAACGTTATATACTAATTCGTTATAACGTATAACGTTATATACCATTCCGTACTAACGTATAACGTTATATACTAATACATACTAAAGTGTAATGTTACATACTAATACGTAATAACGTATAACGTTATATAGTATTACGTACTAACGTATAACGTTATATACTATTACGTAATGACGTATAACGTTATATACTAATACGTAATTACGTATAACGTTATATACTATTACGTACTAACGTATAACGTTATATACTACTACGTACTAACGTGTAACGTTCTATACTAATACGTAATAACGTATAACGTTATATACTATTACGTACTAACGTATAACGTTATATACTATTACGAACTAACGTGCAACGTTATATACTAATACGTAATAACGTATAACGTTATATACTAATACGTACTAACGTGTAACGTTATTTACTAATACGTACTAACGTGTAACGTTATATACTAATACGTAATAACGTATAACGTTATATACTATTACGTAATATCGTATAACGTTATATACTATTACGTACTAACGCATAACGTTATATACTATTACGTACTAACGTATAACGTTATATGCTAATACGTAATAACGTGTAACGTTATATATTAATATGTAATAACGTATAACGTTATATACTATTACGTACTAACGTATAACGTTATATACTATTACGTACTAACGTGTAACGTTATATACTAATACGTAATGACGTATAACGTCATATACTATTACGTACTAACGTATAACGTTATATACTAAAACGTAATAACGTGCAACGTTATATACTATTACGTACTAACGTGTAACGTTATATACTTATACGTACTCACGTATAACGTTATATACTATTACGTACTAACGTGAAACGTTATATACTATTACATACTAACGTGTCACGTTATATACTATCACGTAATGAGGTATAACGTTATATACTAATACGTAATAACGTATAACGTTATATACTATTACGTACTATCGTATAACGTTATATACTATTACGTACTAACGTATAACGTTATATACTATTACGTACTAACGTATAACGTTATATGCTAATACGTAATAACGTGTAACGTTATATATTAATACGTAATAACGTATAACGTTATATACTATTACGTACTAACGTATAACGTTATATACTATTACGTACTAACGTGTAACGTTATATACTAATACGTAATAACGTATAACGTTATATACTATTACGTACTAACGTATAACGTTATATACTATTACGTAATAACGTGTAACGTTATATACTAATTCGTAATAACGTATAACGTTATATACCATTCCGTACTAACGTATAACGTTATATACTAATTCATACTAAAGTGTAATGTTATATACTAATACGTAATAACGTATAACGTTATATAGTATTACGTACTAACGTATAACGTTATATACTATTACGTAATGACGTATAACGTTATATACTAATACGTAATTACGTATAACGTTATATACTATTACGTACTAACGTATAACGTCATATACTACTACGTACTAACGTGTAACGTTCTATACTAATACGTAATAACGTATAACGTTATATACTATTACGTACTAACGTATAACGTTATATACTATTACGTACTAACGTGCAACGTTATATACTAATACGTAATAACGTATAACGTTATATACTAATACGTACTAACGTGTAACGTTATATACTAATACGTACTAACGTGTAACGTTATATACTAATACGTACTAACGTGACACGTTATATACTAATACGTAATAACGTATAACGTTATATACTATTACGTACTAACGTGTAACGTTATATACTAATACGTACTCACGTATAACGTTATATACTATTACGTACTATCGTGAAACGTTATATACTATTACATACTAACGTGTCACGTTATATACTATCACGTAATGAGGTATAACGTTATATACTAATACGTAATAACGTATAACGTTATATACTATTACGTACTATCGTATAACGTTATATACTATTACGTACTAACGTATAACGTTATATACTATTACGTACTAACGTATAACGTTATATGCTAATACGTAATAACGTGTAACGTTATATATTAATACGTAATAACGTATAACGTTATATACTATTACGTACTAACGTATAACGTTATATACTATTACGTACTAACGTGTAACGTTATATACTAATACGTAATAACGTATAACGTTATATACTATTACGTACTAACGTATAACGTTATATACTAATACGTAATAACGTGCAACGTTATATACTAATACGTAATAACGTATAACGTTATATACTATTACGTACTAACGTATAACGTTATATACTATTACGTACTAACGTGCAACATTATATACTAATACGTAATAACGTATAACGTTATATACTATTTCGTGCTAACGTATAACGTTATATACTAATACGTACTAACGTGTAACGTTATATACTAATACGTACTAACGTGTCACGTTATATACTATTACATACTAACGTGTCACGTTATATACTAATACGTAATAACGTATAACGTTATATACTATTACGTACTATCGTATAACGTTATATACTATCACGTAATGAGGTATAACGTTATATACTAATACGTACTAACGTATAGCCTTATATACTATTACGTACTAACGTATAACGTTATATACTATTACGTACTAACGTGTAACGATATATACAATTACATACTAACGTGTCACGTTATATACTAATACGTAATAACGTATAACGTTATATACTATTACGTACTATCGTATAACGTTATATACTATCACGTAATGAGGTATAACGTTATATACTAATACGTAATAACGTATAACGTTATATACTATTACGTACTATCGTATAACGTTATATACTATTACGTACTAACGTATAACGTTATATACTATTACGTAATAACGTGTAACGTTATATACTAATTCCTAATAACGTATAACGTTATATACCATTCCGTACTAACGTATAACGTTATATACTAATACATACTAAAGTGTAATGTTATATACTAATACGTAATAACGTATAACGTTATATAGTATTACGTACTAACGTATAACGTTATATACTATTACGTAATGACGTATAACGTCATATACTATTACGTACTAACCAATAACGTTATATACTATTACGTGCTAACGTATAACGTTATATACTATTACGTACTAACGTGTAACGTTATATACTAATACGTAATGACGTATAACGTTATATACTATTACGTGCTAACGTATAACGTTATATACTGATACGTACTAACGTGTAACGTTATATTCTAATACGTACTAACGTGTCACGTTATATACTAATACGTAATAACGTATAATGTTATATACTATTACGTACTAACGTGTAACGTTATATACTAATACGTACTCACGTATAACGTTATATACTATTACATACTAACGTGCAACGTTATATACTATTACGTAATAACGTATAACGTTATATACTAATACGTACTAACGTATAACGTTATATACTATTACGTACTAACTTGTAACGTTATATACTATTACGTAATAACGTATAACGTTATATACTATTACGTACCTACGTATAACGTTATATGCTAATACGTAATAACGTGTAACGTTATATATTAATACGTAATAACGTATAACATTATATACTATTACGTACTAACGTGTCACGTTATGTACTAATACATACTAAAGTGTAACGTTATATACTAATACGTAATAACGTATAACGTTATATACTATTACGTGCTAACGTATAACGTTATATACTATTACGTACTAACGTGTAACGTTATATACTAATACGTAATGACGTATAACGTCATATACTATTACGTACTAACGTATAACGTTATATACTAAAACGTAATAACGTGCAACGTTATATACTAATACGTAATAACGTATAACGTTATATACTATTACGTACTAACGTATAACGTTATATACTATTACGTACTAACGTGCAACGTTATATACTAATACGTAATAACGTATAACGTTATATACTATTACGTGCTAACGTATAACGTTATATACTAATACGTACTAACGTGTAACGTTATATACTAATACGTACTAACGTGTCACGTTATATACTATTACATACTAACGTGTCACGTTATATACTAATACGTAATAACGTATAACGGTATATACTATTACGTACTATCGTATAACGTTATATACTATCACGTAATGAGGTATAACGTTATATACTAATACGCACTAACGTATAGCCTTATATACTATTACGTACTAACGTATAACGTTATATACTATTACGTACTAACGTATAACGTTATATACTACTACGTACTAACGTGTAACGTTATATACTAATACGTAATAACGTATAACGTTATATACTATTACGTACTAACGTATAACGTTATATACTATTACGTACTAACGTGCAACGTTATATACTAATACGTAATAACGTATAACGTTATATACTAATACGTACTAACGTGTAACGTTATATACTAATACGTACTAACGTGTAACGTTATATACTAATACGTACTAACGTGTCACGTTGTATACTAATACGTAATAACGTATAACGTTATATACTATTACGTACTAACGTGTAACGTTATATACTAATACGTACTCACGTATAACGTTATATACTATTACGTACTAACGTGAAACGTTATATACTATTACATACTAACGTGTCACGTTATATACTATCACGTAATGAGGTATAACGTTATATACTAATACGTAATAACGTATAACGTTATATACTATTACGTACTATCGTATAACGTTATATACTATTACGTACTAACGTATAACGTTATATACTATTACGTACTAACGTATAACGTTATATGCTAATACGTAATAACGTGTAACGTTATATATTAATACGTAATAACGTATAACGTTATATACTATTACGTACTAACGTATAACGTTATATACTATTACGTACTAACGTGTAACGTTATATACTAATACGTAATAACGTATAACGTTATATACTATTACGTACTAACGTATAACGTTATATACTATTACGTAATAACGTGTAACGTTATATACTAATTCGTTATAACGTATAACGTTATATACCATTCCGTACTAACGTATAACGTTATATACTAATATATACTAAAGTGTAATGTTACATACTAATACGTAATAACGTATAACGTTATATAGTATTACGTACTAACGTATAACGTTATATACTATTACGTAATGACGTATAACGTTATATACTAATACGTAATTACGTATAACGTTATATACTATTACGTACTAACGTATAACGTTATATACTACTACGTACTAACGTGTAACGTTCTATACTAATACGTAATAACGTATAACGTTATATACTATTACGTACTAACGTATAACGTTATATACTATTACGAACTAACGTGCAACGTTATATACTAATACGTAATAACGTATAACGTTATATACTAATACGTACTAACGTGTAACGTTATTTACTAATACGTACTAACGTGTAACGTTATATACTAATACGTAATAACGTGACACGTTATATACTAATACGTAATAACGTATAACGTTATATACTATTACGTACTAACGTGTAACGTTATATACTAATACGTACTCACGTATAACGTTATATACTATTACGTACTAACGTGAAACGTTATATACTATTACATACTAACGTGTCACGTTATATACTATCACGTAATGAGGTATAACGTTATATACTAATGCGTAATAACGTATAACGTTATATACTATTACGTACTATCATATAACGTTATATACTATTACGTACTAACGTATAACATTATATACTATTACTTACTAACGTATAACGTTATATGCTAATACGTATTAACGTGTAACGTTATAAATTAATACGTAATAACGTATAACGTTATATACTATTACGTACTAACGTATAACGTTATATACTATTACGTACTAACGTGTAACGTTATATACTAATACGTAATAACGTATAACGTTATATACTATTACGTACTAACGTATAACGTTATATACTATTACGTAATAACGTGTAACGTTATATGCTAATTCGTAATAACGTATAACGTTATATACCATTCCGTACTAACGTATAACGTTATATACTAATACATACTAAAGTGTAATGTTATATACTAATACTATATAACGTATAACGTTATATAGTATTACGTACTAACGTATAACGTTATATACTATTACGTAATGACGTATAACGTCATATACTATTACGTACTAACGTATAACGTTATATACTATTACGTGCTAACGTATAACGTTATATACTATTACGTACTAACGTGTAACGTTATATACTTATACGTAATGACGTATAACGTCATATACTATTACGTACTAACGTATAACGTTATATACTAATACGTAATAACGTGCAACGTTATATACTAATACGTAACAACGTATAACGTTATATACTATTACGTACTAACGTATAACGTTATATACTATTACGTACTAACGTGCAACGTTATATACTAATACGTAATAACGTATAACGTTATATACTATTACGTGCTAACGTATAACGTTATATACTAATACGTACTAACGTGTAACGTTATATACTAATACGTACTAACGTGTCACGTTATATACTATTACATACTAACGTGTCACGTTATATACTAATACGTAATAACGTATAACGTTATATACTATTACGTACTATCGTATAACGATATATACTATCACGTAATGAGGTATAACGTTATATACTAATACGTACTAACGTATAGCCTTATATACTATTACGTACTAACGTATAACGTTATATACTATTACGTACTAACGTGTAACGTTATATACTACTACATACTAACGTGTCACGTTATATACTAATACGTAATAACGTATAACGTTATATACTATTACGTACTATCGTATAACGTTATATACTATCACGTAATGAGGTATAACGTTATATACTAATACGTAATAACGTATAACGTTATATACTATTACGTACTATCGTATAACGTTATATACTATTACGTACTAACGTATAACGTTATATACTATTACGTAATAACGTGTAACGTTATATACTAATTCCTAATAACGTATAACGTTATATACCATTCCGTACTAACGTATAACGTTATATACTAATACATACTAAAGTGTAATGTTGTATACTAATACGTAATAACGTATAACGTTATATAGTATTACGTACTAACGTATAACGTTATATACTATTACGTAATGACGTATAACGTCATATACTATTACGTACTAACGAATAACGTTATATACTATTACGTGCTAACGTATAACGTTATATACTATTACGTACTAACGTGCAACGTTACATACTAATACGTAATGACGTATAACGTTATATACTATTACGTGCTAACGTATAACGTTATATACTGATACGTACTAACGTGTAACGTTATATACTAATACGTACTAACGTGTCACGTTATATACTAATACGTAATAACGTATAACGTTATATACTATTACGTACTAACGTGTAACGTTATATACTAATACGTACTCACGTATAACGTTATATACTATTACGTACCAACGTGCAACGTTATATACTATTACGTAATAACGTATAACGTTATATACTAATACGTACTAACGTATAACGTTATATACTATTACGTACTAACTTGTAACGTTATATACTATTACGTAATAACGTATAACGTTATATACTATTACGTACTAACGTATAACGTTATATACTATTACGTAATGACGTACAACGTTATATACTATTACGTACTAACGTATAGCCTTATATACTATTACGTACTAACGTATAACGTTATATACTATTACGTAATGACGTATAACGTTATATACTATTACGTACCTACGTATAACGTTATATGCTAATACGTAATAACGTGTAACGTTATATATTAATACGTAATAACGTATAACATTATATACTATTACGTACTAACGTGTCACGTTATATACTAATACATACTAAAGTGTAACGTTATATACTAATACGTAATAACGTATATCGTTATATAGCATTCCGTACTAACGTATAACGTTATATACTAATACATACTAAAGTGTAACGTTATATACTAATACGTACTAACGTGTCACGTTATATAATAATACGTAATAACGTATAACGTTATATACTATTACGTACTAACGTGTAACGTTATATACTAATACGTACTCACGTATAACGTTATATACTATTACGTACTAACGTGCAACGTTATATACTATTACGTAATAACGTATAACGTTATATACTATTACGTACTAACGTATAACGTTATATACTATTACGTAATGACGTATAACGTTATATACTATTACGTACTAACGTATAGCCTTATATACTATTACGTACCTACGTATAACGTTATATGCTAATACGTAATAACGTGTAACGTTATATATTAATACGTAATAACGTATAACATTATATACTATTACGTACTAACGTGTCACGTTATATACTAATACATACTAAAGTGTAACGTTATATACTAATACGTAATAACGTATATCGTTATATAGCATTCCGTACTAACGTATAACGTTATATACTAATACATACTAAAGTGTAACGTTATATACTAATACGTACTAACGTGTCACGTTATATAATAATACGTAATAACGTATAACGTTATATACTATTACGTACTAACGTGTAACGTTATATACTAATACGTACTCACGTATAACGTTATATACTATTACGTACTAACGTGCAACGTTATATACTATTACGTAATAACGTATAACGTTATATACTATTACGTACTAACGTGTAACGTTATATACTATTACATACTAACGTGTCACGTTATATACTAATACGTAATAACGTATAACGTTATATACTATTACGTACTATCGTATAACGTTATATACTATTACGTACTAACGTATAACGTTATATACTATTACGTAATAACGTGTAACGTTATATACTAATTCGTAATAACGTATAACGTTATATACCATTCCGTACTAACGTATAACGTTATATACTAATACATACTAAAGTGTAACGTTATATACTAATACGTAATAACGTATAACGTTATATAGTATTACGTACTAACGTATAACGTTATATGCTATTACGTAATGACGTATAACGTCATATACTATTACGTACTAACGTATAACGTTATATACTATTACGTGCTAACGTATAACGTTATATACTATAACGTACTAACGTGTAACGTTATATACTAATACGTAATGACGTATAACGTCATATACTATTACGTACTAACGTATAACGTTATATACTAATAAGTAATAACGTGCAACGTTATATACTAATACGTAATAACGTATAACGTTATATACTATTACGTACTAACGTATAACGTTATATACTATTACGTACTAACGTGCAACGTTATATACTAATACGTAATAACGTATAACGTTATATACTATTACGTGCTAACGTATAACGTTATATACTAATACGTACTAACGTGTAACGTTATATACTAATACGTACTAACGTGTCACGTTATATAATAATACGTAATAACGTATAACGTTATATACTATTACGTACTAACGTGTAACGTTATATACTATTACGTACTAACGTGTCACGTTATATACTAATACATACTAAAGTGTAACGTTATATACTAATACGTAATAACGTATAGGTTATATAGTATTACGTACTAACGTATAACGTTATATACTATTACGTACTAACGTATAACGTTATATACTATTACGTAATAACGTGTAACGTTATATACTAATTCCTAATAACGTATAACGTTATATACCATTCCGTACTAACGTATAACGTTATATACTATTATATACTAAAGTGTAATGTTGTATACTAATACGTAATAACGTATAACGTTATATAGTATTACGTACTAACGTATAACGTTATATACTATTACGTAATGACGTATAACGTCATATACTATTACGTACTAACGAATAACGTTATATACTATTACGTGCTAACGTATAACGTTATATACTATTACGTACTAACGTGTAACGTTATATACTAATACGTAATGACGTACAACGTTATATACTATTACGTGCTAACGTATAACGTTATATACTGATACGTACTAACGTGTAACGTTATATACTAATACGTACTAACGTGTCACGTTATATACTAATACGTAAGAAAGTATAACGTTATATACTATTACGTACTAACGTGTAACGTTATATACTAATACGTACTCACGTATAACGTTATATACTATTACGTACTAACGTGCAACGTTATATACTATTACGTAATAACGTATAACGTTATATACTAATACGTACTAACGTATAACGTTATATACTATTACGTACTAACTTGTAACGTTATATACTATTACGTAATAACGTATAACGTTATATACTATTACGTACTAACGTATAACGTTATATACTATTACGTAATGACGTATAACGTTATATACTATTACGTACTAACGTATAGCCTTATATACTATTACGTACTAACGTATAACGTTATATACTATTACGTAATGACGTATAACGTTATATACTATTACGTACCTACGTATAACGTTATATGCTAATACGTAATAACGTGTAACGTTATATATTAATACGTAATAACGTATAACATTATATACTATTACGTACTAACGTGTCACGTTATATACTAATACATACTAAAGTGTAACGTTATATACTAATACGTAATAACGTATAACGTTATATACCATTCCGTACTAACGTATAACGTTATATACTAATACATACTAAAGTGTAACGTTATATACTAATACGTACTAACGTGTCACGTTATATAATAATACGTAATAACGTATAACATTATATACTATTACGTACTAACGTGTAACGTTATATACTAATACGTACTCACGTATAACGTTATATACTATTACGTACTAACGTGCAACGTTATATACTATTACGTAATAACGTATAACGTTATATACTATTACGTACTAACGTGTCACGTTATATACTAATACATACTAAAGTGTAACGTTATATACTAATACGTAATAACGTATAACGTTATATACCATTCCGTACTAACGTATAACGTTATATACTAATACATACTAAAGTGTAACGTTATATACTAATACGTACTAACGTGTCACGTTATATAATAATACGTAATAACGTATAACGTTATATACTATTACGTACTAACGTGTAACGTTATATACTAATACGTACTCACGTATAACGTCATATACTATTACGTATTGAGGTATAACGTTATATACTAATACGTAATTACGTATAACGTTATATACTATTACCTAATGACGTATAACGTTATATGTTAATACGTACTAACGTGTAACATTATATACTATTACGTAATAACGTATAACGTTATATACTATTACGTACTAACGTATAACGTTATATACTATTACGTAAAGACGTATAACGTTATATACTATTACGTACTAACGTATAACCTTATATACTATTACGTACTAACGTATAACGTTATATACTATTACGTACTAACGTGTAACGTTATATACTATTACATACTAACCTGTCACGTTATATACTAATACGTAATAACGTATAACGTTATATGCTAATACGTAATAACGTGTAACGTTATATATTAATACGTAATGACGTATAACGTTATATACTATTACGTACTAACGTATAACGTTATATACTATTACGTACTAACGTGTAACGTTATATACTAATACGTAATAACGTATAACGTTATATACTATTACGAACTATCGTATAACGTTATATATAATTACGTACTAACGTGTCACGTTATATACTAATACGTAATAACATATAACGTTATATACTATTGTGTACTAACGTGTAACGTTATATACTATTACTTAATAACGTATAACGTTATATGGTATTATGTAATAACGTATAACGTTATATACTATTACGTACTAACGTGTATCGTTATATACTAATACGTAATATCGTATAACGTTATATACTAATACGTAATAACGTATAACGTTATATACTAATACGTAATAACGTATAACGTTATATACTATTACGTAATAACGTGTAACGTTATATACTAATAGGAAATAACGTATAACGTTATATACTATTACGTACTAACGTATAACGTTATATACTATTACGTACTAACGTGTAACGTTATATACTAATACGTAATAACGTATAACGTTATATACTAATACTTAATAACGTATAACGTTATATACTATTACGTACTAACGTATAACGTTATATACTATTACGTTCTAACGTATAGCCTTATATACTATTACGTACTAACGTATAACGTTATATACTATTACGTACTAACGTGTAACGTTATATACTCTTACGTACTAACGTATAACGTTATATGCTAATACGTAATAACGTGTAACGTTATATATTAATACGTAATAACGTATAACGTTATATACTATTACGTACTAACGTATACCGTTATATACTATTACGTACTAACGTGTAACGTTATATACTAATACGCAATAACGTATAACGTTATATACTATTACGTACTATCGTATAACGTTATATACTATTACGTACTAACGTGTAACGTTATATACTATTACGTGCTAACGTATAACGTTATATACTATTACGTACTAACGTGTAACGTTATATACTTATACGTAATGACGTATAACGTCATATACTATTACGTACTAACGTATAACGTTATATACTAATACATAATAACGTATAACGTTATATACTATTACGTAATAACGTGTAACGTTATATACTAATACGTAATTACGTATAACGTTATATACTATTACGTACTAACGTATAACGTTATATACTACTACGTACTAACGTGTAACGTTATATACTAATACGTAATAACGTATAACGTTATATACTAATACGTAATAACGTATAACGTTATATACTAATACATAATAACGTATAACGTTATATACTATTACGTACTAACGTATAACGTTATATACTAATACGTAATAACGTATAACGTTATATACTATTACGTACTATCGTATAACGTTATATACTATCACGTAATGAGGTATAACGTTATATACTAATACGTACTAACGTATAGCCTTATATACTATTACGTACTAACGTATAACGTTATATACTATTACGTACTAACGTGTAACGTTATATACTACTACATACTAACGTGTCACGTTATATACTAATACGTAATAACGTATAACGTTATATACTATTACGTACTATCGTATAACGTTATATACTATCACGTAATGAGGTATAACGTTATATACTAATACGTAATAACGTATAACGTTATATACTATTACGTACTATCGTATAACGTTATATACTATTACGTACTAACGTATAACGTTATATACTATTACGTAATAACGTGTAACGTTATATACTAATTCCTAATAACGTATAACGTTATATACCATTCCGTACTAACGTATAACGTTATATACTATTACGTTCTAACGTATAGCCTTATATACTATTACGTACTAACGTATAACGTTATATACTATTACGTACTAACGTGTAACGTTATATACTCTTACGTACTAACGTATAACGTTATATGCTAATACGTAATAACGTGTAACGTTATATATTAATACGTAATAACGTATAACGTTATATACTATTACGTACTAACGTATAACGTTATATACTATTACGTACTAACGTGTAACGTTATATACTAATACGTAATAACGTATAACGTTATATACTATTACGTAATATCGTATAACGTTATATACTATTACGTGCTAACGTATAACGTTATATACTATTACATACTAACGTGTAACGTTATATACTTATACGTAATGACGTATAACGTCATATACTATTACGTACTAACGTATAACGTTATATACTAATACATAATAACGTATAACGTTATATACTATTACGTAATAACGTGTAACGTTATATACTAATACGTACTAACGTGACACGTTATATACTAATACGTAATAACGTATAACGTTATATACTATTACGTACTAACGTGTAACGTTATATACTTATACGTAATGACGTATAACGTCATATACTATTACGTACTAACGTATAACGTTATATACTAATACATAATAACGTATAACGTTATATACTATTACGTAATAACGTGTAACGTTATATACTAATACGTAATTACGTATAACGTTATATACTATTACGTACTAACGTATAACGTTATATACTACTACGTACTAACGTGTAACGTTATATACTAATACGTAATAACGTATAACGTTATATACTAATACGTAATAACGTATAACGTTATATACTAATACATAATAACGTATAACGTTATATACTATTACGTAATAACGTGTAACGTTATATACTAATACGTAATTACGTATAACGTTATATACTATTACGTACTATCGTATAACGTTATATACTATCACGTAATGAGGTATAACGTTATATACTAATACGTACTAACGTATAGCCTTATATACTATTACGTACTAACGTATAACGTTATATACTACTACGTACTAACGTGTAACGTTATATACTAATACGTAATTACGTATAACGTTATATACTATTACCTAATGACGTATAACGTTATATGTTAATACGTACTAACGTGTAACATTATATACTAATACGTAATAACGTATAACGTTATATACTATTACGTACTAACGTGTAACGTTATATACTATTACGTGCTAACGTATAACGTTATATACTATTACGTACTAACGTGTAACGTTATATACTTATACGTAATGACGTATAACGTCATATACTATTACGTACTAACGTATAACGTTATATACTAATACATAATAACGTATAACGTTATATACTATTACGTAATAACGTGTAACGTTATATACTAATACGTAATTACGTATAACGTTATATACTATTACGTACTAACGTATAACGTTATATACTACTACGTACTAACGTGTAACGTTATATACTAATACGTAATAACGTATAACGTTATATACTAATACGTAATAACGTATAACGTTATATACTAATACATAATAACGTATAACGTTATATACTATTACGTAGTAACGTGTAACGTTATATACTAATACGTAATAACGTATAACGTTATATACTATTACGTACTATCGTATAACGTTATATACTATCACGTAATGAGGTATAACGTTATATACTAATACGTACTAACGTATAGCCTTATATACTATTACGTACTAACGTATAACGTTATATACTATTACGTACTAACGTGTAACGTTATATACTACTACATACTAACGTGTCACGTTATATACTAATACGTAATAACGTATAACGTTATATACTATTACGTACTATCGTATAACGTTATATACTATCACGTAATGAGGTATAACGTTATATACTAATACGTAATAACGTATAACGTTATATACTATTACGTACTATCGTATAACGTTATATACTATTACGTACTAACGTATAACGTTATATACTATTACGTAATAACGTGTAACGTTATATACTAATTCCTAATAACGTATAACGTTATATACCATTCCGTACTAACGTATAACGTTATATACTATTACGTTCTAACGTATAGCCTTATATACTATTACGTACTAACGTATAACGTTATATACTATTACGTACTAACGTGTAACGTTATATACTCTTACGTACTAACGTATAACGTGATATGCTAATACGTAATAACGTGTAACGTTATATATTAATACGTAATAACGTATAACGTTATATACTATTACGTACTAACGTATAACGTTATATACTATTACGTACTAACGTGTAACGTTATATACTAATACGTAATAACGTATAACGTTATATACTATTACGTAATATCGTATAACGTTATATACTATTACGTGCTAACGTATAACGTTATATACTATTACATACTAACGTGTAACGTTATATACTTATACGTAATGACGTATAACGTCATATACTATTACGTACTAACGTATAACGTTATATACTAATACGTAATAACGTGTAACGTTATATATTAATACGTAATAACGTATAACGTTATATACTATTACGTACTAACGTATAACGTTATATACTATTACGTACTAACGTGTAACGTTATATACTAATACGTAATAACGTATAACGTTATATACTATTACGTAATATCGTATAACGTTATATACTATTACGTGCTAACGTATAACGTTATATACTATTACATACTAACGTGTAACGTTATATACTTATACGTAATGACGTATAACGTCATATACTATTACGTACTAACGTATAACGTTATATACTAATACATAATAACGTATAACGTTATATACTATTACGTAATAACGTGTAACGTTATATACTAATACGTAATTACGTATAACGTTATATACTATTACGTACTAACGTATAACGTTATATACTACTACGTACTAACGTGTAACGTTATATACTTATACGTAATGACGTATAACGTCATATACTATTACGTACTAACGTATAACGTTATATACTAATACATAATAACGTATAACGTTATATACTATTACGTAATAACGTGTAACGTTATATACTAATACGTAATTACGTATAACGTTATATACTATTACGTACTAACGTATAACGTTATATACTACTACGTACTAACGTGTAACGTTATATACTAATACGTAATAACGTATAACGTTATATACTAATACGTAATAACGTATAACGTTATATACTAATACATAATAACGTATAACGTTATATACTATTACGTAATAACGTGTAACGTTATATACTAATACGTAATTACGTATAACGTTATATACTATTACGTACTATCGTATAACGTTATATACTATCACGTAATGAGGTATAACGTTATATACTAATACGTACTAACGTATAGCCTTATATACTATTACGTACTAACGTATAACGTTATATACTACTACGTACTAACGTGTAACGTTATATACTAATACGTAATTACGTATAACGTTATATACTATTACCTAATGACGTATAACGTTATATGTTAATACGTACTAACGTGTAACATTATATACTAATACGTAATAACGTATAACGTTATATACTATTACGTACTAACGTGTAACGTTATATACTATTACGTGCTAACGTATAACGTTATATACTATTACGTACTAACGTGTAACGTTATATACTTATACGTAATGACGTATAACGTCATATACTATTACGTACTAACGTATAACGTTATATACTAATACATAATAACGTATAACGTTATATACTATTACGTAATAACGTGTAACGTTATATACTAATACGTAATTACGTATAACGTTATATACTATTACGTACTAACGTATAACGTTATATACTACTACGTACTAACGTGTAACGTTATATACTAATACGTAATAACGTATAACGTTATATACTAATACGTAATAACGTATAACGTTATATACTAATACATAATAACGTATAACGTTATATACTATTACGTAGTAACGTGTAACGTTATATACTAATACGTAATAACGTATAACGTTATATACTATTACGTACTATCGTATAACGTTATATACTATCACGTAATGAGGTATAACGTTATATACTAATACGTACTAACGTATAGCCTTATATACTATTACGTACTAACGTATAACGTTATATACTATTACGTACTAACGTGTAACGTTATATACTACTACATACTAACGTGTCACGTTATATACTAATACGTAATAACGTATAACGTTATATACTATTACGTACTATCGTATAACGTTATATACTATCACGTAATGAGGTATAACGTTATATACTAATACGTAATAACGTATAACGTTATATACTATTACGTACTATCGTATAACGTTATATACTATTACGTACTAACGTATAACGTTATATACTATTACGTAATAACGTGTAACGTTATATACTAATTCCTAATAACGTATAACGTTATATACCATTCCGTACTAACGTATAACGTTATATACTATTACGTTCTAACGTATAGCCTTATATACTATTACGTACTAACGTATAACGTTATATACTATTACGTACTAACGTGTAACGTTATATACTCTTACGTACTAACGTATAACGTGATATGCTAATACGTAATAACGTGTAACGTTATATATTAATACGTAATAACGTATAACGTTATATACTATTACGTACTAACGTATAACGTTATATACTATTACGTACTAACGTGTAACGTTATATACTAATACGTAATAACGTATAACGTTATATACTATTACGTAATATCGTATAACGTTATATACTATTACGTGCTAACGTATAACGTTATATACTATTACATACTAACGTGTAACGTTATATACTTATACGTAATGACGTATAACGTCATATACTATTACGTACTAACGTATAACGTTATATACTAATACATAATAACGTATAACGTTATATACTATTACGTAATAACGTGTAACGTTATATACTAATACGTAATTACGTATAACGTTATATACTATTACGTACTAACGTATAACGTTATATACTACTACGTACTAACGTGTAACGTTATATACTTATACGTAATGACGTATAACGTCATATACTATTACGTACTAACGTATAACGTTATATACTAATACATAATAACGTATAACGTTATATACTATTACGTAATAACGTGTAACGTTATATACTAATACGTAATTACGTATAACGTTATATACTATTACCTAATGACGTATAACGTTATATGTTAATACGTACTAACGTGTAACATTATATACTAATACGTAATAACGTATAACGTTATATACTATTACGTACTATCGTATAACGTTATATACTATTACGTACTAACGTATAACGTCATATACTATTACGTACTAACGTATAACGTTATATACTATTACGTACTAACTTGTAACGTTATATACTATTACGTAATAACGTATAACGTTATATACTATTACGTACTAACGTATAACGTTATATACTATTACGTAAAGACGTATAACGTTATATACTATTACGTACTAACGTATAACCTTATATACTATTACGTACTAACGTATAACGTTATATACTATTACGTACTAACGTGTAACGTTATATACTATTACATACTAACCTGTCACGTTATATACTAATACGTAATAATGTATAACGTTATATGCTAATACGTAATAACGTGTAACGTTATATATTAATACGTAATGACGTATAACGTTATATACTATTACGTACTAACGTATAACGTTATATACTATTACGTTCTAACGTATAGCCTTATATACTATTACGTACTAACGTATAACGTTATATACTATTACGTACTAACGTGTAACGTTATATACTCTTACGTACTAACGTATAACGTTATATGCTAATACGTAATAACGTGTAACGTTATATATTAATACGTAATAACGTATAACGTTATATACTATTACGTACTAACGTATACCGTTATATACTATTACGTACTAACGTGTAACGTTATATACTAATACGCAATAACGTATAACGTTATATACTATTACGTACTATCGTATAACGTTATATACTATTACGTACTAACGTGTAACGTTATATACTTATACGTAATGACGTATAACGTCATATACTATTACGTACTAACGTATAACGTTATATACTAATACATAATAACGTATAACGTTATATACTATTACGTAATAACGTGTAACGTTATATACTAATACGTAATTACGTATAACGTTATATACTATTACGTACTAACGTATAACGTTATATACTACTACGTACTAACGTGTAACGTTATATACTAATACGTAATAACGTATAACGTTATATACTAATACGTAATAACGTATAACGTTATATACTAATACATAATAACGTATAACGTTATATACTATTACGTAATAACGTGTAACGTTATATACTAATACGTAATAACGTATAACGTTATATACTATTACGTACTATCGTATAACGTTATATACTATTACGTAATGAGGTATAACGTTATATACTAATACGTACTAACGTATAGCCTTATATACTATTACGTACTAACGTATAACGTTATATACTATTACGTACTAACGTGTAACGTTATATACTACTACATACTAACGTGTCACGTTATATACTAATACGTAATAACGTATAACGTTATATACTATTACGTACTATCGTATAACGTTATATACTATCACGTAATGAGGTATAACGTTATATACTAATACGTAATAACGTATAACGTTATATACTATTACGTACTATCGTATAACGTTATATACTATTACGTACTAACGTATAACGTTATATACTATTACGTAATAACGTGTAACGTTATATACTAATTCCTAATAACGTATAACGTTATATACCATTCCGTACTAACGTATAACGTTATATACTATTACGTTCTAACGTATAGCCTTATATACTATTACGTACTAACGTATAACGTTATATACTATTACGTACTAACGTGTAACGTTATATACTCTTACGTACTAACGTATAACGTTATATGCTAATACGTAATAACGTGTAACGTTATATATTAATACGTAATAACGTATAACGTTATATACTATTACGTACTAACGTATAACGTTATATACTATTACGTACTAACGTGTAACGTTATATACTAATACGTAATAACGTATAACGTTATATACTATTACGTAATATCGTATAACGTTATATACTATTACGTGCTAACGTATAACGTTATATACTATTACGTACTAACGTGTAACGTTATATACTTATACGTAATGACGTATAACGTCATATACTATTACGTACTAACGTATAACGTTATATACTAATACATAATAACGTATAACGTTATATACTATTACGTAATAACGTGTAACGTTATATACTAATACGTAATTACGTATAACGTTATATACTATTACGTACTAACGTATAACGTTATATACTACTACGTACTAACGTGTAACGTTATATACTTATACGTAATGACGTATAACGTCATATACTATTACGTACTAACGTATAACGTTATATACTAATACATAATAACGTATAACGTTATATACTATTACGTAATAACGTGTAACGTTATATACTAATACGTAATTACGTATAACGTTATATACTATTACGTACTAACGTATAACGTTATATACTACTACGTACTAACGTGTAACGTTATATACTAATACGTAATAACGTATAACGTTATATACTAATACGTAATAACGTATAACGTTATATACTAATACATAATAACGTATAACGTTATATACTATTACGTAATAACGTGTAACGTTATATACTAATACGTAATTACGTATAACGTTATATACTATTACGTACTATCGTATAACGTTATATACTATCACGTAATGAGGTATAACGTTATATACTAATACGTACTAACGTATAGCCTTATATACTATTACGTACTAACGTATAACGTTATATACTATTACGTACTAACGTGTAACGTTATATACTACTACATACTAACGTGTCACGTTATATACTAATACGTAATAACGTATAACGTTATATACTATTACGTACTATCGTATAACGTTATATACTATCACGTAATGAGGTATAACGTTATATACTAATACGTAATAACGTATAACGTTATATACTATTACGTACTATCGTATAACGTTATATACTATTACGTACTAACGTATAACGTTATATACTATTACGTAATAACGTGTAACGTTATATACTAATTCCTAATAACGTATAACGTTATATACCATTCCGTACTAACGTATAACGTTATATACTAATACATACTAAAGTGTAATGTTGTATACTAATACGTAATAACGTATAACGTTATATAGTATTACGTACTAACGTATAACGTTATATACTATTACGTAATGACGTATAACGTCATATACTATTACGTACTAACGAATAACGTTATATACTATTACGTGCTAACGTATAACGTTATATACTATTACGTACTAACGTGTAACGTTATATACTAATACGTAATGACGTATAACGTTATATACTATTACGTGCTAACGTATAACGTTATATACTGATACGTACTAACGTGTAACGTTATATACTAATACGTACTAACGTGTCACGTTATATACTAATACGTAATAACGTATAACGTTATATACTATTACGTACTAACGTGTAACGTTATATACTAATACGTACTCACGTATAACGTTATATACTATTACGTACCAACGTGCAACGTTATATACTATTACGTAATAACGTATAACGTTATATACTAATACGTACTAACGTATAACGTTATATACTATTACGTACTAACTTGTAACGTTATATACTATTACGTAATAACGTATAACGTTATATACTATAACGTACTAACGTATAACGTTATATACTATTACGTAATGACGTACAACGTTATATACTATTACGTACTAACGTATAACCTTATATACTATTACGTTATAACGTATAACGTTATATACTATTACGTAATGACGTATAACGTTATATACTATTACGTACCTACGTATAACGTTATATGCTAATACGTAATAACGTGTAACGTTATATATTAATACGTAATAACGTATAACATTATATACTATTACGTACTAACGTGTCACGTTATATACTAATACATACTAAAGTGTAACGTTATATACTAATACGTAATAACGTATATCGTTATATAGCATTCCGTACTAACGTATAACGTTATATACTAATACATACTAAAGTGTAACGTTATATACTAATACGTACTAACGTGTCACGTTATATAATAATACGTAATAACGTATAACGTTATATACTATTACGTACTAACGTGTAACGTTATATACTAATACGTACTCACGTATAACGTTATATACTATTACGTACTAACGTGCAACGTTATATACTATTACGTAATAACGTATAACGTTATATACTATTACGTACTAACGTATAACGTTATATACTATTACGTAATGACGTATAACGTTATATACTATTACGTACTAACGTATAGCCTTATATACTATTACGTACTAACGTATAACGTTATATACTATTACGTACTAACGTGTAACGTTATATACTATTACATACTAACGTGTCACGTTATATACTAATACGTAATAACGTATAACGTTATATACTATTACGTACTATCGTATAACGTTATATACTATTACGTACTAACGTATAACGTTATATACTATTACGTAATAACGTGTAACGTTATATACTAATTCGTAATAACGTATAACGTTATATACCATTCCGTACTAACGTATAACGTTATATACTAATACATACTAAAGTGTAACGTTATATACTAATACGTAATAACGTATAACGTTATATAGTATTACGTACTAACGTATACCGTTATATACTATTACGTAATGACGTATAACGTCATATACTATTACGTACTAACGTATAACGTTATATACTATTACGTGCTAACGTATAACGTTATATACTATAACGTACTAACGTGTAACGTTATATACTAATACGTACTAACGTATAAGGTTATATACTATTACGTACCTACGTATAACGTTATATGCTAATACGTAATAACGTGTAACGTTGTATATTAATACGTAATAACGTATAACATTATATACTATTACGTACTAACGTGTCACGTTATATACTAATACATACTAAAGTGTAACGTTATATACTAATACGTAATAACGTATAGGTTATATAGTATTACGTACTAACGTATAACGTTATATACTATTACGTACTAACGTATAACGTTATATACTATTACGTAATAACGTGTAACGTTATATACTAATTCCTAATAACGTATAACGTTATATACCATTCCGTACTAACGTATAACGTTATATACTAATATATACTAAAGTGTAATGTTGTATACTAATACGTAATAACGTATAACGTTATATAGTATTACGTACTAACGTATAACGTTATATACTATTACGTAATGACGTATAACGTCATATACTATTACGTACTAACGAATAACGTTATATACTATTACGTGCTAACGTATAACGTTATATACTATTACGTACTAACGTGTAACGTTATATACTAATACGTAATGACGTATAACGTTATATACTAATACGTAATAACGTATAACGTTATATACTATTACGTACTAACGTGTAACGTTATATACTAATACGTACTCACGTATAACGTTATATACTATTACGTACTAACGTGCAACGTTATATACTATTACGTAATAACGTATAACGTTATATACTATTACGTAATGACGTATAACGTTATATACTATTACGTACTAACGTGTAACGTTATATACTATTACATACTAACGTGTCACGTTATATACTAATACGTAATAACGTATAACGTTATATACTATTACGTACTATCGTATAACGTTATATACTATCACGTAATGAGGTATAACGTTATATACTATTACGTACTATCGTATAACGTTATATACTATCACGTAATGAGGTATAACGTTATATACTAATACGTAATAACGTATAACGTTATATACTATTACGTACTATCGTATAACGTTATATACTATTACGTACTAACGTATAACGTTATATACTATTACGTAATAACGTGTAACGTTATATACTAATTCCTAATAACGTATAACGTTATATACCATTCCGTACTAACGTATAACGTTATATACTATTACGTTCTAACGTATAGCCTTATATACTATTACGTACTAACGTATAACGTTATATACTATTACGTACTAACGTGTAACGTTATATACTCTTACGTACTAACGTATAACGTGATATGCTAATACGTAATAACGTGTAACGTTATATATTAATACGTAATAACGTATAACGTTATATACTATTACGTACTAACGTATAACGTTATATACTATTACGTACTAACGTGTAACGTTATATACTAATACGTAATAACGTATAACGTTATATACTATTACGTAATATCGTATAACGTTATATACTATTACGTGCTAACGTATAACGTTATATACTATTACATACTAACGTGTAACGTTATATACTTATACGTAATGACGTATAACGTCATATACTATTACGTACTAACGTATAACGTTATATACTAATACATAATAACGTATAACGTTATATACTATTACGTAATAACGTGTAACGTTATATACTAATACGTAATTACGTATAACGTTATATACTATTACGTACTAACGTATAACGTTATATACTACTACGTACTAACGTGTAACGTTATATACTTATACGTAATGACGTATAACGTCATATACTATTACGTACTAACGTATAACGTTATATACTAATACATAATAACGTATAACGTTATATACTATTACGTAATAACGTGTAACGTTATATACTAATACGTAATTACGTATAACGTTATATACTATTACCTAATGACGTATAACGTTATATGTTAATACGTACTAACGTGTAACATTATATACTAATACGTAATAACGTATAACGTTATATACTATTACGTACTATCGTATAACGTTATATACTATTACGTACTAACGTATAACGTCATATACTATTACGTACTAACGTATAACGTTATATACTATTACGTACTAACTTGTAACGTTATATACTATTACGTAATAACGTATAACGTTATATACTATTACGTACTAACGTATAACGTTATATACTATTACGTAAAGACGTATAACGTTATATACTATTACGTACTAACGTATAACCTTATATACTATTACGTACTAACGTATAACGTTATATACTATTACGTACTAACGTGTAACGTTATATACTATTACATACTAACCTGTCACGTTATATACTAATACGTAATAACGTATAACGTTATATGCTAATACGTAATAACGTGTAACGTTATATATTAATACGTAATGACGTATAACGTTATATACTATTACGTACTAACGTATAACGTTATATACTATTACGTTCTAACGTATAGCCTTATATACTATTACGTACTAACGTATAACGTTATATACTATTACGTACTAACGTGTAACGTTATATACTCTTACGTACTAACGTATAACGTTATATGCTAATACGTAATAACGTGTAACGTTATATATTAATACGTAATAACGTATAACGTTATATACTATTACGTACTAACGTATACCGTTATATACTATTACGTACTAACGTGTAACGTTATATACTAATACGCAATAACGTATAACGTTATATACTATTACGTACTATCGTATAACGTTATATACTATTACGTACTAACGTGTAACGTTATATACTATTACGTGCTAACGTATAACGTTATATACTATTACGTACTAACGTGTAACGTTATATACTTATACGTAATGACGTATAACGTCATATACTATTACGTACTAACGTATAACGTTATATACTAATACATAATAACGTATAACGTTATATACTATTACGTAATAACGTGTAACGTTATATACTAATACGTAATTACGTATAACGTTATATACTATTACGTACTAACGTATAACGTTATATACTACTACGTACTAACGTGTAACGTTATATACTAATACGTAATAACGTATAACGTTATATACTAATACGTAATAACGTATAACGTTATATACTAATACATAATAACGTATAACGTTATATACTATTACGTAGTAACGTGTAACGTTATATACTAATACGTAATAACGTATAACGTTATATACTATTACGTACTATCGTATAACGTTATATACTATCACGTAATGAGGTATAACGTTATATACTAATACGTACTAACGTATAGCCTTATATACTATTACGTACTAACGTATAACGTTATATACTATTACGTACTAACGTGTAACGTTATATACTACTACATACTAACGTGTCACGTTATATACTAATACGTAATAACGTATAACGTTATATACTATTACGTACTATCGTATAACGTTATATACTATCACGTAATGAGGTATAACGTTATATACTAATACGTAATAACGTATAACGTTATATACTATTACGTACTATCGTATAACGTTATATACTATTACGTACTAACGTATAACGTTATATACTATTACGTAATAACGTGTAACGTTATATACTAATTCCTAATAACGTATAACGTTATATACCATTCCGTACTAACGTATAACGTTATATACTATTACGTTCTAACGTATAGCCTTATATACTATTACGTACTAACGTATAACGTTATATACTATTACGTACTAACGTGTAACGTTATATACTCTTACGTACTAACGTATAACGTTATATGCTAATACGTAATAACGTGTAACGTTATATATTAATACGTAATAACGTATAACGTTATATACTATTACGTACTAACGTATAACGTTATATACTATTACGTACTAACGTGTAACGTTATATACTAATACGTAATAACGTATAACGTTATATACTATTACGTAATATCGTATAACGTTATATACTATTACGTGCTAACGTATAACGTTATATACTATTACGTACTAACGTGTAACGTTATATACTTATACGTAATGACGTATAACGTCATATACTATTACGTACTAACGTATAACGTTATATACTAATACATAATAACGTATAACGTTATATACTATTACGTAATAACGTGTAACGTTATATACTAATACGTAATTACGTATAACGTTATATACTATTACGTACTAACGTATAACGTTATATACTACTACGTACTAACGTGTAACGTTATATACTTATACGTAATGACGTATAACGTCATATACTATTACGTACTAACGTATAACGTTATATACTAATACATAATAACGTATAACGTTATATACTATTACGTAATAACGTGTAACGTTATATACTAATACGTAATTACGTATAACGTTATATACTATTACGTACTAACGTATAACGTTATATACTACTACGTACTAACGTGTAACGTTATATACTAATACGTAATAACGTATAACGTTATATACTAATACGTAATAACGTATAACGTTATATACTAATACATAATAACGTATAACGTTATATACTATTACGTAATAACGTGTAACGTTATATACTAATACGTAATTACGTATAACGTTATATACTATTACGTACTATCGTATAACGTTATATACTATCACGTAATGAGGTATAACGTTATATACTAATACGTACTAACGTATAGCCTTATATACTATTACGTACTAACGTATAACGTTATATACTATTACGTACTAACGTGTAACGTTATATACTACTACATACTAACGTGTCACGTTATATACTAATACGTAATAACGTATAACGTTATATACTATTACGTACTATCGTATAACGTTATATACTATCACGTAATGAGGTATAACGTTATATACTAATACGTAATAACGTATAACGTTATATACTATTACGTACTATCGTATAACGTTATATACTATTACGTACTAACGTATAACGTTATATACTATTACGTAATAACGTGTAACGTTATATACTAATTCCTAATAACGTATAACGTTATATACCATTCCGTACTAACGTATAACGTTATATACTAATACATACTAAAGTGTAATGTTGTATACTAATACGTAATAACGTATAACGTTATATAGTATTACGTACTAACGTATAACGTTATATACTATTACGTAATGACGTATAACGTCATATACTATTACGTACTAACGAATAACGTTATATACTATTACGTGCTAACGTATAACGTTATATACTATTACGTACTAACGTGTAACGTTATATACTAATACGTAATGACGTATAACGTTATATACTATTACGTGCTAACGTATAACGTTATATACTGATACGTACTAACGTGTAACGTTATATACTAATACGTACTAACGTGTCACGTTATATACTAATACGTAATAACGTATAACGTTATATACTATTACGTACTAACGTGTAACGTTATATACTAATACGTACTCACGTATAACGTTATATACTATTACGTACCAACGTGCAACGTTATATACTATTACGTAATAACGTATAACGTTATATACTAATACGTACTAACGTATAACGTTATATACTATTACGTACTAACGTATAACGTTATATACTATTACGTAATAACGTATAACGTTATATACTATTACGTACTAACGTATAACGTTATATACTATTACGTAATGACGTACAACGTTATATACTATTACGTACTAACGTATAACGTTATATACTATTACGTACTAACGTATAACGTTATATACTATTACGTAATGACGTATAACGTTATATACTATTACGTACCTACGTATAACGTTATATGCTAATACGTAATAACGTGTAACGTTATATATTAATACGTAATAACGTATAACATTATATACTATTACGTACTAACGTGTCACGTTATATACTAATACATACTAAAGTGTAACGTTATATACTAATACGTAATAACGTATATCGTTATATAGCATTCCGTACTAACGTATAACGTTATATACTAATACATACTAAAGTGTAACGTTATATACTAATACGTACTAACGTGTCACGTTATATAATAATACGTAATAACGTATAACGTTATATACTATTACGTACTAACGTGTAACGTTATATACTAATACGTACTCACGTATAACGTTATATAATATTACGTAATGACGTGCAACGTTATATACTATTACGTAATAACGTATAACGTTATATACTATTACGTACTAACGTATAACGTTATATACTATTACGTAATGACGTATAACGTTATATACTATTACGTACTAACGTATAGCCTTATATACTATTACGTACTAACGTATAACGTTATATACTATTACGTACTAACGTGTAACGTTATATACTATTACATACTAACGTGTCACGTTATATACTAATACGTAATAACGTATAACGTTATATACTATTACGTACTATCGTATAACGTTATATACTATTACGTACTAACGTATAACGTTATATACTATTACGTAATAACGTGTAACGTTATATACTAATTCGTAATAACGTATAACGTTATATACCATTCCGTACTAACGTATAACGTTATATACTAATACATACTAAAGTGTAACGTTATATACTAATACGTAATAACGTATAACGTTATATAGTATTACGTACTAACGTATACCGTTATATACTATTACGTAATGACGTATAACGTCATATACTATTACGTACTAACGTATAACGTTATATACTATTACGTGCTAACGTATAACGTTATATACTATAACGTACTAACGTGTAACGTTATATACTAATACGTACTAACGTATAAGGTTATATACTATTACGTACCTACGTATAACGTTATATGCTAATACGTAATAACGTGTAACGTTGTATATTAATACGTAATAACGTATAACATTATATACTATTACGTACTAACGTGTCACGTTATATACTAATACATACTAAAGTGTAACGTTATATACTAATACGTAATAACGTATAGGTTATATAGTATTACGTACTAACGTATAACGTTATATACTATTACGTACTAACGTATAACGTTATATACTATTACGTAATAACGTGTAACGTTATATACTAATTCCTAATAACGTATAACGTTATATACCATTCCGTACTAACGTATAACGTTATATACTAATATATACTAAAGTGTAATGTTGTATACTAATACGTAATAACGTATAACGTTATATAGTATTACGTACTAACGTATAACGTTATATACTATTACGTAATGACGTATAACGTCATATACTATTACGTACTAACGAATAACGTTATATACTATTACGTGCTAACGTATAACGTTATATACTATTACGTACTAACGTGTAACGTTATATACTAATACGTAATGACGTATAACGTTATATACTAATACGTAATAACGTATAACGTTATATACTATTACGTACTAACGTGTAACGTTATATACTAATACGTACTCACGTATAACGTTATATACTATTACGTACTAACGTGCAACGTTATATACTATTACGTAATAACGTATAACGTTATATACTATTACGTAATGACGTATAACGTTATATACTATTACGTACTAACGTGTAACGTTATATACTATTACATACTAACGTGTCACGTTATATACTAATACGTAATAACGTATAACGTTATATACTATTACGTACTATCGTATAACGTTATATACTATTACGTACTAACGTATAACGTTATATACTATAACGTACTAACGTGTAACGTTATATACTAATACGTAATGACGTATAACGTCATATACTATTACGTACTAACGTATAACGTTATATACTAATACGTAATAACGTGCAACGTTATATACTAATACGTAATAACGTATAACGTTATATACTATTACGTACTAACGTATAACGTTATATACTATTACGTACTAACGTGCAACGTTATATACTAATACGTAATAACGTATAACGTTATATACTATTACGTGCTATCGTATAACGTTATATACTAATACGTACTAACGTGTAACGTTATATACTAATACGTACTAACGTGTCACGTTATATAATAATACGTAATAACGTATAACGTTATATACTATTACGTACTAACGTGTAACGTTATATACTAATACGTACTCACGTATAACGTTATATACTATTACGTACTAACGTGCAACGTTATATACTATTACGTACTAACGTGTAACGTTATATACTATTACGTACTAACGTGCAACGTTATATACTATTACGTACTAACGTGTAACGTTATATACTATTACATACTAACGTGTCACGTTATATACTATTACGTACTATCGTATAACGTTATATACTATTACGTACTAACGTATAAGGTTATATACTATTACGTACCTACGTATAACGTTATATGCTAATACGTAATAACGTGTAACGTTGTATATTAATACGTAATAACGTATAACATTATATACTATTACGTACTAACGTGTCACGTTATATACTAATACATACTAAAGTGTAACGTTATATACTAATACGTAATAACGTATAGGTTATATAGTATTACGTACTAACGTATAACGTTATATACTATTACGTACTAACGTATAACGTTATATACTATTACGTAATAACGTGTAACGTTATATACTAATTCATAATAACGTATAACGTTATATACCATTCCGTACTAACGTATAACGTTATATACTAATATATACTAAAGTGTAATGTTGTATACTAATACGTAATAACGTATAACGTTATATAGTATTACGTACTAACGTATAACGTTATATACTATTACGTAATGACGTATAACGTCATATACTATTACGTACTAACGAATAACGTTATATACTATTACGTGCTAACGTATAACGTTATATACTATTACGTACTAACGTGTAACGTTATATACTAATACGTAATGACGTATAACGTTATATACTATTACGTGCTAACGTATAACGTTATATACTGATACGTACTAACGTGTAACGTTATATACTAATACGTACTAACGTGTCACGTTATATACTAATACGTAATAACGTATAACGTTATATACTATTACGTACTAACGTGTAACGTTATATACTAATACGTACTCACGTATAACGTTATATACTATTACGTACTAACGTGCAACGTTATATACTATTACGTAATAACGTATAACGTTATATACTAATACGTACTAACGTATAACGTTATATACTATTACGAACTAACTTGTAACGTTATATACTATTACGTAATAACGTATAACGTTATATACTATTACGTACTAACGTATAACGTTATATACTATTACGTAATGACGTATAACGTTATATACTATTACGTACTAACGTATAGCCTTATATACTATTACGTACTAACGTATAACGTTATATACTATTACGTAATGACGTATAACGTTATATACTATTACGTACCTACGTATAACGTTATATGCTAATACGTAATAACGTGTAACGTTATATATTAATACGTAATAACGTATAACATTATATACTATTACGTACTAACGTGTCACGTTATATACTAATACATACTAAAGTGTAACGTTATATACTAATACGTACTAACGTGTCACGTTATATAATAATACGTAATAACGTATAACGTTATATACTATTACGTACTAACGTGTAACGTTATATACTAATACGTACTCACGTATAACGTCATATACTATTACGTATTGAGGTATAACGTTATATACTAATACGTAATTACGTATAACGTTATATACTATTACCTAATGACGTATAACGTTATATGTTAATACGCACTAACGTGTAACATTATATACTAATACGTAATAACGTATAACGTTATATACTATTACGTACTATCGTATAACGTTATATACTATTACGTACTAACGTATAACGACATATACTATTACGTACTAACGTATAACGTTATATACTATTACGTACTAACTTGTAACGTTATATACTATTACGTAATAACGTATAACGTTATATACTATTACGTACTAACGTATAACGTTATATACTATTACGTAAAGACGTATAACGTTATATACTATTACGTACTAACGTATAACCTTATATACTATTACGAACTAACGTATAACGTTATATACTATTACGTACTAACGTGTAACGTTATATACTATTACATACTAACCTGTCACGTTATATACTAATACGTAATAACGTATAACGTTATATGCTAATACGTAATAACGTGTAACGTTATATATTAATACGTAATGACGTATAACGTTATATACTATTACGTACTAACGTATAACGTTATATACTATTACGTACTAACGTGTAACGTTATATACTAATACGTAATAACGTATAACGTTATATACTATTACGAACTATCGTATAACGTTATATACTATTACGTACTAACGTGTCACGTTATATACTAATACGTAATAACATATAACGTTATATACTACTACGTGCTAACGTATAACGTTATATACTATTACTTAATAACGTATAACGTTATATGGTATTATGTAATAACGTATAACGTTATATACTATTACGTAATAACGTGTAACGTTATATACTAATACGTAATAACGTATAACGTTATATACTAATACGTAATAACGTATAACGTTATATACTAATACGTAATAACGTATAACGTTATATACTATTACGTAATAACGTGTAACGTTATATACTAATACGTAATTACGTATAACGTTATATACTATTACGTACTAACGTATAACGTTATATACTATTACGTACTAACGTGTCACGTTATATACTAATACGTAATAACATATAACGTTATATACTATTATGTACTAACGTGTAACGTTATATACTATTACTTAATAACGTATAACGTTATATGGTATTATGTAATAACGTATAACGTTATATACTATTACGTACTAACGTGTATCGTTATATACTAATACGTAATAACGTATAACGTTATATACTAATACGTAATAACGTATAACGTTATATACTAATACGTAATAACGTATGACGTTATATACTATTACGTAATAACGTGTAACGTTATATACTAATAGGAAATAACGTATAACGTTATATACTAATACTTAATAACGTATAACGTTATATACTATTACGTACTAACGTATAACGTTATATACTATTACGTTCTAACGTATAGCCTTATATACTATTACGTACTAACGTATAACGTTATATACTATTACGTACTAACGTGTAACGTTATATACTCTTACGTACTAACGTATAACGTTATATGCTAATACGTAATAACGTGTAACGTTATATATTAATACGTAATAACGTATAACGTTATATACTATTACGTACTAACGTATAACGTTATATACTATTACGTACTAACGTGTAACGTTATATACTAATACGTAATAACGTATAACGTTATATACTATTACGTACTATCGTATAACGTTATATACTATTACGTACTAACGTGTAACGTTATATACTAATACGTAATAACGTATAACGTTATATACTAATACGTAATAACGTATAACGTTATATACTAATACATAATAACGTATAACGTTATATACTATTACGTAATAACGTGTAACGTTATATAATAATACGTAATTACGTATAACGTTATATACTATTACGTACTAACGTATAACGTTATATACTACTACGTACTAACGTGTAACGTTATATACTAATACGTAATAACGTATAACGTTATATACTATTACGTACTAACGTATAACGTTATATACTATTACGTACTAACATGCAACGTTATATACTAATACGTAAAAACGTATAACGTTATATACTAATACGTACTAACGTGTAACGTTATATACTAATACGTACTAACGTGTAACGTTATATACTAATACGTACTAACGTGTAACGTTATATACTAATACGTACTAACGTGTCACGTTATATACTAATACGTAGAAACGTATAACGTTATATACTAATACGTACTAACGTGTAACGTTATATACTAATACGTACTAACTTGTAACGTTATATACTAATACGTACTAACGTGTCACGTTATATACTATTACGTAAAGACGTATAACGTTATATACTATTACGTACTATCGTATAACGTTATATACTATTACGTACTAACGTATAACGTTATATACTATTACGTACTAACGTATAACGTTATATGCTAATACGTAATAACGTGTAACGTTATATATTAATACGTAATAACGTGTAACGTTATATATTAATACGTAATAACGTATAACGTTATATACTATTACGTAATGACGTATAACGTTATATACTATTACGTACTAACGTATAACGTCATATACTATTACGTACTAACGTGCAACGTTATATACTAATACGTAATAACGTATAACGTTATATACTATTACGTACTAACGTATAACGTTATATACTATTACGTAATAACGTGCAACGTTATATACTAATACGTAATAACGTATAACGTTATATACTAATACGTGCTAACGTATAACGTTATATACTATTACGTACTATCGTATAACGTTATATGGTATTACGTAATAACGTATAACCTTATATACTATTACGTACTAACGTGTAACGTTTTATACTAATACGTAATAACGTACAACGTTATATACTAATACGTAATAACGTATAACGTTATATACTAATACGTACTAACGTGCAACGTTATATACTAATACGTAATAACGTATAACGCTATATACTATTACGTGCTAACGTATAACGTTATATACTATTACTTAATAACGTATAACGTCATATACTATTACGTACTAACGTATAACGTTATTTACTATTACGTACTAACGTATAACGTCATATACTATTACGTACTAACGTATAACGTTATATACTATTACGTACTAACTTGTAACGTTATATACTATTACGTAATAACGTATAACGTTATATACTATTACGTACTAACGTATAACGTTATATACTATTACGTAAAGACGTATAACGTTTTATACTATTACGTACTATCGTATAACGTTATATACTATTACGTACTAACGTGTCACGTTATATACTAATACGTAATAACATATAACGTTATATACTATTACGTACTAACGTATAACGTTATATACTATTACTTAATAACGTATAACGTTATATGGTATTATGTAATAACGTATAACGTTATATACTATTACGTACTAACGTGTATCGTTATATACTAATACGTAATAACGTATAACGTTATATACTAATACGTAATAACGTATAACGTTATATACTAATACGTAATAACGTATAACGTTATATACTATTACGTACTAACGTGCAACGTTATATACTATTACATACTAACGTGTCACGTTATATACTAATACGTAATAACGTATAACGTTATATACTATTACGTACTATCGTATAACGTTATATACTATCACGTAATGAGGTATAACGTTATATACTAATACGTAATAACGTATAACGTTATATAGTATTACGTACTATCGTATAACGTTATATACTATTACGTACTAACGTATAACGTTATATACTATTACGTAATAACGTGTAACGTTATATACTTATACGTACTCACGTATAACGTTATATACTATTACGTACTAACGTGTAACGTTATATACTAATACGTAATAACGTATAACGTTATATACTATTACGTACTAACGTATAACGTTATATACTATTACGTACTAACGTATAACGTTATATGCTAATACGTAATAACGTGTAACGTTATATATTAGTACGTAATAACGTGTAACGTTATATATTAATACGTAATAACGTATAACGTTATATACTATTACGTAATGACGTATAACGTTATATACTATTACGTACTAACGTATAACGTCATATACTATTACGTACTAACGTGCAACGTTATATACTAATACGTAATAACGTATAACGTTATATACTATTACGTACTAACGTATAACGTTATATACTATTACGTAATAACGTGCAACGTTATATACTAATACGTAATAACGTATAACGTTATATACTAATACGTGCTAACGTATAACGTTATATACTATTACGTACTATCGTATAACGTTATATGGTATTACGTAATAACGTATAACCTTATATACTATTACGTACTAACGTGTAACGTTTTATACTAATACGTAATAACGTACAACGTTATATACTAATACGTAATAACGTATAACGTTATATACTAATACGTACTAACGTGCAACGTTATATACTAATACGTAATAACGTATAACGCTATATACTATTACGTGCTAACGTATAACGTTATATACTATTACTTAATAACGTATAACGTCATATACTATTACGTACTAACGTATAACGTTATTTACTATTACGTACTAACGTATAACGTCATATACTATTACGTACTAACGTATAACGTTATATACTATTACGTACTAACTTGTAACGTTATATACTATTACGTAATAACGTATAACGTTATATACTATTACGTACTAACGTATAACGTTATATACTATTACGTAAAGACGTATAACGTTTTATACTATTACGTACTATCGTATAACGTTATATACTATTACGTACTAACGTGTCACGTTATATACTAATACGTAATAACATATAACGTTATATACTATTACGTACTAACGTATAACGTTATATACTATTACTTAATAACGTATAACGTTATATGGTATTATGTAATAACGTATAACGTTATATACTATTACGTACTAACGTGTATCGTTATATACTAATACGTAATAACGTATAACGTTATATACTAATACGTAATAACGTATAACGTTATATACTAATACGTAATAACGTATAACGTTATATACTATTACGTACTAACGTGCAACGTTATATACTATTACATACTAACGTGTCACGTTATATACTAATACGTAATAACGTATAACGTTATATACTATTACGTACTATCGTATAACGTTATATACTATCACGTAATGAGGTATAACGTTATATACTAATACGTAATAACGTATAACGTTATATAGTATTACGTACTATCGTATAACGTTATATACTATTACGTACTAACGTATAACGTTATATACTATTACGTAATAACGTGTAACGTTATATACTTATACGTACTCACGTATAACGTTATATACTATTACGTACTAACGTGTAACGTTATATACTAATACGTAATAACGTATAACGTTATATACTATTACGTGCTAACGTATAACGTTATATACTATTACGTACTAACGTGCAACGTTATATACTAATACGTAATAACGTATAACGTTATATACTATTACGTGCTAACGTATAACGTTATATACTAATACGTACTAACGTATAACGGTATATACTATTACGTACTAACGTGTAACGTTATATACTATTACGTGCTAACGTATAACGTTATATACTAATACGTACTAACGTATAACGTTATATACTATTACGTACTAACGTGTAACGTTATATACTATTACATACTAACGTGTCACGTTATATACTAATACGTAATAACGTATAACGTTATATACTATTACGTACTATCGTATAACGTTATATACTATCACGTAATGAGGTATAACGTTATATACTAATACGTAATAACGTATAACGTTATATAGTATTACGTACTAACGTGTAACGTTATATACTAATACGTACTAACGTGTCACGTTATATACTATTACGTAAAGACGTATAACGTTTTATACTATTACGTACTATCGTATAACGTTATATACTATTACGTACTAACGTATAACGTTATATACTAATACGTACTCACGTATAACGTCATATACTATTACGTATTGAGGTATAACGTTATATACTAATACGTAATTACGTATAACGTTATATACTATTACCTAATGACGTATAACGTTATATGTTAATACGCACTAACGTGTAACATTATATACTAATACGTAATAACGTATAACGTTATATACTATTACGTACTATCGTATAACGTTATATACTATTACGTACTAACGTATAACGACATATACTATTACGTACTAACGTATAACGTTATATACTATTACGTACTAACTTGTAACGTTATATACTATTACGTAATAACGTATAACGTTATATACTATTACGTACTAACGTATAACGTTATATACTATTACGTAAAGACGTATAACGTTATATACTATTACGTACTAACGTATAACCTTATATACTATTACGTACTAACGTATAACGTTATATACTATTACGTACTAACGTGTAACGTTATATACTATTACATACTAACCTGTCACGTTATATACTAATACGTAATAACGTATAACGTTATATGCTAATACGTAATAACGTGTAACGTTATATATTAATACGTAATGACGTATAACGTTATATACTATTACGTACTAACGTATAACGTTATATACTATTACGTACTAACGTGTAACGTTATATACTAATACGTAATAACGTATAACGTTATATACTATTACGTAATAACGTGTAACGTTATATACTAATACGTAATAACGTATAACGTTATATACTAATACGTAATAACGTATAACGTTATATACTAATACGTAATAACGTATAACGTTATATACTATTACGTAATAACGTGTAACGTTATATACTAATACGTAATTACGTATAACGTTATATACTATTTCGTACTAACGTATAACGTTATATACTATTACGTACTAACGTGTCACGTTATATACTAATACGTAATAACATATAACGTTATATACTATTATGTACTAACGTGTAACGTTATATACTATTACTTAATAACGTATAACGTTATATGGTATTATGTAATAACGTATAACGTTATATACTATTACGTACTAACGTGTATCGTTATATACTAATACGTAATAACGTATAACGTTATATACTAATACGTAATAACGTATAACGTTATATACTAATACGTAATAACGTATGACGTTATATACTATTACGTAATAACGTGTAACGTTATATACTAATAGGAAATAACGTATAACGTTATATACTAATACTTAATAACGTATAACGTTATATACTATTACGTACTAACGTATAACGTTATATACTATTACGTTCTAACGTATAGCCTTATATACTATTACGTACTAACGTATAACGTTATATACTATTACGTACTAACGTGTAACGTTATATACTCTTACGTACTAACGTATAACGTTATATGCTAATACGTAATAACGTGTAACGTTATATATTAATACGTAATAACGTATAACGTTATATACTATTACGTACTAACGTATAACGTTATATACTATTACGTACTAACGTGTAACGTTATATACTAATACGTAATAACGTATAACGTTATATACTATTACGTACTATCGTATAACGTTATATACTATTACGTACTAACGTGTAACGTTATATACTAATACGTAATAACGTATAACGTTATATACTAATACGTAATAACGTATAACGTTATATACTAATACATAATAACGTATAACGTTATATACTATTACGTAATAACGTGTAACGTTATATAATAATACGTAATTACGTATAACGTTATATACTATTACGTACTAACGTATAACGTTATATACTACTACGTACTAACGTGTAACGTTATATACTAATACGTAATAACGTATAACGTTATATACTATTACGTACTAACGTATAACGTTATATACTATTACGTACTAACATGCAACGTTATATACTAATACGTAAAAACGTATAACGTTATATACTAATACGTACTAACGTGTAACGTTATATACTAATACGTACTAACGTGTAACGTTATATACTAATACGTACTAACGTGTAACGTTATATACTAATACGTACTAACGTGTCACGTTATATACTAATACGTAGAAACGTATAACGTTATATACTAATACGTACTAACGTGTAACGTTATATACTAATACGTACTAACGTGTAACGTTATATACTAATACGTACTAACGTGTCACGTTATATACTATTACGTAAAGACGTATAACGTTATATACTATTACGTACTATCGTATAACGTTATATACTATTACGTACTAACGTATAACGTTATATACTATTACGTACTAACGTATAACGTTATATGCTAATACGTAATAACGTGTAACGTTATATATTAATACGTAATAACGTGTAACGTTATATATTAATACGTAATAACGTATAACGTTATATACTATTACGTAATGACGTATAACGTTATATACTATTACGTACTAACGTATAACGTCATATACTATTACGTACTAACGTGCAACGTTATATACTAATACTTAATAACGTATAACGTTATATACTATTACGTACTAACGTATAACGTTATATACTATTACGTAATAACGTGCAACGTTATATACTAATACGTAATAACGTATAACGTTATATACTAATACGTGCTAACGTATAACGTTATATACTATTACGTACTATCGTATAACGTTATATGGTATTACGTAATAACGTATAACCTTATATACTATTACGTACTAACGTGTAACGTTTTATACTAATACGTAATAACGTACAACGTTATATACTAATACGTAATAACGTATAACGTTATATACTAATACGTACTAACGTGCAACGTTATATACTAATACGTAATAACGTATAACGCTATATACTATTACGTGCTAACGTATAACGTTATATACTATTACTTAATAACGTATAACGTCATATACTATTACGTACTAACGTATAACGTTATTTACTATTACGTACTAACGTATAACGTCATATACTATTACGTACTAACGTATAACGTTATATACTATTACGTACTAACTTGTAACGTTATATACTATTACGTAATAACGTATAACGTTATATACTATTACGTACTAACGTATAACGTTATATACTATTACGTAAAGACGTATAACGTTTTATACTATTACGTACTATCGTATAACGTTATATACTATTACGTACTAACGTGTCACGTTATATACTAATACGTAATAACATATAACGTTATATACTATTACGTACTAACGTATAACGTTATATACTATTACTTAATAACGTATAACGTTATATGGTATTATGTAATAACGTATAACGTTATATACTATTACGTACTAACGTGTATCGTTATATACTAATACGTAATAACGTATAACGTTATATACTAATACGTAATAACGTATAACGTTATATACTAATACGTAATAACGTATAACGTTATATACTATTACGTACTAACGTGCAACGTTATATACTATTACATACTAACGTGTCACGTTATATACTAATACGTAATAACGTATAACGTTATATACTATTACGTACTATCGTATAACGTTATATACTATCACGTAATGAGGTATAACGTTATATACTAATACGTAATAACGTATAACGTTATATAGTATTACGTACTATCGTATAACGTTATATACTATTACGTACTAACGTATAACGTTATATACTATTACGTAATAACGTGTAACGTTATATACTTATACGTACTCACGTATAACGTTATATACTATTACGTACTAACGTGTAACGTTATATACTAATACGTAATAACGTATAACGTTATATACTATTACGTGCTAACGTATAACGTTATATACTATTACGTACTAACGTGCAACGTTATATACTAATACGTAATAACGTATAACGTTATATACTATTACGTGCTAACGTATAACGTTATATACTAATACGTACTAACGTATAACGTTATATACTATTACGTACTAACGTGTAACGTTATATACTATTACGTGCTAACGTATAACGTTATATACTAATACGTACTAACGTATAACGTTATATACTATTACGTACTAACGTGTAACGTTATATACTATTACATACTAACGTGTCACGTTATATACTAATACGTAATAACGTATAACGTTATATACTATTACGTACTATCGTATAACGTTATATACTATCACGTAATGAGGTATAACGTTATATACTAATACGTAATAACGTATAACGTTATATAGTATTACGTACTAACGTGTAACGTTATATACTAATACGTACTAACGTGTCACGTTATATACTATTACGTAAAGACGTATAACGTTATATACTATTACGTACTATCGTATAACGTTATATACTATTACGTACTAACGTATAACGTTATATACTATTACGTACTAACGTATAACGTTATATGCTAATACGTAATAACGTGTAACGTTATATATTAATACGTAATAACGTGTAACGTTATATATTAATACGTAATAACGTATAACGTTATATACTATTACGTAATGACGTATAACGTTATATACTATTACGTACTAACGTATAACGTCATATACTATTACGTACTAACGTGCAACGTTATATACTAATACGTAATAACGTATAACGTTATATACTATTACGTACTAACGTATAACGTTATATACTATTACGTAATAACGTGCAACGTTATATACTAATACGTAATAACGTATAACGTTATATACTAATACGTGCTAACGTATAACGTTATATACTATTACGTACTATCGTATAACGTTATATGGTATTACGTAATAACGTATAACCTTATATACTATTACGTACTAACGTGTAACGTTTTATACTAATACGTAATAACGTACAACGTTATATACTAATACGTAATAACGTATAACGTTATATACTAATACGTACTAACGTGCAACGTTATATACTAATACGTAATAACGTATAACGCTATATACTATTACGTGCTAACGTATAACGTTATATACTATTACTTAATAACGTATAACGTCATATACTATTACGTACTAACGTATAACGTTATTTACTATTACGTACTAACGTATAACGTCATATACTATTACGTACTAACGTATAACGTTATATACTATTACGTACTAACTTGTAACGTTATATACTATTACGTAATAACGTATAACGTTATATACTATTACGTACTAACGTATAACGTTATATACTATTACGTAAAGACGTATAACGTTTTATACTATTACGTACTATCGTATAACGTTATATACTATTACGTACTAACGTGTCACGTTATATACTAATACGTAATAACATATAACGTTATATACTATTACGTACTAACGTATAACGTTATATACTATTACTTAATAACGTATAACGTTATATGGTATTATGTAATAACGTATAACGTTATATACTATTACGTACTAACGTGTATCGTTATATACTAATACGTAATAACGTATAACGTTATATACTAATACGTAATAACGTATAACGTTATATACTAATACGTAATAACGTATAACGTTATATACTATTACGTACTAACGTGCAACGTTATATACTATTACATACTAACGTGTCACGTTATATACTAATACGTAATAACGTATAACGTTATATACTATTACCTACTATCGTATAACGTTATATACTATCACGTAATGAGGTATAACGTTATATACTAATACGTAATAACGTATAACGTTATATAGTATTACGTACTATCGTATAACGTTATATACTATTACGTACTAACGTATAACGTTATATACTATTACGTAATAACGTGTAACGTTATATACTTATACGTACTCACGTATAACGTTATATACTATTACGTACTAACGTGTAACGTTATATACTAATACGTAATAACGTATAACGTTATATACTATTACGTGCTAACGTATAACGTTATATACTATTACGTACTAACGTGCAACGTTATATACTAATACGTAATAACGTATAACGTTATATACTATTACGTGCTAACGTATAACGTTATATACTAATACGTACTAACGTATAACGTTATATACTATTACGTACTAACGTGTAACGTTATATACTATTACGTGCTAACGTATAACGTTATATACTAATACGTACTAACGTATAACGTTATATACTATTACGTACTAACGTGTAACGTTATATACTATTACATACTAACGTGTCACGTTATATACTAATACGTAATAACGTATAACGTTATATACTATTACGTACTATCGTATAACGTTATATACTATCACGTAATGAGGTATAACGTTATATACTAATACGTAATAACGTATAACGTTATATAGTATTACGTACTATCGTATAACGTTATATACTATTACGTACTAACGTATAACGTTATATACTATTACGTAATAACGTGTAACGTTATATACTTATACGTACTCACGTATAACGTTATATACTATTACGTACTAACGTGCAACGTTATATACTATTACGTACGAACGTGTAACGTTATATACTATTACATACTTACGTGTCACGTTATATACTAATACGTAATAACGTATAACGTTATATACTATTACGTACTAACGTGTATCGTTATATACTAATGCGTAATAACGTATAACGTTATATACTAATACGTAATAACGTATAACGTTATATACTAATACGTGCTAACGTATAACGTTATATACTATTACTTAATAACGTATAACGTTATATACTAATACGTAATAACGTATAACGTTATATACTATTACGTAATAACGTGTAACGTTATATACTAATACGTAATAACGTATAACGTTATATACTAATACGTAATAACGTATAACGTTATATACTAATACGTAATAACGTATAACGTTATATACTATTACGTAATAACGTGTAACGTTATATACTAATACGTAATTACGTATAACGTTATATACTATTACGTACTAACGTATAACGTTATATACTATTACGTACTAACGTGTCACGTTATATACTAATACGTAATAACATATAACGTTATATACTATTATGTACTAACGTGTAACGTTATATACTATTACTTAATAACGTATAACGTTATATGGTATTATGTAATAACGTATAACGTTATATACTATTACGTACTAACGTGTATCGTTATATACTAATACGTAATAACGTATAACGTTATATACTAATACGTAATAACGTATAACGTTATATACTAATACGTAATAACGTATGACGTTATATACTATTACGTAATAACGTGTAACGTTATATACTAATAGGAAATAACGTATAACGTTATATACTATTACGTACTAACGTATAACGTTATATACTATTACGTACTAACGTGTAACGTTATATACTAATACGTAATAACGTATAACGTTATATACTAATACTTAATAACGTATAACGTTATATACTATTACGTAATAACGTATAACGTTATATACTATTACGTTCTAACGTATAGCCTTATATACTATTACGTACTAACGTATAACGTTATATACTATTACGTACTAACGTGTAACGTTATATACTCTTACGTACTAACGTATAACGTTATATGCTAATACGTAATAACGTGTAACGTTATATATTAATACGTAATAACGTATAACGTTATATACTATTACGTACTAACGTATAACGTTATATACTATTACGTACTAACGTGTAACGTTATATACTAATACGTAATAACGTATAACGTTATATACTATTACGTACTATCGTATAACGTTATATACTATTACGTACTAACGTGTAACGTTATATACTAATACGTAATAACGTATAACGTTATATACTAATACATAATAACGTATAACGTTATATACTATTACGTAATAACGTGTAACGTTATATAATAATACGTAATTACGTATAACGTTATATACTATTACGTACTAACGTATAACGTTATATACTACTACGTACTAACGTGTAACGTTATATACTAATACGTAATAACGTATAACGTTATATACTATTACGTACTAACGTATAACGTTATATACTATTACGTACTAACATGCAACGTTATATACTAATACGTAAAAACGTATAACGTTATATACTAATACGTACTAACGTGTAACGTTATATACTAATACGTACTAACGTGTAACGTTATATACTAATACGTACTAACGTGTAACGTTATATACTAATACGTACTAACGTGTCACGTTATATACTAATACGTAGAAACGTATAACGTTATATACTAATACGTACTAACGTGTAACGTTATATACTAATACGTACTAACGTATAACGTTATATACTATTACTTAATAACGTATAACGTCATATACTATTACGTACTAACGTATAACGTTATATACTATTACGTACTAACGTATAACGTTATATACTATTACGTACTATCGTATAACGTTATATGGTATTACGTAATAACGTATAACCTTATATACTATTACGTACTAACGTGTAACGTTTTATACTAATACGTAATAACGTACAACGTTATATACTAATACGTAATGACGTATAACGTTATATACTATTACGTACTAACGTATAACGTCATATACTATTACGTACTAACGTGCAACGTTATATACTAATACGTAATAACGTATAACGTTATATACTATTACGTACTAACGTATAACGTTATATACTATTACGTAATAACGTGCAACGTTATATACTAATACGTAATAACGTATAACGTTATATACTAATACGTGCTAACGTATAACGTTATATACTATTACGTACTATCGTATAACGTTATATGGTATTACGTAATAACGTATAACCTTATATACTATTACGTACTAACGTGTAACGTTTTATACTAATACGTAATAACGTACAACGTTATATACTAATACGTAATAACGTATAACGTTATATACTAATACGTACTAACGTGCAACGTTATATACTAATACGTAATAACGTATAACGCTATATACTATTACGTGCTAACGTATAACGTTATATACTATTACTTAATAACGTATAACGTCATATACTATTACGTACTAACGTATAACGTTATTTACTATTACGTACTAACGTATAACGTCATATACTATTACGTACTAACGTATAACGTTATATACTATTACGTACTAACTTGTAACGTTATATACTATTACGTAATAACGTATAACGTTATATACTATTACGTACTAACGTATAACGTTATATACTATTACGTAAAGACGTATAACGTTTTATACTATTACGTACTATCGTATAACGTTATATACTATTACGTACTAACGTGTAACGTTATATACTAATACGTAATAACATATAACGTTATATACTATTACGTACTAACGTATAACGTTATATACTATTACTTAATAACGTATAACGTTATATGGTATTATGTAATAACGTATAACGTTATATACTATTACGTACTAACGTGTATCGTTATATACTAATACGTAATAACGTATAACGTTATATACTAATACGTAATAACGTATAACGTTATATACTAATACGTAATAACGTATAACGTTATATACTATTACGTACTAACGTGCAACGTTATATACTATTACATACTAACGTGTCACGTTATATACTAATACGTAATAACGTATAACGTTATATACTATTACGTACTATCGTATAACGTTATATACTATCACGTAATGAGGTATAACGTTATATACTAATACGTAATAACGTATAACGTTATATAGTATTACGTACTATCGTATAACGTTATATACTATTACGTACTAACGTATAACGTTATATACTATTACGTAATAACGTGTAACGTTATATACTTATACGTACTCACGTATAACGTTATATGCTATTACGTACTAACGTGTAACGTTATATACTAATACGTAATAACGTATAACGTTATATACTATTACGTGCTAACGTATAACGTTATATACTATTACGTACTAACGTGCAACGTTATATACTAATACGTAATAACGTATAACGTTATATACTATTACGTGCTAACGTATAACGTTATATACTAATACGTACTAACGTATAACGTTATATACTATTACGTACTAACGTGTAACGTTATATACTATTACGTGCTAACGTATAACGTTATATACTAATACGTACTAACGTATAACGTTATATACTATTACGTACTAACGTGTAACGTTATATACTATTACATACTAACGTGTCACGTTATATACTAATACGTAATAACGTATAACGTTATATACTATTACGTACTATCGTATAACGTTATATACTATCACGTAATGAGGTATAACGTTATATACTAATACGTAATAACGTATAACGTTATATAGTATTACGTACTAACGTGTAACGTTATATACTAATACGTACTAACGTGTCACGTTATATACTATTACGTAAAGACGTATAACGTTATATACTATTACGTACTATCGTATAACGTTATATACTATTACGTACTAACGTATAACGTTATATACTATTACGTACTAACGTATAACGTTATATGCTAATACGTAATAACGTGTAACGTTATATATTAATACGTAATAACGTGTAACGTTATATATTAATACGTAATAACGTATAACGTTATATACTATTACGTAATGACGTATAACGTTATATACTATTACGTACTAACGTATAACGTCATATACTATTACGTACTAACGTGCAACGTTATATACTAATACGTAATAACGTATAACGTTATATACTATTACGTACTAACGTATAACGTTATATACTATTACGTAATAACGTGCAACGTTATATACTAATACGTAATAACGTATAACGTTATATACTAATACGTGCTAACGTATAACGTTATATACTATTACGTACTATCGTATAACGTTATATGGTATTACGTAATAACGTATAACCTTATATACTATTACGTACTAACGTGTAACGTTTTATACTAATACGTAATAACGTACAACGTTATATACTAATACGTAATAACGTATAACGTTATATACTAATACGTACTAACGTGCAACGTTATATACTAATACGTAATAACGTATAACGCTATATACTATTACGTGCTAACGTATAACGTTATATACTAATACGTAATAACGTATAACGTTATATACTATTACGTACTAACGTATAACGTTATATACTATTACGTAATAACGTGCAACGTTATATACTATTACGTAATAACGTGTAACGTTATATACTTATACGTACTAACGTGTCACGTTATATACTAATACGTAATAACATATAACGTTATATACTATTACGTACTAACGTATAACGTTATATACTATTACTTAATAACGTATAACGTTATATGGTATTATGTAATAACGTATAACGTTATATACTATTACGTACTATCGTATAATGTTATATACTATCACGTAATGAGGTATAACGTTATATACTAATACGTAATAACGTATAACGTTATATAGTATTACGTACTATCGTATAACGTTATATACTATTACGTACTAACGTATAACGTTATATACTATTACGTAATAACGTGTAACGTTATATACTTATACGTACTCACGTATAACGTTATATACTATTACGTACTAACGTGTAACGTTATATACTAATACGTAATAACGTATAACGTTATATACTATTACGTGCTAACGTATAACGTTATATACTATTACGTACTAACGTGCAACGTTATATACTAATACGTAATAACGTATAACGTTATATACTATTACGTGCTAACGTATAACGTTATATACTAATACGTACTAACGTATAACGTTATATACTATTACGTACTAACGTGTAACGTTATATACTATTACGTGCTAACGTATAACGTTATATACTAATACGTACTAACGTATAACGTTATATACTATTACGTACTAACGTGTAACGTTATATACTATTACATACTAACGTGTCACGTTATATACTATTACGAACTAACGTATTACGTTATATACTATTACGTACTAACGTGTAACGTTATATACTAATACGTAATAACGTATAACGTTATATACTATTACGTACCAACGTGCAACGTTATATACTAATACGTAATAACGTATAACGTTATATACTATTACGTACTAACGTATAACGTTATATACTATTACGTACTAACGTGTAACGTTATGTACTATTACATACTAACGTGTCACGTTATATACTAATACGTAATAACGTATAACGTTACATACCATTACGTACTAACGTATAACGTTATATACTATTACGTATTGAGGTATAACGTTATATACTAATACGTAATTACGTATAACGTTATATACTATTACCTAATGACGTATAACGTTATATGTTAATACGTACTAACGTGTAACATTATATACTAATACGTAATAACGTATAACGTTATATACTATTACGTACTATCGTATAACGTTATATACTATTACGTACTAACGTGTAACGTTATATACTAATACGTAATAACGTATAACGTTATATACTAATACGTAATAACGTATAACGTTATATACTAATACATAATAACGTATAACGTTATATACTATTACGTAATAACGTGTAACGTTATATACTAATACGTAATTACGTATAACGTTATATACTATTACGTACTAACGTATAACGTTATATACTACTACGTACTAACGTGTAACGTTATATACTAATACGTAATAACGTATAACGTTATATACTATTACGTACTAACGTATAACGTTATATACTATTACGTACTAACATGCAACGTTATATACTAATACGTAAAAACGTATAATGTTATATACTAATACGTACTAACGTGTAACGTTATATACTAATACGTACTAACGTGTAACGTTATATACTAATACGTACTAACGTGTAACGTTATATACTAATACGTACTAACGTGTCACGTTATATACTAATACGTAGAAACGTATAACGTTATATACTAATACGTACTAACGTGTAACGTTATATACTAATACGTACTAACGTGTAACGTTATATACTAATACGTACTAACGTGTCACGTTATATACTATTACGTAAAGACGTATAACGTTATATACTATTACGTACTATCGTATAACGTTATATACTATTACGTACTAACGTATAACGTTATATACTATTACGTACTAACGTATAACGTTATATGCTAATACGTAATAACGTGTAACGTTATATATTAATACGTAATAACGTGTAACGTTATATATTAATACGTAATAACGTATAACGTTATATACTATTACGTAATGACGTATAACGTTATATACTATTACGTACTAACGTATAACGTCATATATTATTACGTACTAACGTGCAACGTTATATACTAATACGTAATAACGTATAACGTTATATACTATTACGTACTAACGTATAACGTTATATACTATTACGTAATAACGTGCAACGTTATATACTAATACGTAATAACGTATAACGTTATATACTAATACGTGCTAACGTATAACGTTATATACTATTACGTACTATCGTATAACGTTATATGGTATTACGTAATAACGTATAACCTTATATACTATTACGTACTAACGTGTAACGTTTTATACTAATACGTAATAACGTATAACGTTATATACTAATACGTAATAACGTATAACGTTATATACTAATACGTACTAACGTGCAACGTTATATACTAATACGTAATAACGTATAACGCTATATACTATTACGTGCTAACGTATAACGTTATATACTATTACTTAATAACGTATAACGTCATATACTATTACGTACTAACGTATAACGTTATTTACTATTACGTAAAGACGTATAACGTTTTATACTATTACGTACTATCGTATAACGTTATATACTATTATGTACTAACGTGTCACGTTATATACTAATACGTAATAACATATAACGTTATATACTATTACGTACTAACGTATAACGTTATATACTATTACTTAATAACGTATAACGTTATATGGTATTATGTAGTAACGTATAACGTTATATACTATTACGTACTAACGTGTATCGTTATATACTAATACGTAATAACGTATAACGTTATATACTAATACGTAATAACGTATAACGTTATATACTAATACGTAATAACGTATAACGTTATATACTATTACGTACTAACGTGCACCGTTATATACTATTACATACTAACGTGTCACGTTATATACTAATACGTAATAACGTATAACGTTATATACTATTACGTACTATCGTATAACGTTATATACTATCACGTAATGAGGTATAACGTTATATACTAATACGTAATAACGTATAACGTTATATAGTATTACGTACTATCGTATAACGTTATATACTATTACGTACTGACGTATAACGTTATATACTATTACGTAATAACGTGTAACGTTATATACTTATACGTACTCACGTATAACGTTATATACTATTACGTACTAACGTGTAACGTTATATACTAATACGTAATAACGTATAACGTTATATACTATTACGTGCTAACGTATAACGTTATATACTATTACGTACTAACGTGCAACGTTATATACTAATACGTAAAACGATTAACGTTATATACTATTACGTGCTAACGTATAACGTTATATACTAATACGTACTAACGTATAACGTTATATACTATTACGTACTAACGTGTAACGTTATATACTATTACGTGCTAACGTATAACGTTATATACTAATACGTACTAACGTATAACGTTATATACTATTACGTACTAACGTGTAACGTTATATACTATTACATACTAACGTGTCACGTTATATACTAATACGTAATAACGTATAACGTTATATACTATTACGTACTATCGTATAACGTTATATACTATCACGTAATGAGGTATAACGTTATATACTAATACGTAATAACGTATAACGTTATATAGTATTACGTACTATCGTATAACGTTATATACTATTACGTACTAACGTATAACGTTATATACTATTACGTAATAACGTGTAACGTTATATACTTATACGTACTCACGTATAACGTTATATACTATTACGTACTAACGTGCAACGTTATATACTATTACGTACGAACGTGTAACGTTATATACTATTACATACTTACGTGTCACGTTATATACTAATACGTAATAACGTATAACGTTATATACTATTACGTACTAACGTGTATCGTTATATACTAATGCGTAATAACGTATAACGTTATATACTAATACGTAATAACGTATAACGTTATATACTATTACGTACTAACGTGTAACGTTATATACTATTACATACTAACGTGTCACGTTATATACTATTACGAACTAACGTATTACGTTATATACTATTACGTACTAACGTATAACGTTATATACTATTACGTACCAACGTGCAACGTTATATACTAATACGTAATAACGTATAACGTTATATACTATTACGTACTAACGTATAACGTTATATACTATTACGTACTAACGTGTAACGTTATGTACTATTACATACTAACGTGTCACGTTATATACTAATACGTAATAACGTATAACGTTACATACCATTACGTACTAACGTTTAACGTTATATACTATTACGTATTGAGGTATAACGTTATATACTAATACGTAATTACGTATAACGTTATATACTATTACCTAATGACGTATAACGTTATATGTTAATACGTACTAACGTGTAACATTATATACTAATACGTAATAACGTATAACGTTATATACTATTACGTACTATCGTATAACGTTATATACTATTACGTACTAACGTATAACGTCATATACTATTACGTACTAACGTATAACGTTATATACTATTACGTACTAACTTGTAACGTTATATACTATTACGTAATAACGTATAACGTTATATACTATTACGTACTAACGTATAACGTTATATACTATTACGTAAAGACGTATAACGTTATATACTATTACGTACTAACGTATAACCTTATATACTATTACGTACTAACGTATAACGTTATATACTATTACGTACTAACGTATAACGTTATATACTATTACATACTAACGTGTCACGTTATATACTAATACGTAATAACGTATAACGTTATATGCTAATACGTAATAACGTGTAACGTTATATATTAATACGTAATGACGTATAACGTTATATACTATTACGTACTAACGTATAACGTTATATACTATTACGTACTAACGTATAACGTTATATGCTAATACGTAATAACGTGTAACGTTATATATTAATACGTAATAACGTGTAACGTTATATATTAATACGTAATAACGTATAACGTTATATACTATTACGTAATGACGTATAACGTTATATACTATTACGTACTAACGTATAACGTCATATACTATTACGTACTAACGTCCAACGTTATATACTAATACGTAATAACGTATAACGTTATATACTATTACGTAATAACGTGCAACGTTATATACTAATACGTGATAACGTATAACGTTATATACTATTACGTGCTAACGTATAACGTTATATACTATTACGTACTAACGTATAACGTTATATACTATTACGTACTAACATGCAACGTTATATACTAATACGTAAAAACGTATAACGTTATATACTAATACGTACTAACGTGTAACGTTATATACTAATACGTACTAACGTGTAACGTTATATACTAATACGTACTAACGTGTAACGTTATATACTAATACGTACTAACGTGTCACGTTATATACTAATACGTAGAAACGTATAACGTTATATACTAATACGTACTAACGTGTAACGTTATATACTAATACGTACTAACCTGTAACGTTATATACTAATACGTACTAACGTGTCACGTTATATACTATTACGTAAAGACGTATAACGTTATATATTAATACGTAATAACGTGTAACGTTATATATTAATACGTAATAACGTATAACGTTATATACTATTACGTAATGACGTATAACGTTATATACTATTACGTACTAACGTATAACGTCATATACTATTACGTACTAACGTCCAACGTTATATACTAATACGTAATAACGTATAACGTTATATACTATTACGTAATAACGTGCAACGTTATATACTAATACGTGATAACGTATAACGTTATATACTATTACGTGCTAACGTATAACGTTATATACTATTACGTACTAACGTATAACGTTATATACTATTACGTACTAACATGCAACGTTATATACTAATACGTAAAAACGTATAACGTTATATACTAATACGTACTAACGTGTAACGTTATATACTAATACGTACTAACGTGTAACGTTATATACTAATACGTACTAACGTGTAACGTTATATACTAATACGTACTAACGTGTCACGTTATATACTAATACGTAGAAACGTATAACGTTATATACTAATACGTACTAACGTGTAACGTTATATACTAATACGTACTAACCTGTAACGTTATATACTAATACGTACTAACGTGTCACGTTATATACTATTACGTAAAGACGTATAACGTTATATACTATTACGTACTATCGTATAACGTTATATACTATTACGTACTAACGTATAACGTTATATACTATTACGTACTAACGTATAACGTTATATGCTAATACGTAATAACGTGTAACGTTATATATTAATACGTAATAACGTGTAACGTTATATATTAATACGTAATAACGTATAACGTTATATACTATTACGTAATGACGTATAACGTTATATACTATTACGTACTAACGTATAACGTCGTATACTATTACGTACTAACGTCCAACGTTATATACTAATACTTAATAACGTATAACGTTATATGGTATTACGTAATAACGTATAACGTTATATACTATTACGTACTAACGTGTAAAGTTTTATACTAATACGTAATAACGTATAACGTTATATACTAACACGTAATAACGTATAACGTTATATACTAATACGTACTAACGTGCAACGTTATATACTAATACGTAATAACGTATAACGTTATATACTATTACGTGCTAACGTATAACGTTATATACTATTACTTAGTAACGTATAACGTCATATACTATTACGTACTAACGTATAACGTTATATACTATTACGTAATGACGTATAACGTCATATACTATTACGTACTAACGTATAACGTTATATACTAATACGTGATAACGTGAGACGTTATATACTAATACCCAATAACGTATAACGTTATATACTAATACGTACTAACGTATAACGTTATATACTATTACGTACTAACGTGCAACGTTATATATTAATACGTAATAACGTATAACGTTATATACTATTACGTGCTAACGTATAACGTTATATACTAATGCGTACTAACGTGTAACGTTATATACTAATACGTACTAACGTGTCACGTTATATACTAATACGTAATAACGTATAACGTTATATACTATTACGTACTAACGTGCAACGTTATATACTAATACGTAATAACGTATAACGTTATATACTATTACGTGCTAACGTATAACGTTATATACTAATACGTACTAACGTGTAACGTTATATACTAATACGCACTAACGTGTCACGTTATATACTAATACGTAATAACGTATAACGTTATATACTATTACGTACTAACGTGTAACGTTATATACTAATACGTACTCACGTATAACGTTATATACTATTACGTACTAACGTGCAACGTTATATACTATTACGTACTAACGTGTAAGGTTATATACTATTACATACTAACGTGTCACGTTATATACTAATACGTAATATCGTATAACGTTATATACTATTACGTACTATCGTATAACGTTATATACTATCACGTAATGAGGTATAACGTTATATACTAATACGTAATAACGTATAACGTTATATACTATTACGTACTATCGTATAACGTTATATACTATTACGTACTAATGTGCAACGTTATATACTAATACGTAATAACGTATAACGTTATATACTATTACGTACTAACGTGTCACGTTATATATTAATACGTAATAACATATAACGTTATATACTATTACTTAATAACGTATAACGTCATATACTATTATGTACTAACGTATAACGTTATATACTATTACGTAATGACGTATAACGTCATATACTATTACGTACTAAGGTATAACGTTATATACTAATACGTGATAACGTGCAACGTTATATACTAATACCCAATAACGTATAACGTTATATACTATTACGTACTAACGTATAACGTTATATACTATTACGTACTAACGTGCAACGTTATATATTAATACGTAATAACGTATAACGTTATATACTATTACGTGCTAACGTATAACGTTATATACTAATGCGTACTAACGTGTAACGTTATATACTAATACGTACTAACGTGTCACGTTATATACTAATACGTAATAACGTATAACGTTATATACTATTACGTACTATCGTATAACGTTATATACTATCACGTAATGAGGTATAACGTTATATACTAATACGTAATAACGTATAACGTTATATACTATTACGTACTTTCGTATAACGTTATATACTATTACGTACTAACGTATAACGTTATATACTATTACGTAATAACGTGTAACGTTATATACTAATACGTAATAACGTATAACGTTATATACTAATACGTAATAACGTATAACGTTATATACTATTACGTAATAACGTGTAACGTTATATACTAATACGTAATAACGTATAACGTTATATACCATTACGTACTAACGTAGAACGTTATATACTAATACATACTAAAGTGTAACGTTATATACTAATACGTAATAACGTATAACGTTATATAGTATTACGTACTAACGTATAACGTTATATACTATTACGTAATAACGTATAAAGTCATATACTATTACGTACTAACGTATAACGTTATATGCTAATACGTAATAACGTGTAACGTTATATATTAATACGTAATAACGTATAACATTATATACTATTACGTACTAACGTGTCACGTTATATACTAATACGTACTAACGTGTAACGTTATATACTAATACGTACTAACGTGTCACGTTATATACTAACACGTAGAAACGTATAACGTTATATACTAATACGTACTAACGTGTAACGTTATATACTAATACGTACTAACCTGTAACGTTATATACTAATACGTACTAACGTGTCACGTTATATACTATTACGTAAAGACGTATAACGTTATATATTAATACGTAATAACGTGTAACGTTATATGTTAATACGTAATAACGTATAACGTTATATACTATTACGTAATGACGTATAACGTTATATACTATTACGTACTAACGTATAACGTCATATACTATTACGTACTAACGTCCAACGTTATATACTAATACGTAATAACGTATAACGTTATATACTATTACGTAATAACGTGCAACGTTATATACTAATACGTGATAACGTATAACGTTATATACTATTACGTGCTAACGTATAACGTTATATACTATTACGTACTAACGTATAACGTTATATACTATTACGTACTAACATGCAACGTTATATACTAATACGTAAAAACGTATAACGTTATATACTAATACGTACTAACGTGTAACGTTATATACTAATACGTACTAACGTGTAACGTTATATACTAATACGTAGAAACGTATAACGTTATATACTAATACGTACTAACGTGTAACGTTATATACTAATACGTACTAACCTGTAACGTTATATACTAATACGTACTAACGTGTCACGTTATATACTATTACGTAAAGACGTATAACGTTATATACTATTACGTACTATCGTATAACGTTATATACTATTACGTACTAACGTATAACGTTATATACTATTACGTACTAACGTATAACGTTATATGCTAATACGTAATAACGTGTAACGTTATATATTAATACGTAATAACGTGTAACGTTATATATTAATACGTAATAACGTATAACGTTATATACTATTACGTAATGACGTATAACGTTATATACTATTACGTACTAACGTATAACGTCAGATACTATTACGTACTAACGTCCAACGTTATATACTAATACTTAATAACGTATAACGTTATATGGTATTACGTAATAACGTATAACGTTATATACTATTACGTACTAACGTGTAAAGTTTTATACTAATACGTAATAACGTATAACGTTATATACTAACACGTAATAACGTATAACGTTATATACTAATACGTACTAACGTGCAACGTTATATACTAATACGTAATAACGTATAACGTTATATACTATTACGTGCTAACGTATAACGTTATATACTATTACTTAATAACGTATAACGTCATATACTATTACGTACTAACGTATAACGTTATATACTATTACGTAATGACGTATAACGTCATATACTATTACGTACTAACGTATAACGTTATATACTAATACGTGATAACGTGCAACGTTATATACTAATACCCAATAACGTATAACGTTATATACTAATACGTACTAACGTATAACGTTATATACTATTACGTACTAACGTGCAACGTTATATATTAATACGTAATAACGTATAACGTTATATACTATTACGTGCTAACGTATAACGTTATATACTAATGCGTACTAACGTGTAACGTTATATACTAATACGTACTAACGTGTCACGTTATATACTAATACGTAATAACGTATAACGTTATATACTATTACGTACTAACGTGCAACGTTATATACTAATACGTAATAACGTATAACGTTATATACTATTACGTGCTAACGTGTAACGTTATATACTAATACGTACTAACGTGTAACGTTATATACTAATACGCACTAACGTGTCACGTTATATACTAATACGTAATAACGTATAACGTTATATACTATTACGTACTAACGTGTAACGTTATATACTAATACGTACTCACGTATAACGTTATATACTATTACGTACTAACGTGCAACGTTATATACTATTACGTACTAACGTGTAAGGTTATATACTATTACATACTAACGTGTCACGTTATATACTAATACGTAATATCGTATAACGTTATATACTATTACGTACTATCGTATAACGTTATATACTATCACGTAATGAGGTATAACGTTATATACTAATACGTAATAACGTATAACGTTATATACTATTACGTACTATCGTATAACGTTATATACTATTACGTACTAATGTGCAACGTTATATACTAATACGTAATAACGTATAACGTTATATACTATTACGTACTAACGTGTCACGTTATATATTAATACGTAATAACATATAACGTTATATACTATTACTTAATAACGTATAACGTCATATACTATTATGTACTAACGTATAACGTTATATACTATTACGTAATGACGCATAACGTCATATACTATTACGTACTAACGTATAACGTTATATACTAATACGTGATAACGTGCAACGTTATATACTAATACCCAATAACGTATAACGTTATATACTATTACGTACTAACGTATAACGTTATATACTATTACGTACTAACGTGCAACGTTATATATTAATACGTAATAACGTATAACGTTATATACTATTACGTGCTAACGTATAACGTTATATACTAATGCGTACTAACGTGTAACGTTATATACTAATACGTACTAACGTGTCACGTTATATACTAATACGTAATAACGTATAACGTTATATACTATTACGTACTATCGTATAACGTTATATACTATCACGTAATGAGGTATAACGTTATATACTAATACGTAATAACGTATAACGTTATATACTATTACGTACTTTCGTATAACGTTATATACTATTACGTACTAACGTATAACGTTATATACTATTACGTAATAACGTGTAACGTTATATACTAATACGTAATAACGTATAACGTTATATACTAATACGTAATAACGTATAACGTTATATACTATTACGTAATAACGTGTAACGTTATATACTAATACGTAATAACGTATAACGTTATATACCATTACGTACTAACGTAGAACGTTATATACTAATACATACTAAAGTGTAACGTTATATACTAATACGTAATAACGTATAACGTTATATAGTATTACGTACTAACGTATAACGTTATATACTATTACGTAATAACGTATAACGTCATATACTATTACGTACTAACGTATAACGTTATATGCTAATACGTAATAACGTGTAACGTTATATATTAATACGTAATAACGTATAACATTATATACTATTACGTACTAACGTGTCACGTTATATACTAATACGTAATAACATATAACGTTATATACTATTACGTACTAACGTATAACGTTATATACTATTACTTAATAACGTATAACGTTATATGGTATTACGTAATAACGTATAACGTTATATACTATTACGTACTAACGTGTAACGTTATATACTAATACGTAATAACGTATAACGTTATATACTAATACGTAATAACGTATAACGTTATATACTAATACATAATAACGTATAACGTTATATACTATTACGTAATAACGTGTAGCGTTATATACTAATACGTAATTACGTATAACGTTATATACTATTACGTACTAACGTATAACGTTATATACTACTACGTACTAACGTGTAACGTTATATACTAATACGTAATAACGTATAACGTTATATACTATTACGTACTAACGTATAACGTTATATACTATTACGTACTAACGTGCAACGTTATATACTATTACGTACTAACGTATAACGTTATATACTATTACGTACTAACGTATAACGTTATATGCTAATACGTAATAACGTGTAACGTTATATATTAATACGTAATAACGTATAACGTTATATACTATTACGTAATGACGTATAACGTCATATACTATTACGAGCTAACGTATAACGTTATATACTATTACTTAATAACGTATAACGTTATATGGTATTACGTAATAACGTATAACGTTATATACTATTACGTACTAACGTGTAAAGTTTTATACTAATACGTAATAACGTATAACGTTATATACTAACACGTAATAACGTATAACGTTATATACTAATACGTACTAACGTGCAACGTTATATACTAATACGTAATAACGTATAACGTTATATACTATTACGTGCTAACGTATAACGTTATATACTATTACTTAATAACGTATAACGTCATATACTATTACGTACTAACGTATAACGTTATATACTATTACGTAATGACGTATAACGTCATATACTATTACGTACTAACGTATAACGTTATATACTAATACGTAATAACGTATAACGTTATATACTATTACGTACTATCGTATAACGTTATATACTATTACGTACTAACGTATAACGTTATATACTATACGTACCTACGTGTAACGTTATATGCTAATACGTAATAACGTGTAACGTTATATATTAATACGTAATAACGTATAACATTATATACTATTACGTACTAACGTGTCACGTTATATATTAATACGTAATAACATATAACGTTATATACTATTACTTAATAACGTATAACGTCATATACTATTATGTACTAACGTATAACGTTATATACTATTACGTAATGACGTATAACGTCATATACTATTACGTACTAACGTATAACGTTATATACTAATACGTGATAACGTGCAACGTTATATACTAATACCCAATAACGTATAACGTTATATACTATTACGTACTAACGTATAACGTTATATACTATTACGTACTAACGTGCAACGTTATATATTAATACGTAATAACGTATAACGTTATATACTATTACGTGCTAACGTATAACGTTATATACTAATGCGTACTAACGTGTAACGTTATATACTAATACGTACTAACGTGTCACGTTATATACTAATACGTAATAACGTATAACGTTATATACTATTACGTACTAACGTGCAACGTTATATACTAATACGTAATAACGTATAACGTTATATACTATTACGTGCTAACGTATAACGTTATATACTAATACGTACTAACGTGTAACGTTATATACTAATACGCACTAACGTGTCACGTTATATACTAATACGTAATAACGTATAACGTTATATACTATTACGTACTAACGTGTAACGTTATATACTAATACGTACTCACGTATAAAGTTATATACTATTACGTACTAACGTGCAACGTTATATACTATTACGTACTAACGTGTAAGGTTATATACTATTACATACTAACGTGTCACGTTATATACTAATACGTAATATCGTATAACGTTATATACTATTACGTACTATCGTATAACGTTATATACTATCACGTAATGAGGTATAACGTTATACACTAATACGCAATAACGTATAACGTTATATACTATTACGTACTATCGTATAACGTTATATACTATTTCGTACTAATGTGCAACGTTATATACTAATACGTAATAACGTATAACGTTATATACTATTACGTACTAACGTGTCACGTTATATATTAATACGTAATAACATATAACGTTATATACTATTACTTAATAACGTATAACGTCATATACTATTATGTACTAACGTATAACGTTATATACTATTACGTAATGACGTATAACGTCATATACTATTACGTACTAACGTATAACGTTATATACTAATACGTGATAACGTGTAACGTTATATACTAATACCCAATAACGTATAACGTTATATACTATTACGTACTAACGTATAACGTTATATACTAATACGCACTAACGTGTCACGTTATATACTAATGCGTACTAACGTGTAACGTTATATACTAATACGTACTAACGTGTCACGTTATATACTAATACGTAATAACGTATAACGTTATATACTATTACGTACTAACGTGCAACGTTATATAGTAATACGTAATAACGTATAACGTTATATACTATTACGTACTAACGTATAACGTTATATACTAATACGTAATAACGTATAACGTTATATACTAATACGTAATAACGTATAACGTTATATACTATTACGTGCTAACGTATAACGTTATATACTAATACGTACTAACGTGTAACGTTATATACTAATACGCACTAACGTGTCACGTTATATACTAATACGTAATAACGTATAACGTTATATACTATTACGTACTAACGTGTAACGTTGTATACTAATACGTACTCACGTATAACGTTATATACTATTACGTACTAACGTGCAACGTTATATACTATTACGTACTAACGTGTAAGGTTATATACTATTACATACTAACGTGTCACGTTATATACTAATACGTAATAACGTATAACGTTATATACTATTACGTGCTAACGTGTAACGTTATATACTATTACGTACTATCGTATAACGTTATATGGTATTACGTAATAACGTATAACGTTATATACTATTACGTACTAACGTGTAACGTTTTATACTAATACGTAATAACGTATAACGTTATATACTAATACGTAATAACGTATAACGTTATATACTAATACGTACTAACGTGCAACGTTATATACTAATACGTAATAACGTATAACGTTATATACTATTACGTGCTAACGTATAACGTTATATACTATTACTTAATAACGTATAACGTCATATACTATTACGTACTAACGTATAACTTTATATACTATTACGTAATGACGTATAACGTCATATACTATTACGTACTAACGTATAACGTTATATACTAATACGTAATAACGTGCAACGTTATATACTAATACCCAATAACGTATAACGTTATATACTATTACGTACTAACGTATAACGTTATATACTATTACGTACTAACGTGCAACGTTATATATTAATACGTAATAACGTATAACGTTATATACTATTACGTGCTAACGTATAACGTTATATACTAATGCGTACTAACGTGTAACGTTATATACTAATACGTAATAACGTATAACGTTATATACCATTACGTACTAACGTAGAACGTTATATACTAATACATACTAAAGTGTAACGTTATATACTAATACGTAATAACGTATAACGTTATATAGTATTACGTACTAACGTATAACGTTATATACTATTACGTAATAACGTATAACGTCATATACTATTACGTACTAACGTATAACGTTATATGCTAATACGTAATAACGTGTAACGTTATATATTAATACGTAATAACGTATAACATTATATACTATTACGTACTAACGTGTCACGTTATATACTAATACGTAATAACATATAACGTTATATACTATTACGTACTATCGTATAACGTTATATACTATTACTTAATAACGTATAACGTTATATGGTATTACGTAATAACGTATAACGTTATATACTATTACGTACTAACGTGTAACGTTATATACTGATACGTAATAACGTATAACGTTATGTACTAATACGTAATAACGTATAACGTTATATACTAATACCTAATAACGTATAACGTTATATACTATTACGTAATAACGTGTAGCGTTATATACTAATACGTAATTACGTATAACGTTATATACTATTACGTACTAACGTATAACGTTATATACTACTACGTACTAACGTGTAACGTTATATACTAATACGTAATAACGTATAACGTTATATACTATTACGTACTAACGTATAACGTTATATACTATTACGTACTAACGTGCAACGTTATATACTATTACGTACTAACGTATAACGTTATATACTATTACGTACTAACGTATAACGTTATATGCTAATACGTAATAACGTGTAACGTTATATATTAATACGTAATAACGTATAACGTTATATACTATTACGTAATGACGTATAACGTCATATACTATTACGTGCTAACGTATAACGTTATATACTATTACTTAATAACGTATAACGTTATATGGTATTACGTAATAACGTATAACGTTATATACTATTACTTAATAACGTATAACGTCATATACTATTACGTACTAACGTATAACGTTATATACTATTACGTAATGACGTATAACGTCATATACTATTACGTACTAACGTATAACGTTATATACTAATACGTGATAACGTGCAACGTTATATACTAATACGTAATAACGTATAACGTTATATACTATTACGTGCTAACGTATAACGTTATATACTAATACGTACTAACGTGTAACGTTATATACTAATACGCACTAACGTGTCACGTTATATACTAATACGTAATAACGTATAACGTTATATACTATTACGTACTAACGTGTAACGTTATATACTAATACGTACTCACGTATAACGTTATATACTATTACGTACTAACGTGCAACGTTATATACTATTACGTACTAACGTGTAAGGTTATATACTATTACATACTAACGTGTCACGTTATATACTAATACGTAATATCGTATAACGTTATATACTATTACGTACTATCGTATAACGTTATATACTATCACGTAATGAGGTATAACGTTATATACTAATACGTAATAACGTATAACGTTATATACTATTACGTACTATCGTATAACGTTATATACTATTACGTACTAACGTATAACGTTATATACTATTACGTACTAACGTATAACGTTATATGCTAATACGTAATAACGTGTAACGTTATATATTAATACGTAATAACGTATAACGTTATATACTATTACGTACTAACGTATAACGTTATATACTATTACGTACTAACGTGTAACGTTATATACTAATACGTAATAACGTATAACGTTATATACTATTACGTACTATCGTATAACGTTATATACTATTACGTACTAACGTATAACGTTATATACTATACGTACCTACGTGTAACGTTATATGCTAATACGTAATAACGTGTAACGTTATATATTAATACGTAATAACGTATAACATTATATACTATTACGTACTAACGTGTCACGTTATATATTAATACGTAATAACATATAACGTTATATACTATTACTTAATAACGTATAACGTCATATACTATTATGTACTAACGTATAACGTTATATACTATTACGTAATGACGTATAACGTCATATACTATTACGTACTAACGTATAACGTTATATACTAATACGTGATAACGTGCAACGTTATATACTAATACCCAATAACGTATAACGTTATATACTATTACGTACTAACGTATAACGTTATATACTATTACGTACTAACGTGCAACGTTATATATTAATACGTAATAACGTATAACGTTATATACTATTACGTGCTAACGTATAACGTTATATACTAATGCGTACTAACGTGTAACGTTATATACTAATACGTACTAACGTGTCACGTTATATACTAATACGTAATAACGTATAACGTTATATACTATTACGTACTATCGTATAACGTTATATACTATCACGTAATGAGGTATAACGTTATATACTAATACGTAATAACGTATAACGTTATATACTATTACGTACTTTCGTATAACGTTATATACTATTACGTACTAACGTATAACGTTATATACTATTACGTAATAACGTGTAACGTTATATACTAATACCTAATAACGTATAACGTTATATACCATTCCGTACTAACGTATAACGTTATATACTAATACATACTAAAGTGTAACGTTATATACTAATACGTAATAACGTATAACGTTATATAGTATTACGTACTAACGTATAACGTTATATACTATTACGTAATAACGTGCAACGTTATATAGTAATACGTAATAACGTATAACGTTATATACTATTACGTACTAACGTATAACGTTATATACTATTACGTACTAACGTGCAACGTTATATACTAATACGTAATAACGTATAACGTTATATACTATTACGTGCTAACGTATAACGTTATATACTAATACGTACTAACGTGTAACGTTATATACTAATACGCACTAACGTGTCACGTTATATACTAATACGTAATAACGTATAACGTTATATACTATTACGTACTAACGTGTAACGTTATATACTAATACGTACTCACGTATAACGTTATATACTATTACGTACTAACGTGCAACGTTATATACTATTACGTACTAACGTGTAAGGTTATATACTATTACATACTAACGTGTCACGTTATATACTAATACGTAATAACGTATAACGTTATATACTATTACGTACTATCGTATAACGTTATATACTATTACGTACTAACGTATAACGTTATATACTATTACGTAATAACGTGTAACGTTATATACTAATACGTAATAACGTATAACGTTATATACCATTCCGTACTAACGTATAACGTTATATACTAATACATACTAAAGTGTAACGTTATATACTAATACGTAATAACGTATAACGTTATATAGTATTACGTACTAACGTATAACGTTATATACTATTACGTAATGACGTATAACGTCATATACTATTACGTACTAACGTATAACGTTATATACTAATATGCACTAACGTTTAACGTTATATACTATTACGTAATAACGTGTAACGTTATATACTAATACGTAATTACGTATAACGTTATATACTATTACGTACTAACGTATAACGTTATATACTACTACGTACTAACGTGTAACGTTATATACTATTACGTACTATCGTATAACGTTTTATACTATTACGTACTAACGTATAACGTTATATACTATTACGTAATAACGTGTAACGTTATATACTAATACGTAATAACGTATAACGTTATATACTATTACGTAATAACGTGTAACGTTATATACTAATACGTAATTACGTATAACGTTATATACTTTTACGTACTAACGTATAACGTTATATACTAATACGTACTAACGTGTCACGTTATATACTAATACGTACTCACGTATAACGTTATATACTATTACGTACTAACGTGCAACGTTATATACTATTACGTACTAACGTATAACGTTATATACTATTACGTACCTACGTATAACGTTATATGCTAATACGTAATAACGTGTAACGTTATATATTAATACGTAATAACGTATAACATTATATACTATTACGTACTAACGTGTCACGTTATATACTAATACGTAATAACATATAACGTTATATACTATTACGTACTAACGTATAACGTTATATACTATTACTTAATAACGTAGAACGTTATATGGTATTACGTAATAACGTATAACGTTATATACTATTACGCACTAACGTGTAACGTTATATACTAATACGTAATAACGTATAACGTTAAATACTAATACGTAATAACATATAACGTTATATACTAATACATAATAACGTATAACGTTATATACTATTACGTAATAACGTGTAACGTTATATACTAATATGTAATTACGTATAACGTTATATACTATTACGTACTAACGTATAACGTTATATACTACTACGAACTAACGTGTAACGTTATATACTAATACGTAATAACGTATAACGTTATATACTATTACGTACTAACGTATAACGTTATATACTATTACGTACTAACGTGCAACGTTATATACTAATACGTAAAAACGTATAACGTTATATACTAATACGTACTAACGTGTAACGTTATATACTAATACGTACTAACGTGTCACGTTATATACTAATACGTAATAACGTATAACGTTATATACTATTACGTACTAACGTGTAACGTTATATACTAATACGTACTCACGTATAACGTTATATACTATTACGTACTAACGTGAAACGTTATATACTATTACATACTAACGTGTCACGTTATATACTATCACGTAATGAGGTATAACGTTATATACTAATACGTAATAACGTATAACGTTATATACTATTACGTACTATCGTATAACGTTATATACTATTACGTACTAACGTATAACGTTATATACTATACGTACCTACGTGTAACGTTATATGCTAATACGTAATAACGTGTAACGTTATATATTAATACGTAATAACGTATAACATTATATACTATTACGTACTAACGTGTCACGTTATATATTAATACGTAATAACATATAACGTTATATACTATTACTTAATAACGTATAACGTCATATACTATTATGTACTAACGTATAACGTTATATACTATTACGTAATGACGTATAACGTCATATACTATTACGTACTAACGTATAACGTTATATACTAATACGTGATAACGTGCAACGTTATATACTAATACCCAATAACGTATAACGTTATATACTATTACGTACTAACGTATAACGTTATATACTATTACGTACTAACGTGCAACGTTATATATTAATACGTAATAACGTATAACGTTATATACTATTACGTGCTAACGTATAACGTTATATACTAATGCGTACTAACGTGTAACGTTATATACTAATACGTACTAACGTGTCACGTTATATACTAATACGTAATAACGTATAACGTTATATACTATTACGTACTATCGTATAACGTTATATACTATCACGTAATGAGGTATAACGTTATATACTAATACGTAATAACGTATAACGTTATATACTATTACGTACTTTCGTATAACGTTATATACTATTACGTACTAACGTATAACGTTATATACTATTACGTAATAACGTGTAACGTTATATACTAATACCTAATAACGTATAACGTTATATACCATTCCGTACTAACGTATAACGTTATATACTAATACATACTAAAGTGTAACGTTATATACTAATACGTAATAACGTATAACGTTATATAGTATTACGTACTAACGTATAACGTTATATACTATTACGTAATAACGTGCAACGTTATATAGTAATACGTAATAACGTATAACGTTATATACTATTACGTACTAACGTATAACGTTATATACTATTACGTACTAACGTGCAACGTTATATACTAATACGTAATAACGTATAACGTTATATACTATTACGTGCTAACGTATAACGTTATATACTAATACGTACTAACGTGTAACGTTATATACTAATACGCACTAACGTGTCACGTTATATACTAATACGTAATAACGTATAACGTTATATACTATTACGTACTAACGTGTAACGTTATATACTAATACGTACTCACGTATAACGTTATATACTATTACGTACTAACGTGCAACGTTATATACTATTACGTACTAACGTGTAAGGTTATATACTATTACATACTAACGTGTCACGTTATATACTAATACGTAATAACGTATAACGTTATATACTATTACGTACTATCGTATAACGTTATATACTATTACGTACTAACGTATAACGTTATATACTATTACGTAATAACGTGTAACGTTATATACTAATACGTAATAACGTATAACGTTATATACCATTCCGTACTAACGTATAACGTTATATACTAATACATACTAAAGTGTAACGTTATATACTAATACGTAATAACGTATAACGTTATATAGTATTACGTACTAACTTATAACGTTATATACTATTACGTAATGACGTATAACGTCATATACTATTACGTACTAACGTATAACGTTATATACTAATATGCACTAACGTTTAACGTTATATACTATTACGTAATAACGTGTAACGTTATATACTAATACGTAATTACGTATAACGTTATATACTATTACGTACTAACGTATAACGTTATATACTACTACGTACTAACGTGTAACGTTATATACTATTACGTACTATCGTATAACGTTTTATACTATTACGTACTAACGTATAACGTTATATACTATTACGTAATAACGTGTAACGTTATATACTAATACGTAATAACGTATAACGTTATATACTATTACGTAATAACGTGTAACGTTATATACTAATACGTAATTACGTATAACGTTATATACTTTTACGTACTAACGTATAACGTTATATACTAATACGTACTAACGTGTCACGTTATATACTAATACGTACTCACGTATAACGTTATATACTATTACGTACTAACGTGCAACGTTATATACTATTACGTACTAACGTATAACGTTATATACTATTACGTACCTACGTATAACGTTATATGCTAATACGTAATAACGTGTAACGTTATATATTAATACGTAATAACGTATAACATTATATACTATTACGTACTAACGTGTCACGTTATATACTAATACGTAATAACATATAACGTTATATACTATTACGTACTAACGTATAACGTTATATACTATTACTTAATAACGTAGAACGTTATATGGTATTACGTAATAACGTATAACGTTATATAGTATTACGCACTAACGTGTAACGTTATATACTAATACGTAATAACGTATAACGTTAAATACTAATACGTAATAACATATAACGTTATATACTAATACATAATAACGTATAACGTTATATACTATTACGTAATAACGTGTAACGTTATATACTAATATGTAATTACGTATAACGTTATATACTATTACGTACTAACGTATAACGTTATATACTACTACGAACTAACGTGTAACGTTATATACTAATACGTAATAACGTATAACGTTATATACTATTACGTACTAACGTATAACGTTATATACTATTACGTACTAACGTGCAACGTTATATACTAATACGTAAAAACGTATAACGTTATATACTAATACGTACTAACGTGTAACGTTATATACTAATACGTACTAACGTGTCACGTTATATACTAATACGTAATAACGTATAACGTTATATACTATTACGTACTAACGTGTAACGTTATATACTAATACGTACTCACGTATAACGTTATATACTATTACGTACTAACGTGAAACGTTATATACTATTACATACTAACGTGTCACGTTATATACTATCACGTAATGAGGTATAACGTTATATACTAATACGTAATAACGTATAACGTTATATAATATTACGTACTATCGTATAACGTTATATACTATTACGTACTAACGTATAACGTTATATACTATTACGTACTAACGTATAACGTTATATGCTAATACGTAATAACGTGTAACGTTATATATTAATACGTAATAACGTATAACGTTATATACTATTACGTACTAACGTATAACGTTATATACTATTACGTACTAACGTATAACGTTATATACTATTACGTACTAACGTGTAACGTTATATACTAATACGTAATAACGTATAACGTTATATACTATTACGTACTAACGTATAACGTTATATAATATTACGTACTAACGTGCAACGTTATATACTAATACGTAATAACGTATAACGTTATATACTATTACGTGCTACCGTATAACGTTATATACTAATACGTACTAACGTGTAACGTTATATACTAATACGTACTAACGTGTCACGTTATATACTAATACGTAATAACGTATAACGTTATATACTATTACGTACTAACGTGTAACGTTATATACTAATACGTACTCACGTATAACGTTATATACTATTACGTACTAACGTGAAACGTTATATACTAATACGTAATAACGTATAACGTTATATACTATTACGTACCAACGTGCAACGTTATATACTATTACGTAAAGACGTATAACGTTATATACTATTACGTACTAACGTATAGCCTTATATACTATTACGTACTAACGTATGACGGTATATACCATTACGTACTAACGTGTAACGTTATATACTATTACGTAATGACGTATAACGTCATATACTATTACGTACTAACGTATAACGTTATATACTAATACGTAATAACGTGCAACGTTATGTACTAATACGTAATAACGTATAACGTTATATACTATTACGTACTAACGTATAACGTTATATACTATTACGTAATGACGTATAACGTTATATACTATTACGTAATGACGTATAACGTCATATACTATTACGTACTAACGTATAACGTTATATACTAATACGTAATAACGTGCAACGTTATATACTAATACGTAATAACGTATAACGTTATATACTATTACGTACTAACGTATAACGTTATATACTATTACGTACTAACGTGCAACGTTATATACTAATACGTAATAACGTATAACGTTATATACTAATACGTAATAACGTATAACGTTATATACTAATACGTAATAAAGTATAACGTTATATACTATTACGTGCTAACGTGCAACGTTATATACTAATACGTAATAACGTATAACGTTATATACTATTACGTGCTAACGTATAACGTTATATACTATTACTTAATAACGTATAACGTCATATACTATTACGTACTAACGTATAACGTTATATACTATTACGTAATGACGTATAACGTCATATACTATTACGTACTAACGTATAACGTTATATACTAATACGTAATAACGTGCAACGTTATATACTAATACATAATAACGTATAACGTTATATACTATTACGTACTAACGTATAACGTTATATACTAATATGCACTAACGTATAACGTTATATACTATTACGTAATAACGTGTAACGTTATATACTAATACGTAATTACGTATAACGTTATATACTATTACGTACTAACGTATAACGTTATATACTACTACGTACTAACGTGTAACGTTATATACTATTACGTACTATCGTATAACGTTTTATACTATTACGTACTAACGTATAACGTTATATACTATTACGTAATAACGTGTAACGTTATATACTAATACGTAATAACGTATAACGTTATATACCATTCCGTACTAACGTATAACGTTATATACTAATACATACTAAAGTGTAACGTTATATACTAATACGTAATAACGTATAACGTTATATAGTATTACGTACTAACGTATAACGTTATATACTATTACGTAATAACGTGCAACGTTATATAGTAATACGTAATAACGTATAACGTTATATACTATTACGTACTAACGTATAACGTTATATACTATTACGTACTAACGTGCAACGTTATATACTAATACGTAATAACGTATAACGTTATATACTATTACGTGCTAACGTATAACGTTATATACTAATACGTACTAACGTGTAACGTTATATACTAATACGCACTAACGTGCCACGTTATATACTAATTCGTAATAACGTATAACGTTATATACTATTACGTACTAACGTGTAACGTTATATACTAATACGTACTCACGTATAACGTTATATACTATTACGTACTAACGTGCAACGTTATATACTATTACGTACTAACGTGTAAGGTTATATACTATTACATACTAACGTGTCACGTTATATACTAATACGTAATAACGTATAACGTTATATACTATTACGTACTATCGTATAACGTTATATACTATTACGTACTAACGTATAACGTTATATACTATTACGTACTAACGTGCAACGTTATATACTAATACGTAATAACGTATAACGTTATATACTATTACGTGCTATCGTATAACGTTATATACTAATACGTACTAACGTGTAACGTTATATACTAATACGTACTAACGTGTCACGTTATATACTAATACGTAATAACGTGCAACGTTATATACTAATACGTAATAACGTATAACGTTATATACTATTACGTACTAACGTATAACGTTATATACTATTACGTACTAACGTGCAACGTTATATACTAATACGTAATAACGTATAACGTTACATACTATTACGTACTAACGTGTAACGTTATATACTATTACTTAATAACGTATAACGTTGTATACTAATACGTAATAACGTATAACGTTATATACTATTACGTACTATCGTATAACGTTATATACTATTACGTAATGAGGTATAACGTTATATACTAATACGTAATAACGTATAACGTTATATGTTATTACGTACTATCGTATAACGTTATATACTATTACGTACTAACGTATAACGTTATATACTATTACGTACTAACGTATAACGTTATATACTATTACGTACTAACGTATAACGTTATATACTATTACTTAATAACGTATACCGTTATATACTATTACGTACTAACGTATAACGTTATATACTATTACGTAATGACGTGTAACGTTATATACTATTACGTACTATCGTATAACGTTATATACTATTACGTACTAACGTATAACGTTATATACTATTACGTACTAACGTATAACGTTATATACTATTACGTACTAACTTGCAACGTTATATACTATTACGTAATAACGTATAACGTTATATACTATTACGTACTAACGTATAACGTTATATACTATTACGTAATGACGTATAACGTTATATACTATTACGTACTAACGTATAGCCTTACATACTATTACGTACTAACGTATAACGTTATATACTATTACGTACTAACGTGTAACGTTATATACTATTACATACTAACGTGTCACGTTATATACTATTACGTACTATCGTATAACGTTATATACTATTACGTACTAACGTATAACGTTATATACTATTACGTACTATCGTATAACGTTATATACTATTACGTACTAACGTGTCACGTTATATACTAATACGTAATATCGTATAACGTTATATACTATTACGTACTATCGTATAACGTTATATACTATCACGTAATGAGGTATAACGTTATATACTAATACGTAATAACGTATAACGTTATATACTATTACGTACTATCGTATAACGTTATATACTATTACGTACTAACGTATAACGTTATATACTATTACGTACTAACGTATAACGTTATTTGCTAATACGTAATAACGTGTAACGTTATATATTAATACGTAATAACGTATAACGTTATATACTATTACGTACTAACGTATAACGTTATATACTATTACGTACTAACGTGTAACGTTATATACTAATACGTAATAACGTATAACGTTATATACTATTACGTACTATCGTATAACGTTATATACTATTACGTACTAACGTATAACGTTACATACTATTACGTACCTACGTATAACGTTATATGCTAATACGTAATAACGTGTAACGTTATATATTAATACGTAATAACGTATAACATTATATACTATTACGTACTAACGTGTCACGTTATATATTAATACGTAATAACATATAACGTTATATACTATTACTTAATAACGTATAACGTCATATAATATTATGTACTAACGTATAACGTTATATACTATTACGTAATGACGTATAACGTCATATACTATTACGTACTAACGTATAACGTTATATACTAATACGTGATAACGTGCAACGTTATATACTAATACCCAATAACGTATAACGTTATATACTATTACGTACTAACGTATAACGTTATATACTATTACGTACTAACGTGCAACGTTATATATTAATACGTAATAACGTATAACGTTATATACTATTACGTGCTAACGTAGAACGTTATATACTAATGCGTACTAACGTGTAACGTTATATACCATTCCGTACTAACGTATAACGTTATATACTAATACATACTAAAGTGTAACGTTATATACTAATACGTAATAACGTATAACGTTATATAGTATTACGTACTAACGTATAACGTTATATACTATTACGTAATAACGTGCAACGTTATATAGTAATACGTAATAACGTATAACGTTATATACTATTACGTACTAACGTATAACGTTATATACTATTACGTACTAACGTGCAACGTTATATACTAATACGTAATAACGTATAACGTTATATACTATTACGTACTAACGTATAACGTTATATACTACTACGTACTAACGTGTAACGTTATATACTATTACGTACTATCGTATAACGTTTTATACTATTACGTACTAACGTATAACGTTATATACTATTACGTAATAACGTGTAACGTTATATACTAATACGTAATAACGTATAACGTTATATACTATTACGTACTATCGTATAACGTTTTATACTATTACGTACTAACGTGTAAGGTTATATACTATTACATACTAACGTGTCACGTTATATACTAATACGTAATAACGTATAACGTTATATACTATTACGTACTATCGTATAACGTTATATACTATTACGTACTAACGTATAACGTTATATACTATTACGTAATAACGTGTAACGTTATATACTAATACGTAATATCGTATAACGTTATATACCATTCCGTACTAACGTATAACGTTATATACTAATACATACTAAAGTGTAACGTTATATACTAATACGTAATAACGTATAACGTTATATAGTATTACGTACTAACGTATAACGTTATATACTATTACGTAATGACGTATAACGTCATATACTATTACGTACTAACGTATAACGTTATATACTAATACGCACTAACGTATAACGTTATATACTATTACGTAATAACGTGTAACGTAATATACTAATACGTAATTACGTATAACGTTATATACTATTACGTACTAACGTATAACGTTATATACTACTACGTACTAACGTGTAACGTTATATACTATTACGTACTATCGTATAACGTTTTATACTATTACGTACTAACGTATAACGTTATATACTATTACGTAATAACGTGTAACGTTATATACTAATACGTAATAACGTATAACGTTATATACTATTACGTAATAACGTGTAACGTTATATACTAATACGTAATTACGTATAACGTTATATACTATTACGTACTAACGTATAACGTTATATACTAATACGTACTAACGTGTCACGTTATATACTAATACGTAATAACGTATAACGTTATATACTATTACGTACTAACGTGTAACGTTATATACTAATACGTACTCACGTATAACGTTATATACTATTACGTACTAACGTGAAACGTTATATACTATTACATACTAACGTGTCACGTTATGTACTATCACGTAATGAGGTATAACGTTATATACTAATACGTAATAACGTATACCGTTATATACTATTACGTACTATCGTATAACGTTATATACTATTACGTACTAACGTGAAACGTTATATACTATTACATACTAACGTGTCACGTTATATACTATCAAGTAATGAGGTATAACGTTATATACTAATACGTAATAACGTATAACGTTATATACTATTACGTACTATCGTATAACGTTATATACTATTACGTAATAACGTATAACGTTATATACTATTACGTACTATCGTATAACGTTATATACTATTACGTACTAACGTATAACGTTATATACTATTACGTACTAACGTATAACGTTATATGCTAATACGTAATAACGTGTAACGTTATATATTAATACGTAATAACGTATAACGTTATATACTATTACGTACTAACGTATAACGTTATATACTATTACGTACTAACGTATAACGTTATATACTATTACGTACTAACGTGTAACGTTATATACTAATCTGTAATAACGTATAACGTTATATACTATTACGTACTAACGTATAACGTTATATACTATTACGTACTAACGTGAAACGTTATATACTATTACGTAAAGACGTATAACGTTATATACTATTACGTACTAACGTATAGCCTTATATACTATTACGTACTAACGTATAACGTTATATACTATTACGTACTAACGTGTAACGTTATATACTATTACATACTAACGTGTCACGTTATATACTAATACGTAATAACGTATAACGTTATATACTATTACGTACTATCGTATAACGTTATATACTATCACGTAATGAGGTATAACGTTATAGACTAATACGTAATAACGTATAACGTTATATACTATTACGTACTAACGTATAACGTTATATACTATTACGTACTAACGTGCAACGTTATATACTAATACGTAATAACGTATAACGTTATATACTATTACGTGCTAACGTGTAACGTTATATACTAATACGTACTAACGTGTAACGTTATATACTAATACGTACTAACGTGTCACGTTATATACTAATACGTAACAACGTATAACGTTATATACTATTACGTACTAACGTGTAACGTTATATACTAATACGTACTCACGTATAACGTTATATACTATTACGTACTAACGTGAAACGTTATATACTATTACATACTAACGTGTCACGTTATATACTATCACGTAATGAGGTATAACGTTATATACTAATACGTAATAACGTATAACGTTATATACTATTACGTACTATCGTATAACGTTATATACTATTACGTACTAACGTATAACGTTATATACTATTACGTACTAACGTATAACGTTATATGCTAATACGTAATAACGTGTAACGTTATATATTAATACGTAATAACGTATAACGTTATATACTATTACGTACTAACGTATAACGTTATATACTATTACGTACTAACGTATAACGTTATGTACTATTACGTACTAACGTGTAACGTTATATACTTAATCTGTAATAACGTATAACGTTATATACTATTACGTACTAACGTATAACGTTATATACTATTACGTACTAACGTGCAACGTTATATACTAATACGTAATAACGTATAACGTTATATACTATTACGTGCTAACGTATACCGTTATATACTAGTACGTACTAACGTGTAACGTTATATACTAATACGTACTAACGTGTCACGTTATATACCATTACGTACTAGCGTATAACGTTATATACTAATACATACTAAAGTGTAACGTTATATACTAATACGTAATAACGTATAACGTTATATATTATTACGTACTAACGTATAACGTTATATACTATTACGTAATGACGTATAACGTCATATACTACTACGTACTAACGTATAACGTTATATACTAATACGTAATAACGTGCAACGTTATATACTAATACGTAATAACGTATAACGTTATACACTATTACGTACTAACGTATAACGTTATATACTATTACGTACTAATGTGCAACGTTATATACTAATACGTAATAACGTATAACGTTATATACTATTACGTGCTAACGTATAACATTATATACTAATACGTACTAACGTGTAACGTTATATACTAATACGTACTAACGTGTCACGTTATATACTAACACGTAATAACGTATAACGTTATATACTATTGCGTACTAACGTGTAACGTTATATACTATTACGTACTATCGTATAACGTTATATACTATTACGTACTAACGTGTAACGTTATATACTAATACGTAATAACGTATAACGTTATATACTAATACGTAATAACGTATAATGTTATATACTATTACGTAATAACGTGTAACGTTATATACTAATACGTAATAACGTATAACGTTATATACCATTACGTACTAGCGTATAACGTTATATACTAATACATACTAAAGTGTAACGTTATATACTAATACGTAATAACGTATAACGTTATATATTATTACGTACTAACGTATAACGTTATATACTATTACGTAATGACGTATAACGTCATATACTATTACGTACTAACGTATAACGTTATATACTAATACGTAATAACGTGCAACGTTATATACTAATACGTAATAACGTATAACGTTATATACTAATACGTAATAACGTGCAACGTTATATACTAATACGTAATAACGTATAACGTTATATACTATTACGTACTAACGTATAACGTTATATACTATTACGTACTAACGTATAACGTTATATCCTATTACGTACTAACTTGCAACTTTATATACTATTACGTAATAACGTATAACGTTATATACTATTACGTACTAACGTATAACGTTATATACTATTACGTAATGACGTATAACGTTATATACTATTACGTACTAACGTATAGCCTTATATACTATTACGTACTAACGTATAACGTTATATACTATTACGTACTAACGTGTAACGTTATATACTATTACATACTAACGTGTCACGTTATATACTATTACGTACTATCGTATAACGTTATATACTATTACGTACTAACGTATAACGTTATATACTATTACGTACTATCGTATAACGTTATATACTATTACGTACTAACGTATAACGTTATATACTATTACGTAATAACGTGTAAAGTTATATACTAATACGTAATAACGTATAACGTTATATACCATTCCGTACTAACGTATAACGTTATATACTAATACATAGTAAAGTGTAACGTTATATACTAATACGTAATAACGTGTAACGTTATATATTAATACGTAATAACGTATAACGTTATATACTATTACGTACTAACGTATAACGTTATATACTATTACGTACTAACGTATAACGTTATATACTATTACGTAATAACGTGTAACGTTATATACTAATACGTAATAACGTATAACGTTATATACCATTCCGTACTAACGTATAACGTTATATACTAATACATACTAAAGTGTAACGTTATATACTAATACGTAATAACGTATGACGTTATATAGTATTACGTACTAACGTATAACGTTATATACTATTACGTAATGACGTATAACGTCATATACTATTACGTACTAACGTATAACGTTATATACTATTACGTGCTAACGTATAACGTTATATACTATTACGTACTAACGTGTAACGTTATATACTAATACGTAATAACGTATAACGTTATATACCATTACGTACTAGCGTATAACGTTATATACTAATACATACTAAAGTGTAACGTTATATACTAATACGTAATAACGTATAACGTTATATACTATTACGTACTAACGTATAACGCTATATACTATTACTTAATAACGTATACCGTTATATACTATTACGTACTAACGTATAACGTTATATACTATTACGTAATGACGTGTAACGTTATATACTATTACGTACTATCGCATAACGTTATATACTATTACGTACTAACGTATAACGTTATATACTATTACGTACTAACGTATAACGTTATATCCTATTACGTACTAACTTGCAACGTTATATACTATTACGTAATAACGTATAACGTTATATACTATTACGTACTAACGTATAACGTTATATACTATTACGTACTAACGTATAACGTTATATACTATTACGTAATGACGTATAACGTTATATACTATTACGTACTAACGTATAGCCTTATATACTATTACGTACTAACGTATAACGTTATATACTATTACGTACTAACGTGTAACGTTATATACTATTACATACTAACGTGTCACGTTATATACTATTACGTACTATCGTATAACGTTATATACTATTACGTACTAACGTATAACGTTATATACTATTACGTACTATCGTATAACGTTATATACTATTACGTACTAACGTATAACGTTATATACTATTACGTAATAACGTGTAAAGTTATATACTAATACGTAATAACGTATAACGTTATATACCATTCCGTACTAACGTATAACGTTATATACTAATACATACTAAAGTGTAACGTTATATACTAATACGTAATAACGTGTAACGTTATATATTAATACGTAATAACGTATAACGTTATATACTATTACGTACTAACGTATAACGTTATATACTATTACGTACTAACGTATAACGTTATATACTATTACGTAATAACGTGTAACGTTATATACTAATACGTAATAACGTATAACGTTATATACCATTCCGTACTAACGTATAACGTTATATACTAATACATACTAAAGTGTAACGTTATATACTAATACGTAATAACGTATAACGTTATATACTATTACGTACTAACGTATAACGTTATATACTATTACGTACTAATGTGCAACGTTATATACTAATACGTAATAACGTATAACGTTATATACTATTACGTGCTAACGTATAACATTATATACTAATACGTACTAACGTGTAACGTTATATACTAATACGTACTAACTTGTCACGTTATATACTAACACGTAATAACGTATAACGTTATATACTATTACGTACTAACGTGTAACGTTATATACTATTACGTACTATCGTATAACGTTATATACTATTACGTACTAACGTGTAACGTTATATACTAATACGTACTAACGTGTAACGTTATATACTAATACGTACTAGCGTATAACGTTATATACTAATACATACTAAAGTGTAACGTTATATACTAATACGTAATAACGTATAACGTTATATATTATTACGTACTAACGTATAACGTTATATACTATTACGTAATGACGTATAACGTCATATACTATTACGTACTAACGTATAACGTTATATACTAATACGTAATAACGTGCAACGTTATATACTAATACGTAATAACGTATAACGTTATATACTATTACGTACTAACGTATAACGTTATATACTATTACGTACTAATGTGCAACGTTATATACTAATACGTAATAACGTATAACGTTATATACTATTAAGTGCTAACGTATAACATTATATACTAATACGTACTAACGTGTAACGTTATATACTAATACGTACTAACGTGTTACGTTATATACTAACACGTAATAACGTATAACGTTATATACTATTACGTACTAACGTGTAACGTTATATACTATTACGTACTATCGTATAACGTTATATACTATTACGTACCTACGTATAACGTTATATACTATCACGTAATGAGGTATAACGTTATATACTAATACGTAATAACGTATAACGTTATATACTATTACGTACTATCGTATAACGTTATATACTATCACGTAATGAGGTATAACGTTATAGACTAATACGTAATAACGTATAACGTTATATACTATTACGTACTAACGTATAACGTTATATACTATTACGTACTAAAGTGTAACGTTATATACTAATACGTAATAACGTGTAACGTTATATATTAATACGTAATAACGTATAACGTTATATACTATTACGTACTAACGTATAACGTTATATACTATTACGTACTAACGTATAACGTTATATACTATTACGTACTAACGTGTAACGTTATATACTAATCTGTAATAACGTATAACGTTATATACTATTACGTACTAACGTATAACGTTATATACTATTACGTACTAACGTTAAACGTTATATACTAATACGTAATAACGTATAACGTTATATACTATTACGTGCTAACGTATAACGTTATATACTAATACGTACTAACGTGTAACGTTATATACTAATACGTAATAACGTATAACGTTATATACTATTACGTACTAACGTATAACGTTATATACTATTACGTACTAACGTATAACGTTATATACTATTACGTACTAACGTGTAACGTTATATACTATTACGTACTCACGTATAACGTTATATACTATTACGTACTAACGTGAAACGTTATATACTATTACATACTAACGTGTCACGTTATATACTATCACGTAATGAGGTATAACGTTATATACTAATACGTAATAACGTATAACGTTATATACTATTACGTACTATCGTATAACGTTATATACTATTACGTACTAACGTATAACGTTATATACTATTACGTACTAACGTATAACGTTATATGCTAATACGTAATAACGTGTAACGTTATATATTAATACGTAATAACGTATAACGTTATATACTATTACGTACTAACGTATAACGTTATATACTATTACGTACTAACGTATAACGTTATATACTATTACGTACTAACGTGTAACGTTATATACTAATCTGTAATAACGTATAACGTTATATACTAATACGTAATAACGTATAACGTTATATACTATTACGTACTATCGTATAACGTTATATACTATTACGTACTAACGTATAACGTTATATACTATTACGTACTAACGTATAACGTTATATGCTAATACGTAATAACGTGTAACGTTATATATTAATACGTAATAACGTATAACGTTATATACTATTACGTACTAACGTATAACGTTATATACTATTACGTACTAACGTATAACGTTATATACTATTACGTACTAACGTGTAACGTTATATACTAATCTGTAATAACGTATAACGTTATATACTATTACGTACTAACGTATAACGTTATATACTATTACGTACTAACGTGAAACGTTATATACTATTACGTAAAGACGTATAACGTTATATACTATTACGTACTAACGTATAGCCTTATATACTATTACGTACTAACGTATAACGTTATATACTATTACGTACTAACGTGTAACGTTATATACTATTACGTACTAACGTGTCACGTTATATACTAATACGTAATAACATATAACGTTATATACTATTACGTACTAACGTATAACGTTATATACTATTACTTAATAACGTATAACGTTATATGGTATTACGTAATAACGTATAACGTTATATACTATTACGTACTAACGTGTAACGTTATATACTAATCTGTAATAACGTATAACGTTATATACTATTACGTACTAACGTATAACGTTATATACTATTACGTACTAACGTGAAACGTTATATACTATTACGTAAAGACGTATAACGTTATATACTATTACGTACTAACGTATAGCCTTATATACTATTACGTACTAACGTATAACGTTATATACTATTACGTACTAACGTGTAACGTTATATACTATTACATACTAACGTGTCACGTTATATACTAATACGTAATAACGTATAACGTTATATACTATTACGTACTATCGTATAACGTTATATTCTATCACGTAATGAGGTATAACGTTATAGACTAATACGTAATAACGTATAACGTTATATACTATTACGTACCAACGTGCAACGTTATATACTATTACGTAAAGACGTATAACGTTATATACTATTACGTACTAACGTATAGCCTTATATACTATTACGTACTATCGTATAACGTTATATACTATTACGTACTAACGTATAACGTTATATACTATTACGTACTAACGTATAACGTTATATGCTAATACGTAATAACGTGTAACGTTATATATTAATACGTAATAACGTATAACGTTATATACTATTACGTACTAACGTATAACGTTATATACTATTACGTACTAACGTATAACGTTATATACTATTACGTACTAACGTGTAACGTTATATACTAATCTGTAATAACGTATAACGTTATATACTATTACGTACTAACGTATAACGTTATATACTATTACGTACTAACGTTAAACGTTATATACTAATACGTAATAACGTATAACGTTATATACTATTACGTGCTAACGTATAACGTTATATACTAATACGTACTAACGTGTAACGTTATATACTAATACGTAATAACGTATAACGTTATATACTATTACGTACTAACGTATAACGTTATATACTATTACGTACTAACGTATAACGTTATATACTATTACGTACTAACGTGTAACGTTATATACTATTACGTACTCACGTATAACGTTATATACTATTACGTACTAACGTGAAACGTTATATACTATTACATACTAACGTGTCACGTTATATACTATCACGTAATGAGGTATAACGTTATATACTAATACGTAATAACGTATAGCCTTATATACTATTACGTAATAACGTATAACGTTATATACTAATACGTACTAACGTGTAACGTTATATACTAATACGTACTAACGTGTAACGTTATATACTATTACGTACTAACGTGAAACGTTATATACTAATACGTAATAACGTATAACGTTATATACTATTACGTACCAACGTGCAACGTTATATACTATTACGTAAAGACGTATAACGTTATATACTATTACGTACTAACGTATAGCCTTATATACTATTACGTACTAACGTATAACGTTATATACTATTACGTGCTAACGTGTAACGTTATATACTAATACGTACTAACGTGTAACGTTATATACTATTACGTACTATCGTATAACGTTATATACTATTACGTACTAACGTATAACGTTATATACTATTACGTACTAACGTATAACGTTATATGCTAATACGTAATAACGTGTAACGTTATATATTAATACGTAATAACGTATAACGTTATATACTATTACGTACTAACGTATAACGTTATATACTATTACGTACTAACGTATAACGTTATATACTATTACGTACTAACGTGTAACGTTATATACTAATCTGTAATAACGTATAACGTTATATACTATTACGTACTAACGTATAACGTTATATACTATTACGTACTAACGATAAACGTTATATACTAATACGTAATAACGTATAACGTTATATACTATTACGTGCTAACGTATAACGTTATATACTAATACGTACTAACGTGTAACGTTATATACTAATACGTACTAACGTGTCACGTTATATACTAATACGTAATAACGTATAACGTTATATACTATTACGTACTAACGTGTAACGTTATATACTAATACGTACTCACGTATAACGTTATATACTATTACGTACTAACGTGAAACGTTATATACTAATACGTAATAACGTATAACGTTATATACTATTACGTACCAACGTGCAACGTTATATACTATTACGTAAAGACGTATAACGTTATATACTATTACGTACTAACGTATAGCCTTATATACTATTCCGTACTAACGTATAACGTTATATACTATTACGTACTAACGTGTAACGTTATATACTATTACATACTAACGTGTCACGTTATATACTAATACGTAATAACGTATAACGTTATATACTATTACGTACTATCGTATAACGTTATATACTATCACGTAATGAGGTATAACGTTATAGACTAATACGTAATAACGTGTCACGTTATATACTAATACGTAATAACGTATAACGTTATATACTATTACGTACTAACGTGTAACGTTATATACTATTACGTACTAACGTATAACGTTATATACTAATACGTAATAACGTGCAACGTTATATACTAATACGTAATAACGTATAACGTTATATACTATTACGTAATGAGGTATAACGTTATATACTAATACGTAATAACGTATAACGTTATATGTTATTACGTACTATCGTATAACGTTATATACTATTACGTACTAACGTATAACGTTATATACTATTACGTACTAACGTATAACGTTATATACTATTACGTACTAACGTATAACGTTATATACTATTACTTAATAACGTATAACGTTATATACTATTACGTACTAACGTATAACGTTATATACTATTACGTAATGACGTATAACCTTATATACTATTACGTACTATCGTATAACGTTATATACTATTACGTACTAACGTATAACGTTATATACTATTACGTACTAACGTATAACGTTATATCCTATTACGTACTAACTTGCAACGTTATATACTATTACGTAATAACGTATAACGTTATATACTATTACGTACTAACGTATAACGTTATATACTATTACGTAATGACGTATAACGTTATATACTATTACGTACTAACGTATAGCCTTATATACTATTACGTACTAACGTATAACGTTATATACTATTACGTACTAACGTGTAACGTTATATACTATTACATACTAACGTGTCACGTTATATACTAAATCGTAATAACGTATAACGTTACATACTATTACGTACTATCGTATAACGTTATATACTATTACGTAATGAGGTATAACGTTATATACTAATACGTAATAACGTATAACGTTATATACTATTACGTACTATCGTATAACGTTATACATTATTACGTACTAACGTATAACGTTATATACTATTACGTACTAACGTGTAACGTTATATACTATTACGTACTAACGTGTCACGTCATATACTAATACGTAATAACGTATAACGTTATATACTATTACGTACTATCGTATAACGTTATATACTATTACTTAATAACGTATAACGTTATATGGTATTATGTAATAACGTATAACGTTATATACTATTACGTAATAACGTGTAACGTTATATACTAATACGTAATTACGTATAACGTTATATACTATTACGTACTAACGTATAACGTTATATACTATTACGTACTAACGTGTAACGTTATATACTAATACGTAATAACGTATAACGTTATATACTAATACGTAATAACGTATAACGTTATATACTATTACGTACTAACGTATAACGTTATATACTATTACGTACTAACGTAGAACGTTATATACTATTACGTACTAACGTATAACGTTATATACTATTACGTACTAACGTAGAACGTTATATACTATTACGTACTAACGTATAACGTTATATACTATTACGTACTAACTTGTAACGTTATATACTATTACGTAATAACGTATAACGTTATATACTATTACGTACTAACCTATAACGTTATATACTATTACGTGATGACGTATAACGTTATATACTATTACGTACTAACGTATAGCCTTATATACTATTACGTACTAACGTATAACGTTATATACTATTACGTACTAACGTGTAACGTTATATACTATTACATACTAACGTGTCACGTTATATACTAATACGTAATAACGTATAACGTTATATACTATTACGTACTATCGTATAACGTTATATACTATCACGTAATGAGGTATAACGTTATATACTAATAGGTAATAACGTATAACGTTATATACTATTACATACTAACGTGTCACGTTATATACTATCACGTAATGAGGTATAACGTTATATACTAATACGTAATAACGTATAACGTTATATACTATTACGTAATGAGGTATAACGTTATATACTAATACGTAATAACGTATAACGTTATATGTTATTACGTACTATCGTATAACGTTATATACTATTACGTACTAACGTATAACGTTATATACTATTACGTACTAACGTATAACGTTATATACTATTACGTACTAACGTATAACGTTATATACTATTACTTAATAACGTATAACGTTATATACTATTACGAACTAACGTATAACGTTATATACTATTACGTAATGACGTATAACCTTATATACTATTACGTACTATTGTATAACGTTATATACTATTACGTACTAACGTATAACGTTATATACTATTACGTACTCACGTATAACGTTATATACTATTACGTACTAACGTGAAACGTTATATACTATTACATACTAACGTGTCACGTTATATACTATCACGTAATGAGGTATAACGTTATATACTATTACTTAATAACGTATAACGTTATATGGTATTATGTAATAACGTATAACGTTATATACTATTACGTAATAACGTGTAACGTTATATACTATTACGTAATTACGTATAACGTTATATACTATTACGTACTAACGTATAACGTTATATACTCTTACGTACTAACGTGTAACGTTATATACTAATACGTAATAACGTATAACGTTATATACTAATACGTAATAACGTATAACGTTATATACTATTACGTACTAACGTATAACGTTATATACTATTACATACTAACGTGTCACGTTATATACTAATACGTAATAACGTATAACGTTATATACTATTACGTACTAACTTGTAACGTTATATACTATTACGTAATAACGTATAACGTTATATACTATTACGTACTAACCTATAACGTTATATACTATTACGTAATGACGTATAACGTTATATACTATTACGTACTAACGTATAGCCTTATATACTATTACGTACTAACGTATAACGTTATATACTATTACGTACTAACGTGTAACGTTATATACTATTACATACTAACGTGTCACGTTATATACTAATACGTAATAACGTATAACGTTATATACTATTACGTACTATCGTATAACGTTATATACTATCACGTAATGAGGTATAACGTTATATACTATTACGTACTAACCTATAACGTTATATACTATTACGTAATGACGTATAACGTTATATACTAATACGTAATAACGTATAACGTTATATACTAATACGTAATAACGTATAACGTTATGTACTATTACGTAATAACGTGTAACGTTATATACTAATACGTAATAACGTATAACGTTATATACTATTACGTACTAACGTATAACGTTATATACTATTACGTACTAACGTATAACGTTATATACTAATATGTAATAACGTATAACGTTATATACTATTACGTACTAACGTATAACGTTATATACTATTACGTACTAACGTGCAACGTTATGTACTAATACGTAATAACGTATAACGTTATATACTATTACGTGCTAACGTATAACGTTATATACTAATACGTACTAACGTGTGACGTTATATACTAATACGTACTAACGTGTCACGTTATATACTATTTCGTACTATCGTATAACGTTATATACTATCACGTACTAACGTATAACGTTATATACTATTACGTACTAACGTATAACGTTATATGCTAATACGTAATAACGTGTAACGTTATATATTAATACGTAATAACGTATAACGTTATATACTATTACGTACTAACGTATAACGTTATATGCTAATACGTAATAACGTGTAACGTTATATATTAATACGTAATAACGTATAACATTATATACTATTACGTACTAACGTGTCACGATATATACTAATACGTAATAACATATAACGTTATATACTATTACGTACTAACGTATAACGTTATATACTATTACTTAATAACGTATAACGTTATATGGTATTACGTAATAACGTATAACGTTATATACTATTACGTACTAACGTGTAACGTTATATACTAATACGTAATAACGTATAACGTTATATACTAATACGTAATAACGTATAACGTTATGTACTATTACGTAATAACGTGTAACGTTATATACTAATACGTAATTACGTATAACGTTATATACTATTACGTACTAACGTATAACGTTATATACTACTACGTACTAACGTGTAACGTTATATACTAATACGTAATAACGTATAACGTTATATACTATTAAGTACTAACGTATAACGTTATATACTATTACGTACTAAAGTGCAACGTTATATACTAATACGTAATAACGTATAACGTTATATACTATTACGTACTAACGTATAACGTTATATGCTAATACGTAATAACGTGTAACGTTATATATTAATACGTAATAACGTATAACGTTATATACTATTACGTACCAACGTGCAACGTTATATACTATTACGTAAAGACGTATAACGTTATATACTATTACGTACTAACGTATAACGTTATATACTATTACGTACTAACGTATAACGTTATATGCTAATACGTAATAACGTGTAACGTTATATATTAATACGTAATAACGTATAACGTTATATACTATTACGTACCAACGTGCAACGTTATATACTATTACGTAAAGACGTATAACGTTATATACTATTACGTACTAACGTATAGCCTTATATACTATTACGTAATAACGTATAACGTTATATACTAATACGTACTAACGTGTAACGTTATATACTAATACGTACTAACGTGTAACGTTATATACTAATACGTACTAACGTGTCACGTTATATACTATTACGTACTAACGTATAACGTTATATACTATTACGTACTAACGTATAACGTTATATACTATTACGTACTAACGTGTAACGTTATATACTAATATGTAATAACGTATAACGTTATATACTATTACGTACTAACGTATAACGTTATATACTATTACGTACTAACGTGCAACGTTATATACTAATACGTAATAACGTATAACGTTATATACTATTACGTGCTAACGTATAACGTTATATACTAATACGTACTAACGTGTAACGTTATATACTAATACGTACTAACGTGTCACGTTATATACTAATACGTAATAACGTATAACGTTATATACTATTACGTACTAACGTGTAACGTTATATACTAATACGTACTCACGTATAACGTTATATACTATTACGTACTAACGTGAAACGTTATATACTAATACGTAATAACGTATAACGTTATATACTATTACGTACCAACGTGCAACGTTATATACTATTACGTAAACACGTATAACGTTATATACTATTACGTACTAACGTATAGCCTTATATACTATTACGTACTAACGTATAACGTTATATACTATTACGTACTAACGTGTAACGTTATATACTATTACATACTAACGTGTCACGTTATATACTAATACGTAATAACGTATAACGTTATATACTATTACGTACTATCGTATAACGTTATATACTATCACGTAATGAGGTATAACGTTATAGACTAATACGTAATAACGTATAACGTTATATACTATTACGTACTAACGTGAAACGGTATATACTAATACGTAATAACGTATAACGTTATATACTATTACGTACCAACGTGCAACGTTATATACTATTACGTAAAGACGTATAACGTTATATATTAATACGTAATAACGTGTAACGTTATATATTAATACGTAATAACGTATAACGTTATATACTATTACGTACTAACGTGTAACGTTATATACTAATACGTAATAACGTATAACGTTATAGACTATTACGTACTATCGTATAACGTTATATACTATTACGTACTAACGTGTAACGTTATATACTAATACGTAATAACGTATAACGTCAAATACTATTACGTACTAACGTATAACGTTATATACTATTACGTAATGACGTATAACGTCATATACTAATACGTACTAACGTATAACGTTATATACTAATACGTAATAACGTGCAACGTTATATACTAATACGTAATAACGTATAACGTTATATACTAATACGTAATAACGTGCATCGTTATATACTAATACGTAATAACGTATAACGTTATATACTATTACGTACTAACGTATAACGTTATATACTAATACGTACTAACGTGTCACGTTATATACTATTACGTACTATCGTATAACGTTATATACTATTACGTAATGAGGTATAACGTTATATACTAATACGTAATAACGTATAACGTTATACGTTATTACGTACTATCGTATAACGTTATATACTAATACGTAATAACGTATAACGTTATATACTATTACGTACTAACGTATAGCCTTATATACTATTACGTACTAACGTATAACGTTATATACTATTACGTACTAACGTGTAACGTTATATACTATTACATACTAACGTGTCACGTTATATACTAAATCGTAATAACGTATAACGTTACATACTATTACGTACTATCGTATAACGTTATATACTATTACGTACTAACGTATAACGTTATATACTATTACGTAATGACGTATAACGTTATATACTATTACGTACTAACGTATAGCCTTATATACTATTACGTACTAACGTATAACGTTATATACTATTACGTACTAACGTGTAACGTTATATACTATTACATACTAACTTGTAACGTTATATACTATTACGTAATAACGTATAACGTTATATACTATTACGTACTAACCTATAACGTTATATACTATTACGTACTATCGTATAACGTTATATACTATCACGTACTAACGTATAACGTTATATACTATTACGTACTAACGTATAACGTTAAATGCTAATACGTAATAACGTGTAACATTATATATTAATACGTAATAACGTATAACGTTATATACTATTACGTACTAACGTATAACGTTATATGCTAATACGTAATAACGTGTAACGTTATATATTAATACGTAATAACGTATAACATTATATACTATTACGTAATAACGTGTCACGTTATATACTAATACGTAATAACATATAACGTTATATACTATTACGTACTAACGTATAACGTTATATACTATTACTTAATAACGTATAACGTTATATGGTATTACGTAATAACGTATAACGTTATATACTATTACGTACTAACGTGTAACGTTATATACTAATACCTAATAACGTATAACGTTATATACTAATACGTACTAACGTGTCACGTTATATACTAATACGTAATAACATATAACGTTATATACTATTACGTACTAACGTATAACGTTATATACTATTACTTAATAACGTATAACGTTATATGGTATTACGTAATAACGTATAACGTTATATACTATTACGTACTAACGTGTAACGTTATATACTAATACGTAATAACGTATAACGTTATATACTAATACGTAATAACGTATAACGTTATATACTAATACGTAATAACGTATAACGTTATATACTATTACGTAATAACGTGTAACGTTATATACTAATACGTAATTACGTATAACGTTATATACTATTACGTACTAACGTATAACGTTATATACTACTACGTACTAACGTGTAACGTTATATACTAATACGTAATAACGTATAACGTTATATACTATTAAGTACTAACGTATAACGTTAAATGCTAATACGTAATAACGTGTAACATTATATATTAATACGTAATAACGTATAACGTTATATACTATTACGTACTAACGTGTAACGTTATATACTATTACATACTAACGTGTCACGTTATATACTAATACGTAATAACGTATAACGTTATATACTATTACGTACTATCGTATAACGTTATATACTATCACGTAATGAGGTATAACGTTATAGACTAATACGTAATAACGTATAACGTTATATACTATTACGTACTAACGTGAAACGGTATATACTAATACGTAATAACGTATAACGTTATATACTATTACGTACCAACGTGCAACGTTATATACTATTACGTAAAGACGTATAACGTTATATATTAATACGTAATAACGTGTAACGTTATATATTAATACGTAATAACGTATAACGTTATATACTATTACGTACTAACGTGTAACGTTATATACTAATACGTAATAACGTATAACGTTATAGACTATTACGTACTATCGTATAACGTTATATACTATTACGTACTAACGTGTAACGTTATATACTAATACGTAATAACGTATAACGTCAAATACTATTACGTACTAACGTATAACGTTATATACTATTACGTAATGACGTATAACGTCATATACTAATACGTACTAACGTATAACGTTATATACTAATACGTAATAACGTGCAACGTTATATACTAATACGTAATAACGTATAACGTTATATACTAATACGTAATAACGTGCATCGTTATATACTAATACGTAATAACGTATAACGTTATATACTATTACGTACTAACGTATAACGTTATATACTAATACGTACTAACGTGACACGTTATATACTATTACGTACTATCGTATAACGTTATATACTATTACGTAATGAGGTATAACGTTATATACTAATACGTAATAACGTATAACGTTATACGTTATTACGTACTATCGTATAACGTTATATACTAATACGTAATAACGTATAACGTTATATACTATTACGTACTAACGTATAGCCTTATATACTATTACGTACTAACGTATAACGTTATATACTATTACGTACTAACGTGTAACGTTATATACTATTACATACTAACGTGTCACGTTATATACTAAATCGTAATAACGTATAACGTTACATACTATTACGTACTATCGTATAACGTTATATACTATTACGTACTAACGTATAACGTTATATACTATTACGTAATGACGTATAACGTTATATACTATTACGTACTAACGTATAGCCTTATATACTATTACGTACTAACGTATAACGTTATATACTATTACGTACTAACGTGTAACGTTATATACTATTACATACTAACTTGTAACGTTATATACTATTACGTAATAACGTATAACGTTATATACTATTACGTACTAACCTATAACGTTATATACTATTACGTACTATCGTATAACGTTATATACTATCACGTACTAACGTATAACGTTATATACTATTACGTACTAACGTATAACGTTAAATGCTAATACGTAATAACGTGTAACATTATATATTAATACGTAATAACGTATAACGTTATATACTATTACGTACTAACGTATAACGTTATATGCTAATACGTAATAACGTGTAACGTTATATATTAATACGTAATAACGTATAACATTATATACTATTACGTAATAACGTGTCACGTTATATACTAATACGTAATAACATATAACGTTATATACTATTACGTACTAACGTATAACGTTATATACTATTACTTAATAACGTATAACGTTATATGGTATTACGTAATAACGTATAACGTTATATACTATTACGTACTAACGTGTAACGTTATATACTAATACCTAATAACGTATAACGTTATATACTAATACGTACTAACGTGTCACGTTATATACTAATACGTAATAACATATAACGTTATATACTATTACGTACTAACGTATAACGTTATATACTATTACTTAATAACGTATAACGTTATATGGTATTACGTAATAACGTATAACGTTATATACTATTACGTACTAACGTGTAACGTTATATACTAATACGTAATAACGTATAACGTTATATACTAATACGTAATAACGTATAACGTTATATACTAATACGTAATAACGTATAACGTTATATACTATTACGTAATAACGTGTAACGTTATATACTAATACGTAATTACGTATAACGTTATATACTATTACGTACTAACGTATAACGTTATATACTACTACGTACTAACGTGTAACGTTATATACTAATACGTAATAACGTATAACGTTATATACTATTAAGTACTAACGTATAACGTAATATACTATTATGTAATAACGTATAACGTTATATACTATTACGTACTAACGTATAACGTTATATACTATTACGTACTAACGTAGAACGTTATATACTATTACGTACTAACGTATAACGTTATATACTATTACGTACTAACGTAGAACGTTATATACTATTACGTACTAACGTATAACGTTATATACTATTACGTACTAACTTGTAACGTTATATACTATTACGTAATAACGTATAACGTTATATACTATTACGTACTAACCTATAACGTTATATACTATTACGTAATGACGTATAACGTTATATACTATTACGTACTAACGTATAGCCTTATATACTATTACGTACTAACGTATAACGTTATATACTATTACGTACTAACGTGTAACGTTATATACTATTACATACTAACGTGTCACGTTATATACTAATACGTAATAACGTATAACGTTATATACTATTACGTACTATCGTATAACGTTATATACTATCACGTAATGAGGTATAACGTTATATACTAATACGTAATAACGTATAACGTTATATACTATTACGTACTATCGTATAACGTTAGATACTATTACGTACTAACGTATAACGTTATATACTATTACGTAATAACGTGTAACGTTATATACTAATACGTAATAACGTATAACGTTATATACCATTCCGTACTAACGTATAACGTTATATACTAATACGTAATAACGTATAACGTTATATACTATTACGTACTATCGTATAACGTTATATACTATCACGTACTAACGTATAACGTTATATACTATTACGTACTAACGTATAACGTTATATGCTAATACGTAATAACGTGTAACGTTATATATTAATACGTAATAACGTATAACGTTATATACTATTACGTACTAACGTATAACGTTATATGCTAATACGTAATAACGTGTAACGTTATATATTAATACGTAATAACGTATAACATTATATACTATTACGTACTAACGTGTCACGTTATATACTAATACGTAATAACATATAACGTTATATACTATTACGTACTAACGTATAACGTTATATACTATTACTTAATAACGTATAACGTTATATGGTATTACGTAATAACGTATAACGTTATATACTATTACGTACTAACGTGTAACGTTATATACTAATACCTAATAACGTATAACGTTATATACTAATACGTACTAACGTGTCACGTTATATACTAATACGTAATAGCATATAACGTTATATACTATTACGTACTAACGTATAACGTTATATACTATTACTTAATAAGGTATAACGTTATATGGTATTACGTAATAACGTATAACGTTATATACTATTACGTACTAACGTGTAACGTTATATACTAATACGTAATAACGTATAACGTTATATACTAATACGTAATAACGTATAACGTTATGTACTATTACGTACTAACGTGTCACGTTATATACTATTACGTACTAACGTATAACGTTATATACTATTACGTACTAACGTGAAACGTTATATACTATTACATACTAACGTGTCACGTTATATACTATCACGCAATGAGGTATAACGTTATATACTAATACGTAATAACGTATAACGTTATATACTATTACGTACTATCGTATAACGTTATATACTATTACGTACTAACGTATAACGTTATATACTATTACGTACTAACGTATAACGTTATATGCTAATACGTAATAACGTGTAACGTTATATATTAATACGTAATAACGTATAACGTTATATACTATTACGTACCAACGTGCAACGTTATATACTATTACGTAAAGACGTATAACGTTATATACTATTACGTACTAACGTATAGCCTTATATACTATTACGTAATAACGTATAACGTTATATACTAATACGTACTAACGTGTAACGTTATATACTAATACGTACTAACGTGTAACGTTATATACTAATACGTACTAACGTGTCACGTTATATACTATTACGTACTAACGTATAACGTTATATACTATTACGTACTAACGTATAGCGTTATATACTATTACGTACTAACGTGTAACGTTATATACTAATATGTAATAACGTATAACGTTATATACTATTACGTACTAACGTATAACGTTATATACTATTACGTACTAACGTGCAACGTTATATACTAATACGTAATAACGTATAACGTTATATACTATTACGTGCTAACGTATAACGTTATATACTAATACGTACTAACGTGTAACGTTATATACTAATACGTACTAACGTGTCACGTTATATACTAATACGTAATAACGTATAACGTTATATACTATTACGTACTAACGAGTAACGTTATATCCTAATACGTACTCACGTATAACGTTATATACTATTACGTACTAACGTGAAACGTTATATACTAATACGTAATAACGTATAACGTTATATACTATTACGTACCAACGTGCAACGTTATATACTATTACGTAAACACGTATAACGTTATATACTATTACGTACTAACGTATAGCCTTATATACTATTACGTACTAACGTATAACGTTATATACTATTACGTACTAACGTGTAACGTTATATACAGGGTGCGCCGTTAGAATCCGGACAAAAGAAGTTTTGTGCAGAAAGTTGTTTATTTAAGTCAATACACAAAAACACATGAAAATGTTGTTATATCTCATTTAAAGGGTCCTTGCTGAGAACTTTTATTCTATGTAACCACCCTCTGCCTCTATGACCTGCTCTATTCTTGCTCTAAAGCGCGAGCACGCTGACTTCAACTGGTCGCGTTTAATTGTCGCGAATTCTGACTCGATAGCAGCTCGTAGGGAGTTGACGTTGGGGTGCCTGCATTTATTAGTTTGTCTCTCGATAACGCCCCACACGTAATAGTCCAATGGGTTTAGGTCGGGACTGTTAGGAGGCCAGAAATCTTTCGACCAAAACATGTCCACATTGTCAGAGAGCCAATTTTGAACAAGATGACTTGTGTGAGCAGGTGCGCCATCTTGTTGAAATAAATACGGCCTTCCAGAAGCCGTAATTTCCATCCACGGCTTTATTACTGTCTTCAGGACCTCCAAATAAACCTCCTTTGTGATTCTTTCGCCTTTTTGGAAGAAGTGCGGAGGCATGACGTCGCCCTCACTTGAGACAACGCTCAAAACGTGAACACTTGCTGGAAATTTGGTTTTGCCCACAACAGGAACATCTTCGAGATTGTGGGCCAGCCAACGGTCGTTCCTCCGATTCACTTTGGCATCCACCCGGCGCGAAGACTTTCTATAATCGCCGCTCTTCTATCGTATTCCGGGTTTTGCTTAACGAGTTCTGTCATTTTGAGGTTATAGAAGACTTATTGACATATTTAACTAACTTCAGAGTCAATCAGCACAAACATCTGAATTCTAATATGGTGGGAACTACAAATTGAATTCTGTCCGAATTCTAACGGCGCACCCTGTACTATTACATACTAACGTGTCACGTTATATACTAATACGTAATAGCGTATAACGTTATATACTATTACGTACTATCGTATAACGTTATATACTATCACGTAATGAGGTATAACGTTATAGACTAATACGTAATAACGTATAACGTTATATACTATTACGTAATAACGTATAACGTTATATACTATTACGTACTAACGTGAAACGGTATATACTAATACGTAATAACGTATAACGTTATATACTATTACGTACCAACGTGCAACGTTATATACTATTACGTAAAGACGTATAACGTTATATATTAATACGTAATAACGTGTAACGTTATATATTAATACGTAATAACGTATAACGTTATATACTATTACGTACTAACGTGTAACGTTATATACTAATACGTAATAACGTATAACGTTATATACTATTACGTACTATCGTATAACGTTATATACTATTACGTACTAACGTGTAACGTTATATACTAATACGTAATAACGTATAACGTCAAATACTATTACGTACTCACGTATAACGTTATATACTATTACGTACTAACGTGAAACGTTATATACTAATACGTAATAACGTATAACGTTATATACTATTACGTACCAACGTGCAACGTTATATACTATTACGTAAACACGTATAACGTTATATACTATTACGTACTAACGTATAGCCTTATATACTATTACGTACTAACGTATAACGTTATATACTATTACGTACTAACGTGTAACGTTATATACTATTACATACTAACGTGTCACGTTATATACTAATACGTAATAACGTATAACGTTATATACTATTACGTACTATCGTATAACGTTATATACTATCACGTAATGAGGTATAACGTTATAGACTAATACGTAATAACGTATAACATTATATACTATTACGTACTAACGTGAAACGGTATATACTAATACGTAATAACGTATAACGTTATATACTATTACGTACCAACGTGCAACGTTATATACTATTACGTAAAGACGTATAACGTTATATATTAATACGTAATAACGTGTAACGTTATATATTAATACGTAATAACGTATAACGTTATATACTATTACGTACTAACGTGTAACGTTATATACTAATACGTAATAACGTATAACGTTATAGACTATTACGTACTATCGTATAACGTTATATACTATTACGTACTAACGTGTAACGTTATATACTAATACGTAATAACGTATAACGTCAAATACTATTACGTACTAACGTATAACGTTATATACTATTACGTAATGACGTATAACGTCATATACTAATACGTACTAACGTATAACGTTATATACTAATACGTAATAACGTGCAACGTTATATACTAATACGTAATAACGTATAACGTTATATACTAATACGTAATAACGTGTAACGTTATATACTAATACGTAATAACGTATAACGTTATAGACTATTACGTACTAACGTGTAACGTTATATACTAATACGTACTAACGTGTCACGTTATATACTAATACGTAATAACGTATAACGTTATATACTATTACGTACTAACGAGTAACGTTATATCCTAATACGTACTCACGTATAACGTTATATACTATTACGTACTAACGTGAAACGTTATATACTAATACGTAATAACGTATAACGTTATATACTATTACGTACCAACGTGCAACGTTATATACTATTACGTAAACACGTATAACGTTATATACTATTACGTACTAACGTATAGCCTTATATACTATTACGTACTAACGTATAACGTTATATACTATTACGTACTAACGTGTAACGTTATATACTATTACATACTAACGTGTCACGTTATATACTAATACGTAATAGCGTATAACGTTATATACTATTACGTACTATCGTATAACGTTATATACTATCACGTAATGAGGTATAACGTTATAGACTAATACGTAATAACGTATAACGTTATATACTATTACGTAATAACGTATAACGTTATATACTATTACGTACTAACGTGAAACGGTATATACTAATACGTAATAACGTATAACGTTATATACTATTACGTACCAACGTGCAACGTTATATACTATTACGTAAAGACGTATAACGTTATATATTAATACGTAATAACGTGTAACGTTATATATTAATACGTAATAACGTATAACGTTATATACTATTACGTACTAACGTGTAACGTTATATACTAATACGTAATAACGTATAACGTTATATACTATTACGTACTATCGTATAACGTTATATACTATTACGTACTAACGTGTAACGTTATATACTAATACGTAATAACGTATAACGTCAAATACTATTACGTACTCACGTATAACGTTATATACTATTACGTACTAACGTGAAACGTTATATACTAATACGTAATAACGTATAACGTTATATACTATTACGTACCAACGTGCAACGTTATATACTATTACGTAAACACGTATAACGTTATATACTATTACGTACTAACGTATAGCCTTATATACTATTACGTACTAACGTATAACGTTATATACTATTACGTACTAACGTGTAACGTTATATACTATTACATACTAACGTGTCACGTTATATACTAATACGTAATAACGTATAACGTTATATACTATTACGTACTATCGTATAACGTTATATACTATCACGTAATGAGGTATAACGTTATAGACTAATACGTAATAACGTATAACATTATATACTATTACGTACTAACGTGAAACGGTATATACTAATACGTAATAACGTATAACGTTATATACTATTACGTACCAACGTGCAACGTTATATACTATTACGTAAAGACGTATAACGTTATATATTAATACGTAATAACGTGTAACGTTATATATTAATACGTAATAACGTATAACGTTATATACTATTACGTACTAACGTGTAACGTTATATACTAATACGTAATAACGTATAACGTTATAGACTATTACGTACTATCGTATAACGTTATATACTATTACGTACTAACGTGTAACGTTATATACTAATACGTAATAACGTATAACGTCAAATACTATTACGTACTAACGTATAACGTTATATACTATTACGTAATGACGTATAACGTCATATACTAATACGTACTAACGTATAACGTTATATACTAATACGTAATAACGTGCAACGTTATATACTAATACGTAATAACGTATAACGTTATATACTAATACGTAATAACGTGCATCGTTATATACTAATACGTAATAACGTATAACGTTATATACTATTACGTACTAACGTATAACGTTATATACTAATACGTACTAACGTGTCACGTTATATACTATTACGTACTATCGTATAACGTTATATACTATTACGTAATGAGGTATAACGTTATATACTAATACGTAATAACGTATAACGTTATATGTTATTACGTACTATCGTATAACGTTATATACTAATACGTAATAACGTATAACGTTATATACTATTACGTACTAACGTATAGCCTTATATACTATTACGTACTAACGTATAACGTTATATACTATTACGTACTAACGTGTAACGTTATATACTATTACATACTAACGTGTCACGTTATATACTAAATCGTAATAACGTATAACGTTACATACTATTACGTACTATCGTATAACGTTATATACTATTACGTACTAACGTATAACGTTATATACTATTACGTAATGACGTATAACGTTATATACTATTACGTACTAACGTATAGCCTTATATACTATTACGTACTAACGTATAACGTTATATACTATTACGTACTAACGTGTAACGTTATATACTATTACATACTAACGTGTCACGTTATATACTAAATCGTAATAACGTATAACGTTACATACTATTACGTACTATCGTAGAACGTTATATACTATTACGTAATGAGGTATAACGTTATATACTAATACGTAATAACGTATAACGTTATATACTATTACGTACTATCGTATAACGTTATACATTATTACGTACTAACGTATAACGTTATATGCTATTACGTACTAACGTGTAACGTTATATACTATTACGTACTAACGTGTCACGTCATATACTAATACGTAATAACGTATAACGTTATATACTATTACGTACTATCGTATAACGTTATATACTATTACTTAATAACGTATAACGTTATATGGTATTATGTAATAACGTATAACGTTATATACTATTACGTACTAACGTGTAACGTTATATACTAATACGTAATAACGTATAACGTTACATACTATTACGTACTATCGTATAACGTTATATACTATTACGTAATGAGGTATAACGTTATATACTAATACGTAATTACGTATAACGTTATATACTACTACGTACTAACGTATAACGTTATATACTATTACTTAATAACGTATAACGTTATATACTATTACGTACTAACGTATAACGTTATATACTATTACGTAATGACGTATAACGTTATATACTATTACGTACTATCGTATAACGTTATATACTATTACGTACTAACGTATAGCGTTATATACTATTACGTACTAACGTATAACGTTATATCCTATTACGTACTAACTTGCAACGTTATATACTATTACGTAATAACGTATAACGTTATATACTATTACGTACTAACGTATAACGTTATATACTATTACGTAATGACGTATAACGTTATATACTATTACGTACTAACGTATAGCCTTATATACTATTACGTACTAACGTATAACGTTATATACTATTACGTACTAACGTGTAACGTTATATACTATTACATACTAACGTGTCACGTTATATACTAAATCGTAATAACGTATAACGTTAAATACTATTACGTACTATAGTATAACGTTATACATTATTACGTACTAACGTATAACGTTATATACTATTACGTACTAACGTGTAACGTTATATACTATTACGTACTAACGTGTCACGTCATATACTAATACGTAATAACGTATAACGTTATATACTATTACGTACTATCGTATAACGTTATATACTATTACTTAATAACGTATAACGTTATATGGTATTATGTAATAACGTATAACGTTATATACTATTACGTACTAACGTGTAACGTTATATACTAATACGTAATTACGTATAACGTTATATACTATTACGTACTAACGTATAACGTTATATACTATTACGTACTAACGTGTAACGTTATATACTAATACGTAATAACGTATAACGTTATATACTATTACGTACTAACGTATAACGTTATATACTATTACGTACTAACGTAGAACGTTATATACTATTACGTACTAACGTATAACGTTATATACTATTACGTACTAACGTAGAACGTTATATACTATTACGTACTAACGTATAACGTTATATACTATTACGTACTAACTTGTAACGTTATATACTATTACGTAATAACGTATAACGTTATATACTATTACGTACTAACCTATAACGTTATATGCTATTACGTAATGACGTATAACGTTATATACTATTACGTACTAACGTATAGCCTTATATAATATTACGTACTAACGTATAACGTTATATACTATTACGTACTAACGTGTAACGTTATATACTATTACATACTAACGTGTCACGTTATATACTAATACGTAATAACGTATAACGTTATATACTATTACGTACTATCGTATAACGTTATATACTATCACGTAATAAGGTATAACGTTATATACTAATACGTAATAACGTATAACGTTATATACTATTACGTACTATCGTATAACGTTATATACTATCACGTACTAACGTATAACGTTATATACTATTACGTACTAACGTATAACGTTAAATGCTAATACGTAATAACGTGTAACATTATATATTAATACGTAATAACGTATAACGTTATATACTATTACGTACTAACGTATAACGTTATATGCTAATACGTAATAACGTGTAACGTTATATATTAATACGTAATAACGTATAACATTATATACTATTACGTACTAACGTGTCACGTTATATACTAATACGTAATAACATATAACGTTATATACTATTACGTACTAACGTATAACGTTATATACTATTACTTAATAACGTATAACGTTATATGGTATTACGTAATAACGTATAACGTTATATACTATTACGTACTAACGTGTAACGTTATATACTAATACCTAATAACGTATAACGTTATATACTAATACGTACTAACGTGTCACGTTATATACTAATACGTAATAACGTGTAACGTTATATACTAATACGTAATAACGTATAACGTTATATACTATTAAGTACTAACGTATAACGTTATATACTATTACTTAATAACGTATAACGTTATATGGTATTACGTAATAACGTATAACGTTATATACTATTACGTACTAACGTGTAACGTTATATACTAATACGTAATAACGTATAACGTTATATACTAATACGTAATAACGTATAACGTTATATACTAATACGTAATAACGTATAACGTTATATACTATTACGTACTAACGTGTAACGTTATATACTAATACGTAATAACGTATAACGTTATAGACTATTACGTACTATCGTATAACGTTATATACTATTACGTACTAACGTGTAACGTTATATACTAATACGTAATAACGTATAACGTCAAATACTATTACGTACTAACGTATAACGTTATATACTATTACGTAATGACGTATAACGTCATATACTAATACGTACTAACGTATAACGTTATATACTAATACGTAATAACGTGCAACGTTATATACTAATACGTAATAACGTATAACGTTATATACTAATACGTAATAACGTGCATCGTTATATACTAATACGTAATAACGTATAACGTTATATACTATTACGTACTAACGTATAACGTTATATACTAATACGTACTAACGTGTCACGTTATATACTATTACGTACTATCGTATAACGTTATATACTATTACGTAATGAGGTATAACGTTATATACTAATACGTAATAACGTATAACGTTATATGTTATTACGTACTATCGTATAACGTTATATACTAATACGTAATAACGTATAACGTTATATACTATTACGTACTAACGTATAGCCTTATATACTATTACGTACTAACGTATAACGTTATATACTATTACGTACTAACGTGTAACGTTATATACTATTACATACTAACGTGTCACGTTATATACTAAATCGTAATAACGTATAACGTTACATACTATTACGTACTATCGTATAACGTTATATACTATTACGTACTAACGTATAACGTTATATACTATTACGTAATGACGTATAACGTTATATACTATTACGTACTAACGTATAGCCTTATATACTATTACGTACTAACGTATAACGTTATATACTATTACGTACTAACGTGTAACGTTATATACTATTACATACTAACGTGTCACGTTATATACTAAATCGTAATAACGTATAACGTTACATACTATTACGTACTATCGTAGAACGTTATATACTATTACGTAATGAGGTATAACGTTATATACTAATACGTAATAACGTATAACGTTATATACTATTACGTACTATCGTATAACGTTATACATTATTACGTACTAACGTATAACGTTATATGCTATTACGTACTAACGTGTAACGTTATATACTATTACGTACTAACGTGTCACGTCATATACTAATACGTAATAACGTATAACGTTATATACTATTACGTACTATCGTATAACGTTATATACTATTACTTAATAACGTATAACGTTATATGGTATTATGTAATAACGTATAACGTTATATACTATTACGTACTAACGTGTAACGTTATATACTAATACGTAATAACGTATAACGTTACATACTATTACGTACTATCGTATAACGTTATATACTATTACGTAATGAGGTATAACGTTATATACTAATACGTAATTACGTATAACGTTATATACTACTACGTACTAACGTATAACGTTATATACTATTACTTAATAACGTATAACGTTATATACTATTACGTACTAACGTATAACGTTATATACTATTACGTAATGACGTATAACGTTATATACTATTACGTACTATCGTATAACGTTATATACTATTACGTACTAACGTATAGCGTTATATACTATTACGTACTAACGTATAACGTTATATCCTATTACGTACTAACTTGCAACGTTATATACTATTACGTAATAACGTATAACGTTATATACTATTACGTACTAACGTATAACGTTATATACTATTACGTAATGACGTATAACGTTATATACTATTACGTACTAACGTATAGCCTTATATACTATTACGTACTAACGTATAACGTTATATACTATTACGTACTAACGTGTAACGTTATATACTATTACATACTAACGTGTCACGTTATATACTAAATCGTAATAACGTATAACGTTAAATACTATTACGTACTATAGTATAACGTTATACATTATTACGTACTAACGTATAACGTTATATACTATTACGTACTAACGTGTAACGTTATATACTATTACGTACTAACGTGTCACGTCATATACTAATACGTAATAACGTATAACGTTATATACTATTACGTACTATCGTATAACGTTATATACTATTACTTAATAACGTATAACGTTATATGGTATTATGTAATAACGTATAACGTTATATACTATTACGTACTAACGTGTAACGTTATATACTAATACGTAATTACGTATAACGTTATATACTATTACGTACTAACGTATAACGTTATATACTATTACGTACTAACGTGTAACGTTATATACTAATACGTAATAACGTATAACGTTATATACTATTACGTACTAACGTATAACGTTATATACTATTACGTACTAACGTAGAACGTTATATACTATTACGTACTAACGTATAACGTTATATACTATTACGTACTAACGTAGAACGTTATATACTATTACGTACTAACGTATAACGTTATATACTATTACGTACTAACTTGTAACGTTATATACTATTACGTAATAACGTATAACGTTATATACTATTACGTACTAACCTATAACGTTATATGCTATTACGTAATGACGTATAACGTTATATACTATTACGTACTAACGTATAGCCTTATATAATATTACGTACTAACGTATAACGTTATATACTATTACGTACTAACGTGTAACGTTATATACTATTACATACTAACGTGTCACGTTATATACTAATACGTAATAACGTATAACGTTATATACTATTACGTACTATCGTATAACGTTATATACTATCACGTAATAAGGTATAACGTTATATACTAATACGTAATAACGTATAACGTTATATACTATTACGTACTATCGTATAACGTTATATACTATCACGTACTAACGTATAACGTTATATACTATTACGTACTAACGTATAACGTTAAATGCTAATACGTAATAACGTGTAACATTATATATTAATACGTAATAACGTATAACGTTATATACTATTACGCACTAACGTATAACGTTATATGCTAATACGTAATAACGTGTAACGTTATATATTAATACGTAATAACGTATAACATTATATACTATTACGTACTAACGTGTCACGTTATATACTAATACGTAATAACATATAACGTTATATACTATTACGTACTAACGTATAACGTTATATACTATTACTTAATAACGTATAACGTTATATGGTATTACGTAATAACGTATAACGTTATATACTATTACGTACTAACGTGTAACGTTATATACTAATACCTAATAACGTATAACGTTATATACTAATACGTACTAACGTGTCACGTTATATACTAATACGTAATAACGTGTAACGTTATATACTAATACGTAATAACGTATAACGTTATATACTATTAAGTACTAACGTATAACGTTATATACTATTACTTAATAACGTATAACGTTATATGGTATTACGTAATAACGTATAACGTTATATACTATTACGTACTAACGTGTAACGTTATATACTAATACGTAATAACGTATAACGTTATATACTAATACGTAATAACGTATAACGTTATATACTAATACGTAATAACGTATAACGTTATATACTATTACGTAATAACGTGTAACGTTATATACTAATACGTAATTACGTATAACGTTATATACTATTACGTACTAACGTATAACGTTATATACTACTACGTACTAACGTGTAACGTTATATACTAATACGTAATAACGTATAACGTTATATACTATTAAGTACTAACGTATAACGTTATATACTATTACGTACTAACGTGCAACGTTATATACTAATACGTAATAACGTATAACGTTATATACTAATACGTACTAACGTGTAACGTTATATACTAATACGTACTAACGTGTCACGTTATATACTAATACGTAACAACGTATAACGTTATATACTATTACGTACTAACGTGTAACGTTATATACTATTACTTAATAACGTATAACGTTATATGGTATTACGTAATAACGTATAACGTTATATACTATTACATACTAACGTGTCACGTTATATACTATCACGTAATGAGGTATAACGTTATATACTAATACGTAATAACGTATAACGTTATATACTATTACGTACTAACGTGTAACGTTATATACTAATACGTAATAACGTATAACGTTATATACTAATACGTAATAACGTATAACGTTATATACTAATACGTAATAACGTATAACGTTATATACTACTACGTACTAACGTGTAACGTTATATACTAATACGTAATAACGAATAACGTTATATACTATTAAGTACTAACGTATAACGTTATATACTATTACGTACTAACGTGTAACGTTATATACTAATACGTAATAACGTATAACGTTATATACTATTAAGTACTAACGTATAACGTTATATACTATTACGTACTAACGTGCAACGTTATATGCTAATACGTAATAACGTGTAACGTTATATATTAATACGTAATAACGTATAACATTATATACTATTACGTACTAACGTGTCACGTTATATACTAATACGTAATAACATATAACGTTATATACTATTACGTACTAACGTATAACGTTATATACTATTACTTAATAACGTATAACGTTATATGGTATTACGTAATAACGTATAACGTTATATACTATTACGTACTAACGTGCAACGTTATATACTAATACGTAATAACGTATAACGTTATATACTATTACGTGCTAACGTATAACGTTATATACTAATACGTACTAACGTGTAACGTTATATACTACTACGTACTAACGTGTCACGTTATATACTAATACGTAATAACGTATAACGTTATATACTATTACGTACTAACGTGTAACGTTATATACTATTACGTACTAACGTATAACGTTATATACTAATACGTAATAACGTGCTACGTTATATACTAATACGTAATAACGTATAACGTTATATACTATTACGTACTATCGTATAACGTTATATACTATTACGTAATGAGGTATAACGTTATATACTAATACGTAATAACGTATAACGTTATATGTTATTACGTACTATCGTATAACGTTATATACTATTACGTACTAACGTATAACGTTATATACTATTACGTACTAACGTATAACGTTATATACTATTACGTACTAACGTATAACGTTATATACTATTACGTACTAACGTAGAACGTTATATACTATTACGTACTAACGTATAACGTTATATACTATTACGTACTAACGTAGAACGTTATATACTATTAAGTACTAACGTATAACGTTATATACTATTACGTACTAACTTGTAACGTTATATACTATTACGTAATAACGTATAACGTTATATATTATTACGTACTAACCTATAACGTTATATACTATTACGTAATGACGTATAACGTTATATACTATTACGTACTAACGTATAGCCTTATATACTATTACGTACTAACGTATAACGTTATATACTATTACGTACTAACGTGTAACGTTATATACTATTACATACTAACGTGTCACGTTATATACTAATACGTAATAACGTATAACGTTATATACTATTACGTACTATCGTATAACGTTATATACTATCACGTAATGAGGTATAACGTTATATACTAATACGTAATAACGTATAACGTTATATACTATTACGTACTAACGTGTAACGTTATATACTATTACTTAATAACGTATAACGTTATATGGTATTACGTAATAACGTATAACGTTATATACTATTACGTACTAACGTGCAACGTTATATGCTAATACGTAATAACGTGTAACGTTATATATTAATACGTAATAACGTATAACATTATATACTATTACGTACTAACGTGTCACGTTATATACTAATACGTAATAACATATAACGTTATATACTATTACGTACTAACGTATAACGTTATATACTATTACTTAATAACGTATAACGTTATATGGTATTACGTAATAACGTATAACGTTATATACTATTACGTACTAACGTGCAACGTTATATACTAATACGTAATAACGTATAACGTTATATACTATTACGTGCTAACGTATAACGTTATATACTAATACGTACTAACGTGTAACGTTATATACTACTACGTACTAACGTGTCACGTTATATACTAATACGTAATAACGTATAACGTTATATACTATTACGTACTAACGTGTAACGTTATATACTATTACGTACTAACGTATAACGTTATATACTAATACGTAATAACGTGTAACGTTATATGTTATTACGTACTATCGTATAACGTTATATACTATTACGTACTAACGTATAACGTTATATACTATTACGTACTAACGTATAACGTTATATACTATTACGTACTAACGTATAACGTTATATACTATTACGTACTAACGTATAACGTTATATACTATTACGTACTAACGTAGAACGTTATATACTATTACGTACTAACGTATAACGTTATATACTATTACGTACTAACGTAGAACGTTATATACTATTAAGTACTAACGTATAACGTTATATACTATTACGTACTAACTTGTAACGTTATATACTATTACGTAATAACGTATAACGTTATATATTATTACGTACTAACCTATAACGTTATATACTATTACGTAATGACGTATAACGTTATATACTATTACGTACTAACGTATAGCCTTATATACTATTACGTACTAACGTATAACGTTATATACTATTACGTACTAACGTGTAACGTTATATACTATTACATACTAACGTGTCACGTTATATACTAATACGTAATAACGTATAACGTTATATACTATTACGTACTATCGTATAACGTTATATACTATCACGTAATGAGGTATAACGTTATATACTAATACGTAATAACGTATAACGTTATATACTATTACGTACTATCGTATAACGTTAGATACTATTACGTACTAACGTATAACGTTATATACTATTACGTAATAACGTGTAACGTTATATACTAATACGTAATAACGTATAACGTTATATACCATTCCGTACTAACGTATAACGTTATATACTAATATGTAATAACGTATAACGTTATATACTATTACGTACTATCGTATAACGTTATATACTATCACGTACTAACGTATAACGTTATATACTATTACGTACTAACGTATAACTTTATATGCTAATACGTAATAACGTGTAACGTTATATATTAATACGTAATAACGTATAACGTTATATACTATTACGTACTAACGTATAACGTTATATGCTAATACGTAATAACGTGTAACATTATATTAATACGTAATAACGTATAACATTATATACTATTACGTACTAACGTGTCACGTTATATACTAACACGTAATAACATATAACGTTATATACTATTACGTACTAACGTATAACGTTATATACTATTACTTAATAACGTATAACGTTATATGGTATTACGTAATAACGTATAACGTTATATACTATTACGTACTAACGTGTAACGTTATATACTAATACCTAATAACGTATAACGTTATATACTAATACGTACTAACGTGTAACGTTATATACTAATACGTACTAACGTGTAACGTTATATACTAATACGTACTAACGTGTCACGTTATATACTAATACGTACTAACGTATAACGTTATATACTATTACGTACTAACGTATAACGTTATATACTATTACATACTAACGTGTCACGTTATATACTAATACGTAATAACGTATAACGTTATATACTATTACGTACTATCGTATAACGTTATATACTATTACGTAATGACGTATAACATCATATACTAATACGTACTAACGTATAACGTTATATACTAATACGTAATAACGTATAACGTCAAATACTATTACGTACTAACGTATAACGTTATATACTATCACGTAATGAGGTATAACGTTATAGACTAATACGTAATAACGTATAACGTTATATACTATTACGTACTAACGTGAAACGGTATATACTAATACGTAATAACGTATAACGTTATATACTATTACGTACCAACGTGCAACGTTATATACTACTACGTAAAGACGTATAACGTTATATATTAATACGTAATAACGTGTAACGTTATATATTAATACGTAATAACGTATAACGTTATATACTATTACGTACTAACGTGTAACGTTATATACTAATACGTAATAACGTATAACGTTATATACTATTACGTACTATCGTATAACGTTATATACTATTACGTACTAACGTGTAACGTTATATACTAATACGCAATAACGTATAACGTCAAATACTATTACGTACTAACGTATAACGTTATATACTATTACGTAATGACGTATAACGTCATATACTAATACGTACTAACGTATAACGTTATATACTAATACGTAATAACGTGCAACGTTATATACTAATACGTAATAACGTATAACGTTATATACTAATACGTAATAACGTGCAACGTTATATACTAATACGTAATAACGTATAACGTTATATACTATTACGTACTAACGTATAACGTTATATACTATTACGTACTAACGTGCAACGTTATATACTAATACGTAATAACGTATAACGTTATATACTATTACGTGCTAACGTATAACGTTATATACTAATACGTACTAACGTGTAACGTTATATACTAATACGTACTAACGTGTCACGTTATATACTAATACGTAATAACGTATAACGTTATATACTATTACGTACTAACGTGTAACGTTATATACTATTACGTACTAACGTATAACGTTATATACTAATACGTAATAACGTGCAACGTTATATACTAATACGTAATAACGTATAACGTTATATACTATTACGTACTATCGTATAACGTTATATACTATTACGTAATGAGGTATAACGTTATACATATACTAATACGTAATAACGTATAACGTTATATGTTATTACGTACTATCGTATAACGTTATATACTAATACGTAATAACGTATAACGTTATATACTATTACGTACTAACGTATAGCCTTATATACTATTACGTACTAACGTATAACGTTATATACTATTACGTACTAACGTGTAACGTTATATACTATTACATACTAACGTGTCACGTTATATACTAAATCGTAATAACGTATAACGTTACATACTATTACGTACTATCGTATAACGTTATATACTATTACGTACTAACGTATAACGTTATATACTATTACGTAATGACGTATAACGTTATATACTATTACGTACTAACGTATAGCCTTATATACTATTACGTACTAACGTATAACGTTATATACTATTACGTACTAACGTGTAACGTTATATACTATTACATACTAACGTGTCACGTTATATACTAAATCGTAATAACGTATAACGTTACATACTATTACGTACTATCGTATAACGTTATATACTATTACGTAATGAGGTATAACGTTATATACTAATACGTAATAACGTATAACGTTATATACTATTACGTACTATCGTATAACGTTATACATTATTACGTACTAACGTATAACGTTATATACTATTACGTACTAACGTGTAACGTTATATACTATTACGTACTAACGTGTCACGTCATATACTAATACGTAATAACGTATAACGTTATATACTATTACGTACTATCGTATAACGTTATTTACTATTACTTAATAACGTATAACGTTATATGGTATTATGTAATAACGTATAACGTTATATACTATTACATACTAACGTGTCACGTTATATACTAATACGTAATAACGTATAACGTTATATACTATTACGTACTATCGTATAACGTTATATACTATTACGTAATGACGTATAACATCATATACTAATACGTACTAACGTATAACGTTATATACTAATACGTAATAACGTATAACGTCAAATACTATTACGTACTAACGTATAACGTTATATACTATCACGTAATGAGGTATAACGTTATAGACTAATACGTAATAACGTATAACGTTATATACTATTACGTACTAACGTGAAACGGTATATACTAATACGTAATAACGTATAACGTTATATAATATTACGTACCAACGTGCAACGTTATATACTACTACGTAAAGACGTATAACGTTATATATTAATACGTAATAACGTGTAACGTTATATATTAATACGTAATAACGTATAACGTTATATACTATTACGTACTAACGTGTAACGTTATATACTAATACGTAATAACGTATAACGTTATATACTATTACGTACTATCGTATAACGTTATATACTATTACGTACTAACGTGTAACGTTATATACTAATACGCAATAACGTATAACGTCAAATACTATTACGTACTAACGTATAACGTTATATACTATTACGTAATGACGTATAACGTCATATACTAATACGTACTAACGTATAACGTTATATACTAATACGTAATAACGTGCAACGTTATATACTAATACGTAATAACGTATAACGTTATATACTAATACGTAATAACGTGCAACGTTATATACTAATACGTAATAACGTATAACGTTATATACTATTACGTACTAACGTATAACGTTATATACTATTACGTACTAACGTGCAACGTTATATACTAATACGTAATAACGTATAACGTTATATACTATTACGTGCTAACGTATAACGTTATATACTAATACGTACTAACGTGTAACGTTATATACTAATACGTACTAACGTGTCACGTTATATACTAATACGTAATAACGTATAACGTTATATACTATTACGTACTAACGTGTAACGTTATATACTATTACGTACTAACGTATAACGTTATATACTAATACGTAATAACGTGCAACGTTATATACTAATACGTAATAACGTATAACGTTATATACTATTACGTACTATCGTATAACGTTATATACTATTACGTAATGAGGTATAACGTTATACATATACTAATACGTAATAACGTATAACGTTATATGTTATTACGTACTATCGTATAACGTTATATACTAATACGTAATAACGTATAACGTTATATATTATTACGTACTAACGTATAGCCTTATATACTATTACGTACTAACGTATAACGTTATATACTATTACGTACTAACGTGTAACGTTATATACTATTACATACTAACGTGTCACGTTATATACTAAATCGTAATAACGTATAACGTTACATACTATTACGTACTATCGTATAACGTTATATACTAATACGTACTAACGTATAACGTTATATACTATTACGTAATGACGTATAACGTTATATACTATTACGTACTAACGTATAGCCTTATATACTATTACGTACTAACGTATAACGTTATATACTATTACGTACTAACGTGTAACGTTATATACTATTACATACTAACGTGTCACGTTATATACTAAATCGTAATAACGTATAACGTTACATACTATTACGTACTATCGTATAACGTTATATACTATTACGTAATGAGGTATAACGTTATATACTAATACGTAATAACGTATAACGTTATATACTATTACGTACTATCGTATAACGTTATACATTATTACGTACTAACGTATAACGTTATATACTATTACGTACTAACGTGTAACGTTATATACTATTACGTACTAACGTGTCACGTCATATACTAATACGTAATAACGTATAACGTTATATACTATTACGTACTATCGTATAACGTTATTTACTATTACTTAATAACGTATAACGTTATATGGTATTATGTAATAACGTATAACGTTATATACTATTACGTACTAACGTGTAACGTTATATACTAATACGTAATAACGTATAACGTTACATACTATTACGTACTATCGTATAACGTTATATACTATTACGTAATGAGGTATAACGTTATATACTAATACGTAATTACGTATAACGTTATATACTACTACGTACTAACGTATAACGTTATATACTATTACTTAATAACGTATAACGTTATATACTATTACGTACTAACGTATAACGTTATATACTATTACGTAATGACGTATAACGTTATATACTATTACGTACTAACGTATAGCCTTATATACTATTACGTACTAACGTATAACGTTATATACTATTACGTACTAACGTGTAACGTTATATACTATTACATACTAACGTGTCACGTTATATACTAAATCGTAATAACGTATAACGTTACATACTATTACGTACTATCGTATAACGTTATATAATATTACGTACTAACGTATAACGTTATATACTATTACGTACTAACGTATAACGTTATATACTATTACGTACTAACGTATAACGTTATATACTATTACGTACTAACGTATAACGTTATATACTATTACGTACTAACGTAGAACGTTATATACTATTACGTACTAACGTATAACGTTATATACTATTACGTACTAACGTAGAACGTTATATACTATTACGTACTAACGTATAACGTTATATACCATTCCGTACTAACGTATAACGTTATATACTAATACGTAATAACGTATAACGTTGTATACTATTACGTACTATCGTATAACGTTATATGCTATCACGTACTAACGTATAACGTTATATACTATTACGTACTAACGTATAACGTTATATACTATTACGTACTATCGTATAGCCTTATATACTATTACGTACTAACGTATAACGTTATATACTATTACGTACTAACGTGTAACGTTATATACTATTACATACTAACGTGTCACGTTATATACTAAATCGTAATAACGTATAACGTTACATACTATTACGTACTATCGTATAACGTTATATACTATTACGTAATGAGGTATAACGTTATATACTAATACGTAATAACGTATAACGTTATATACTATTACGTACTATCGTATAACGTTATACATTATTACGTACTAACGTATAACGTTATATACTATTACTTAATAACGTATAACGTTATATGGTATTACGTAATAACGTATAACGTTATATACTATTACGTACTAACGTGTAACGTTATATACTAATACCTAATAACGTATAACGTTATATACTAATACGTACTAACGTGTAACGTTATATACTAATACGTACTAACGTGTAACGTTATATACTAATACGTACTAACGTGTCACGTTTTATACTAATACGTAACAACGTGTAACGTTATATACTAATACGTACTAACGTGTCACGTTATATATTAATACGTAATAACGTATAACGTTATATACTATTACGTACTAACGTGTAACGTTATATACTATTACATACTAACGTGTCACGTTATATACTAATACGTAATAACGTATAACGTTATATACTATTACGTACTATCGTATAACGTTATATACTATCACGTAATGAGGTATAACGTTATATACTAATACGTAATAACGTATAACGTTATATACTATTACGTACTATCGTATAACGTTAGATACTATTGCGTACTAACGTATAACGTTATATACTAATACGTACTAACGTGTAACGTTATATACTAATACGTAATAACATATAACGTTATATACTATTACGTACTAACGTGTAACGTTATATACTATTACGTACTAACGTATAACGTTATATACTAATACGTAATAACGTGCAACGTTATATACTAATACGTAATAACGTATAACGTTATATACTATTACGTACTATCGTATAACGTTGTATACTATTACGTAATGAGGTATAACGTTATATACTAATACGTAATAACGTATAACGTTATATGTTATTACGTACTATCGTATAACGTTATATACTAATACGTAATAACGTATAACGTTATATACTATTACGTACTAACGTATAGCCTTATATACTATTACGTACTAACGTATAACATTATATACTATTACGTACTAACGTGTAACGTTATATACTATTACATACTAACGTGTCACGTTATATACTAAATCGTAATAACGTATAACGTTACATACTATTACGTACTATCGTATAACGTTATATACTATTACGTACTAACGTATAACGTTATATACTATTACGTAATGACGTATAACGTTATATACTATTACGTACTAACGTATAGCCTTATATACTATTACGTACTAACGTATAACGTTATATACTATTACGTACTAACGTGTAACGTTATATACTATTACATACTAACGTGTCACGTTATATACTAAATCGTAATAACGTATAACGTTACATACTATTACGTACTATCGTATAACGTTATATACTATTACGTAATGAGGTATAACGTTATATACTAATACGTAATAACGTATAACGTTATATACTATTACGTACTAACGTGTCACGTTATATACTAATACGAAATAACATATAACGTTATATACTATTACGTACTAATGTATAACGTTATATACTATTACTTAATAACGTATAACGTTATATACTAATACGTAATAACGTATAACGTTATATACTATTACGTACTGACGTGTAACGTTATATACTATTACATACTAACGTGTCACGTTATATACTAATACGTAATATCGTATAACGTTATATACTATTACGTACTATCGTATAACGTTATATACTATCACGTAATGAGGTATAACGTTATATACTAATACGTAATAACGTATAACGTTATATACTATTACGTACTATCGTATAACGTTAGATACTATTACGTACTAACGTATAACGTTATATACTATTACGTAATAACGTGTAACGTTATATACTAATACGTAATAACGTATAACGTTATATACCATTCCGTACTAACGTATAACGTTATATACTAATACGTAATAACGTATAACGTTATATACTATTACGTACTATCGTATAACGTTATATACTATCACGTACTAACGTATGACGTTATATACTATTACGTACTAACGTATAACGTTAAATGCTAATACGTAATAACGTGTAACATTATATATTAATACGTAATAACGTATAACGTTATATACTATTACGTACTAACGTATAACGTTATATGCTAATACGTAATAACGTGTAACGTTATATATTAATACGTAATAACGTATAACATTATATACTATTACGTACTAACGTGTCACGTTATATACTAATACGTAATATCGTATAACGTTATATACTATTACGTACTATCGTATAACGTTATATACTATCACGTAATGAGGTATAACGTTATATACTAATACGTAATAACGTATAACGTTATATACTATTACGTACTATCGTATAACGTTAGATACTATTACGTACTAACGTATAACGTTATATACTATTACGTAATAACGTGTAACGTTATATACTAATACGTAATAACGTATAACGTTATATACCATTCCGTACTAACGTATAACGTTATATACTAATACGTAATAACGTATAACGTTATATACTATTACGTACTATCGTATAACGTTATATACTATCACGTACTAACGTATGACGTTATATACTATTACGTACTAACGTATAACGTTAAATGCTAATACGTAATAACGTGTAACATTATATATTAATACGTAATAACGTATAACGTTATATACTATTACGTACTAACGTATAACGTTATATGCTAATACGTAATAACGTGTAACGTTATATATTAATACGTAATAACGTATAACATTATATACTATTACGTACTAACGTGTCACGTTATATACTAATACGTAATAACATATAACGTTATATACTATTACGTACTAACGTATAACGTTATATACTATTACTTAATAACGTATAACGTTATATGGTATTACGTAATAACGTATAACGTTATATACTATTACGTACTAACGTATAGCCTTATATACTATTACGTACTAACGTATAACGTTATATACTATTACGTACTAACGTGTAACGTTATATACTATTACATACTAACGTGTCACGTTATATACTAAATCGTAATAACGTATAACGTTACATACTATTACGTACTATCGTATAACGTTATATACTATTACGTACTAACGTATAACGTTATATACTATTACGTAATGACGTATAACGTTATATACTATTACGTACTAACGTATAGCCTTATATACTATTACGTACTAACGTATAACGTTATATACTATTACGTACTAACGTAGAACGTTATATACTATTACGTACTAACGTATAACGTTATATACTATTACGTACTAACGTAGAACGTTATATACTATTACGTACTAACGTATAACGTTATATACTATTACGTACTAACTTGTAACGTTATATACTATTACGTAATAACGTATAACGTTATATACTATTACGTACTAACCTATAACGTTATATACTATTACGTAATGACGTATAACGTTATATACTATTACGTACTAACGTATAGCCTTATATACTATTACGCACTAACGTATAACGTTATATACTATTACGTACTAACGTGTAACGTTATATACTATTACATACTAACGTGTCACGTTATATACTAATACGTAATAACGTATAATGTTATATACTATTACGTACTATCGTATAACGTTATATACTATCACGTAATGAGGTATAACGTTATATACTAATACGTAATAACGTATAACGTTATATACTATTACGTACTATCGTATAACGTTAGATACTATTACGTACTAACGTATAACGTTATATACTATTACGTAATAACGTGTAACGTTATATACTAATACGTAATAACGTATAACGTTATATACCATTCCGTACTAACGTATAACGTTATATACTAATACGTAATAACGTATAACGTTATATACTATTACGTACTATCGTATAACGTTATATACTATCACGTACTAACGTATAACGTTATATACTATTACGTACTAACGTATAACGTTAAATGCTAATACGTAATAACGTGTAACATTATATATTAATTCGTAATAACGTATAACGTTATATACTATTACGTACTAACGTATAACGTTATATGCTAATACGTAATAACGTGTAACGTTATATATTAATACGTAATAACGTATAACATTATATACTATTACGTACTATCGTATAACGTTATATACTAATACGTAATAACGTATAACGTTATATACTATTACGTACTAACGTATAACGTTATATACTATTACGTACTAACGTGTAACGTTATATACTATTACATACTAACGTGTCACGTTATATACTAAATCGTAATAACGTATAACGTTACATACTATTACGTACTATCGTATAACGTTATATACTATTACGCACTAACGTATAACGTTATATACTATTACGTACTAACGTGTAACGTTATATACTATTACATACTAACGTGTCACGTTATATACTAATACGTAATAACGTATAACGTTATATACTATTACGTACTATCGTATAACGTTATATACTATCACGTAATGAGGTATAACGTTATATACTAATACGTAATAACGTATAACGTTATATACTATTACGTACTATCGTATAACGTTAGATACTATTACGTACTAACGTATAACGTTATATACTATTACGTAATAACGTGTAACGTTATATACTAATACGTAATAACGTATAACGTTATATACCATTCCGTACTAACGTATAACGTTATATACTAATACGTAATAACGTATAACGTTATATACTATTACGTACTATCGTATAACGTTATATACTATCACGTACTAACGTATAACGTTATATACTATTACGTACTAACGTATAACGTTAAATGCTAATACGTAATAACGTGTAACATTATATATTAATACGTAATAACGTATAACGTTATATACTATTACGTACTAACGTATAACGTTATATGCTAATACGTAATAACGTGTAACGTTATATATTAATACGTAATAACGTATAACATTATATACTATTACGTACTAACGTGTCACGTTATATACTAATACGTAATAACATATAACGTTATATACTATTACGTACTAACGTATAACGTTATATACTATTACTTAATAACGTATAACGTTATATGGTATTACGTAATAACGTATAACGTTATATACTATTACGTACTAACGTGTAACGTTATATACTAATACCTAATAACGTATAACGTTATATACTATTAAGTACTAACGTATAACGTTATATACTATTACGTACTAACGTGCAACGTTATATACTAATACGTAATAACGTATAACGTTATATACTAATACGTACTAACGTGTAACGTTATATACTAATACGTACTAACGTGTAACGTTATATACTAATACGTACTAACGTGTCACGTTATATACTAATACGTAACAACGTATAACGTTATATACTATTACGTACTAACGTGTAACGTAATATACTATTACTTAATAACGTATAACGTTATATGGTATTACGTAATAACGTATAACGTTATATACTATTACATACTAACGTGTCACGTTATATACTATCACGTAATGAGGTATAACGTTATATACTAATACGTAATAACGTATAACGTTATATACTATTACGTACTAACGTGTAACGTTATATACTAATACGTAATAACGTATAACGTTATATACTAATACGTAATAACGTATAACGTTATATACTAATACGTAATAACGTATAACGTTATATACTACTACGTACTAACGTGTAACGTTATATACTAATACGTAATAACGTATAACGTTATATACTATTAAGTACTAACGTATAACGTTATATACTATTACGTACTAACGTGTAACGTTATATACTAATACGTAATAACGTATAACGTTATATACTATTAAGTACTAACGTATAACGTTATATACTATTACGTACTAACGTGCAACGTTATATACTAATACGTACTAACGTGTCACGTTATATACTAATACGTAACAACGTATAACGTTATATACTATTACGTACTAACGTATAACGTTATATGCTAATACGTAATAACGTGTAACGTTATATATTAATACGTAATAACGTATAACATTATATACTATTACGTACTAACGTGTCACGTTATATACTAATACGTAATAACATATAACGTTATATACTATTACGTACTAACGTATAACGTTATATACTATTACTTAATAACGTATAACGTTATATGGTATTACGTAATAACGTATAACGTTATATACTATTACGTACTAACGTGTAACGTTATATACTAATACCTAATAACGTATAACGTTATATACTAATACGTACTAACGTGTCACGTTATATACTAATACGTAATAACATATAACGTTATATACTATTACGTACTAACGTATAACGTTATATACTATTACTTAATAACGTATAACGTTATATGGTATTACGTAATAACGTATAACGTTATATACTATTACGTACTAACGTGTAACGTTATATACTAATACGTAATAACGTATAACGTTATATACTGATACGTAATAACGTATAACGTTATATACTATTACGTAATAACGTGTAACGTTATATACTAATACGTAATTACGTATAACGTTATATACTATTACGTACTAACGTATAACGTTATATACTACTACGTACTAACGTGTAACGTTATATACTAATACGTAATAACGTATAACGTTATATACTATTAAGTACTAACGTATAACGTTATATACTATTACGTACTAACGTGCAACGTTATATACTAATACGTAATAACGTATAACGTTATATACTAATACGTACTAACGTGTAACGTTATATACTAATACGTACTAACGTGTAACGTTATATACTAATACGTACTAACGTGTCACGTTATATACTAATACGTAACAACGTATAACGTTATATACTATTACGTACTAACGTGTAACGTTATATACTATTACTTAATATCGTATAACGTTATATGGTATTACGTAATAACGTATAACATTATATACTATTACATACTAACGTGTCACGTTATATACTATCACGTAATGAGGTATAACGTTATATACTAATACGTAATAACGTATAACGTTATATACTATTACGTACTAACGTGTAACGTTATATACTAATACGTAATAACGTATAACGTTATATACTAATACGTAATAACGTATAACGTTATATACTAATACGTAATAACGTATAACGTTATATACTACTACGTACTAACGTGTAACGTTATATACTAATACGTAATAACGTATAACGTTATATACTATTAAGTACTAACGTATAACGTTATATACTATTACGTACTAACGTGTAACGTTATATACTAATACGTAATAACGTATAACGTTATATACTATTAAGTACTAACGTATAACGTTATATACTATTACGTACTAACGTGCAACGTTATATACTAATACGTAATTACGTATAACGTTATATACTAATACGTACTAACGTGTAACGTTATATACTAATACGTACTAACGTGTAACGTTATATACTAATACGTACTAACGTGTCACGTTATATACTAATACGTAACAACGTATAACATTATATACTATTACGTACTAACGTGTAACGTTATATAATAATACGTAATAACGTATAACGTTATATAATATTAAGTACTAACGTATAACGTTATATACTATTACGTACTAACGTGCAACGTTATATACTAATACGTAATTACGTATAACGTTATATACTAATACGTACTAACGTGTAACGTTATATACTAATACGTACTAACGTGTAACGTTATATACTAATACGTACTAACGTGTCACGTTATATACTAATACGTAACAACGTATAACGTTATATACTATTACGTACTAACGTGTAACGTTATATACTATTACTTAATAACGTATAACGTTATATGGTATTACGTAATAACGTATAACGTTATATACTATTACATACTAACGTGTCACGTTATATACTATCACGTAATGAGGTATAACGTTATATACTAATACGTAATAACGTATAACGTTATATACTATTACGTACTAACGTGTAACGTTATATACTAATACGTACTAACGTGTCACGTTATATACTAATACGTAACAACGTATAACGTTATATACTATTACGTACTAACGTGTAACGTTATATACTATTACTTAATAACGTATAACGTTATATGGTATTACGTAATAACGTATAACGTTATATACTATTGCATACTAACGTGTCACGTTATATACTATCACGTAATGAGGTATAACGTTATATACTAATACGTAATAACGTATAACGTTATATACTATTACGTACTAACGTGTAACGTTATATACTATTACTTAATATCGTATAACGTTATATGGTATTACGTAATAACGTATAACATTATATACTATTACATACTAACGTGTCACGTTATATACTATCACGTAATGAGGTATAACGTCATATACTAATACGTAATAACGTATAACGTTATATACTATTACGTACTAACGTGTAACGTTATATACTAATACGTAATAACGTATAACGTTATATACTAATACGTAATAACGTATAACGTTATATACTAATACGTAATAACGTATAACGTTATATACTACTACGTACTAACGTGTAACGTTATATACTAATACGTAATAACGTATAACGTTATATACTATTAAGTACTAACGTATAACGTTATATACTATTACGTACTAACGTGTAACGTTATATACTAATACGTAATAACGTATAACGTTATATACTATTAAGTACTAACGTATAACGTTATATACTATTACGTACTAACGTGCAACGTTATATACTAATACGTAATTACGTATAACGTTATATACTAATACGTACTAACGTGTAACGTTATATACTAATACGTACTAACGTGTAACGTTATATACTAATACGTACTAACGTGTCACGTTATATACTAATACGTAACAACGTATAACGTTATATACTATTACGTACTAACGTGTAACGTTATATACTATTACTTAATAACGTATAACGTTATATGGTATTACGTAATAACGTATAACGTTATATACTATTGCATACTAACGTGTCACGTTATATACTATCACGTAATGAGGTATAACGTTATATACTAATACGTAATAACGTATAACGTTATATACTATTACGTACTAACGTGTAACGTTATATACTAATACGTAATAACGTATAACGTTATATACTAATACGTAATAACGTATAACGTTATATACTAATACGTAATAACGTATAACGTTATATACTACTACGTACTAACGTGTAACGTTATATACTAATACGTAATAACGTATAACGTTATATACTATTAAGTACTAACGTATAACGTTATATACTATTACGTACTAACGTGTAACGTTATATACTAATACGTAATAACGTATAACGTTATATACTATTAAGTACTAACGTATAACGTTATATACTATTACGTACTAACGTGCAACGTTATATACTAAGACGTAATTACGTATAACGTTATATACTAATACGTACTAACGTGTAACGTTATATACTAATACGTACTAACGTGTAACGTTATATACTAATACGTACTAACGTGTCACGTTATATACTAATACGTAACAACGTATAACGTTATATACTATTACGTACTATCGTATAACGTTATATACTATCACGTAATGAGGTATAACGTTATATACTAATACGTAATAACGTATAACGTTATATGCTATTACGTACTATCGTATAACGTTAGATACTATTACGTACTAACGTATAACGTTATATACTATTACTTAATAACGTATAACGTTATATGGTATTACGTAATAACGTATAACGTTATATACTATTACGTACTAACGTATAACGTTATATGCTAATACGTAATAACGTGTAACGTTATATACTAATACGTACTAACGTGTCACGTTATATACTAATACGTAACAACGTATAACGTTATATACTATTACGTACTAACGTGTAACGTTATATACTATTACTTAATATCGTATAACGTTATATGGTATTACGTAATAACGTATAACGTTATATACTATTACATACTAACGTGTCACGTTATATACTATCACGTAATGAGGTATAACGTTATATACTAATACGTAATAACGTATAACGTTATATACTATTACGTACTAACGTGTAACGTTATATACTAATACGTAATAACGTATAACGTTATATACTAATACGTAATAACGTATAACGTTATATACTAATACGTAATAACGTATAACGTTATATACTACTACGTACTAACGTGTAACGTTATATACTAATACGTAATAACGTATAACGTTATATACTATTAAGTACTAACGTATAACGTTATATACTACTACGTACTAACGTGTAACGTTATATACTAATACGTAATAACGTATAACGTTATATACTATTAAGTACTAACGTATAACGTTATATACTATTACGTACTAACGTGCAACGTTATATACTAATACGTAATAACGTATAACGTTATATACTAATACGTACTAACGTGTAACGTTATATACTAATACGTACTAACGTGTAACGTTATATACTAATACGTACTAACGTGTCACGTTATATACTAATACGTAACAACGTATAACGTTATATACTATTACGTACTAACGTGTAACGTTATATACTATTACTTAATATCGTATAACGTTATATGGTATTACGTAATAACGTATAACATTATATACTATTACATACTAACGTGTCACGTTATATACTATCACGTAATGAGGTATAACGTTATATACTAATACGTAATAACGTATAACGTTATATACTATTACGTACTAACGTGTAACGTTATATACTAATACGTAATAACGTATAACGTTATATACTATTAAGTACTAACGTATAACGTTATATACTATTACGTACTAACGTGCAACGTTATATACTAATACGTAATTACGTATAACGTTATATACTAATACGTACTAACGTGTAACGTTATATACTAATACGTACTAACGTGTAACGTTATATACTAATACGTACTAACGTGTCACGTTATATACTAATACGTAACAACGTATAACGTTATATACTATTACGTACTAACGTGTAACGTTATATACTATTACTTAATAACGTATAACGTTATATGGTATTACGTAATAACGTATAACGTTATATACTATTACATACTAACGTGTCACGTTATATACTATCACGTAATGAGGTATAACGTTATATACTAATACGTAATAACGTATAACGTTATATACTATTACGTACTAACGTGTAACGTTATATACTAATACGTACTAACGTGTCACGTTATATACTAATACGTAACAACGTATAACGTTATATACTATTACGTACTAACGTGTAACGTTATATACTATTACTTAATATCGTATAACGTTATATGGTATTACGTAATAACGTATAACATTATATACTATTACATACTAACGTGTCACGTTATATACTATCACGTAATGAGGTATAACGTTATATACTAATACGTAATAACGTATAACGTTATATACTATTACGTACTAACGTGTAACGTTATATACTAATACGTAATAACGTATAACGTTATATACTAATACGTAATAACGTATAACGTTATATACTAATACGTAATAACGTATAACGTTATATACTACTACGTACTAACGTGTAACGTTATATACTAATACGTAATAACGTATAACGTTATATACTATTAAGTACTAACGTATAACGTTATATACTATTACGTACTAACGTGTAACGTTATATACTAATACGTAATAACGTATAACGTTATATACTATTAAGTACTAACGTATAACGTTATATACTATTACGTACTAACGTGCAACGTTATATACTAATACGTAATTACGTATAACGTTATATACTAATACGTACTAACGTGTAACGTTATATACTAATACGTACTAACGTGTAACGTTATATACTAATACGTACTAACGTGTCACGTTATATACTAATACGTAACAACGTATAACGTTATATACTATTACGTACTATCGTATAACGTTATATACTATCACGTAATGAGGTATAACGTTATATACTAATACGTAATAACGTATAACGTTATATGCTATTACGTACTATCGTATAACGTTAGATACTATTACGTACTAACGTATAACGTTATATACTATTACTTAATAACGTATAACGTTATATGGTATTACGTAATAACGTATAACGTTATATACTATTACGTACTAACGTATAACGTTATATGCTAATACGTAATAACGTGTAACGTTATATACTAATACGTACTAACGTGTCACGTTATATACTAATACGTAACAACGTATAGCGTTATATACTATTACGTACTAACGTGTAACGTTATATACTATTACTTAATATCGTATAACGTTATATGGTATTACGTAATAACGTATAACGTTATATAGTGTTACATACTAACGTGTCACGTTATATACTATCACGTAATGAGGTATAACGTTATATACTAATACGTAATAACGTATAACGTTATATACTATTACGTACTAACGTGTAACGTTATATACTAATACGTAATAACGTATAACGTTATATACTAATACGTAATAACGTATAACGTTATATACTAATACGTAATAACGTATAACGTTATATACTACTACGTACTAACGTGTAACGTTATATACTAATACGTAATAACGTATAACGTTATATACTATTAAGTACTAACGTATAACGTTATATACTACTACGTACTAACGTGTAACGTTATATACTAATACGTAATAACGTATAACGTTATATACTATTAAGTACTAACGTATAACGTTATATACTATTACGTACTAACGTGCAACGTTATATACTAATACGTAATAACGTATAACGTTATATACTAATACGTACTAACGTGTAACGTTATATACTAATACGTACTAACGTGTAACGTTATATACTAATACGTACTAACGTGTCACGTTATATACTAATACGTAATAACGTATAACGTTATATACTATTACGTACTAACGTGTAACGTTATATACTATTACTTAATATCGTATAACGTTATATGGTATTACGTAATAACGTATAACATTATATACTATTACATACTAACGTGTCACGTTATATACTATCACGTAATGAGGTATAACGTTATATACTAATACGTAATAACGTATAACGTTATATACTATTACGTACTAACGTGTAACGTTATATACTAATACGTAATAACGTATAACGTTATATACTAATACGTAATAACGTATAACGTTATATACTAATACGTAATAACGTATAACGTTATATACTACTACGTACTAACGTGTAACGTTATATACTAATACGTAATAACGTATAACGTTATATACTATTAAGTACTAACGTATAACGTTATATACTATTACGTACTAACGTGTAACGTTATATACTAATACGTAATAACGTATAACGTTATATACTATTAAGTACTAACGTATAACGTTATATACTATTACGTACTAACGTGCAACGTTATATACTAATACGTAATTACGTATAACGTTATATACTAATACGTACTAACGTGTAACGTTATATACTAATACGTACTAACGTGTAACGTTATATACTAATACGTACTAACGTGTCACGTTATATACTAATACGTAACAACGTATAACGTTATATACTATTACGTACTAACGTGTAACGTTATATACTATTACTTAATAACGTATAACGTTATATGGTATTACGTAATAACGTATAACGTTATATACTATTACATACTAACGTGTCACGTTATATACTATCACGTAATGAGGTATAACGTTATATACTAATACGTAATAACGTATAACGTTATATACTATTACGTACTAACGTGTAACGTTATATACTAATACGTACTAACGTGTCACGTTATATACTAATACGTAACAACGTATAACGTTATATACTATTACGTACTAACGTGTAACGTTATATACTATTACTTAATATCGTATAACGTTATATGGTATTACGTAATAACGTATAACATTATATACTATTACATACTAACGTGTCACGTTATATACTATCACGTAATGAGGTATAACGTTATATACTAATACGTAATAACGTATAACGTTATATACTATTACGTACTAACGTGTAACGTTATATACTAATACGTAATAACGTATAACGTTATATACTAATACGTAATAACGTATAACGTTATATACTAATACGTAATAACGTATAACGTTATATACTACTACGTACTAACGTGTAACGTTATATACTAATACGTAATAACGTATAACGTTATATACTATTAAGTACTAACGTATAACGTTATATACTATTACGTACTAACGTGTAACGTTATATACTAATACGTAATAACGTATAACGTTATATACTATTAAGTACTAACGTATAACGTTATATACTATTACGTACTAACGTGCAACGTTATATACTAATACGTAATTACGTATAACGTTATATACTAATACGTACTAACGTGTAACGTTATATACTAATACGTACTAACGTGTAACGTTATATACTAATACGTACTAACGTGTCACGTTATATACTAATACGTAACAACGTATAACGTTATATACTATTACGTACTATCGTATAACGTTATATACTATCACGTAATGAGGTATAACGTTATATACTAATACGTAATAACGTATAACGTTATATGCTATTACGTACTATCGTATAACGTTAGATACTATTACGTACTAACGTATAACGTTATATACTATTACTTAATAACGTATAACGTTATATGGTATTACGTAATAACGTATAACGTTATATACTATTACGTACTAACGTATAACGTTATATGCTAATACGTAATAACGTGTAACGTTATATACTAATACGTACTAACGTGTCACGTTATATACTAATACGTAACAACGTATAGCGTTATATACTATTACGTACTAACGTGTAACGTTATATACTATTACTTAATATCGTATAACGTTATATGGTATTACGTAATAACGTATAACGTTATATACTATTACATACTAACGTGTCACGTTATATACTATCACGTAATGAGGTATAACGTTATATACTAATACGTAATAACGTATAACGTTATATACTATTACGTACTAACGTGTAACGTTATATACTAATACGTAATAACGTATAACGTTATATACTAATACGTAATAACGTATAACGTTATATACTAATACGTAATAACGTATAACGTTATATACTACTACGTACTAACGTGTAACGTTATATACTAATACGTAATAACGTATAACGTTATATACTATTAAGTACTAACGTATAACGTTATATACTACTACGTACTAACGTGTAACGTTATATACTAATACGTAATAACGTATAACGTTATATACTATTAAGTACTAACGTATAACGTTATATACTATTACGTACTAACGTGCAACGTTATATACTAATACGTAATAACGTATAACGTTATATACTAATACGTACTAACGTGTAACGTTATATACTAATACGTACTAACGTGTAACGTTATATACTAATACGTACTAACGTGTCACGTTATATACTAATACGTAACAACGTATAACGTTATATACTATTACGTACTAACGTGTAACGTTATATACTATTACTTAATATCGTATAACGTTATATGGTATTACGTAATAACGTATAACATTATATACTATTACATACTAACGTGTCACGTTATATACTATCACGTAATGAGGTAAAACGTTATATACTAATACGTAATAACGTATAACGTTATATACTATTACGTACTAACGTGTAACGTTATATACTAATACGTAATAACGTATAACGTTATATACTAATACGTAATAACGTATAACGTTATATACTAATACGTAATAACGTATAACGTTATATACTACTACGTACTAACGTGTAACGTTATATACTAATACGTAATAACGTATAACGTTATATACTATTAAGTACTAACGTATAACGTTATATACTATTACGTACTAACGTGTAACGTTATATACTAATACGTAATAACGTATAACGTTATATACTATTAAGTACTAACGTATAACGTTATATACTATTACGTACTAACGTGCAACGTTATATACTAATACGTAATTACGTATAACGTTATATACTAATACGTACTAACGTGTAACGTTATATACTAATACGTACTAACGTGTAACGTTATATACTAATACGTACTAACGTGTCACGTTATATACTAATACGTAACAACGTATAACGTTATATACTATTACGTACTAACGTGTAACGTTATATACTATTACTTAATAACGTATAACGTTATATGGTATTACGTAATAACGTATAACGTTATATACTATTACATACTAACGTGTCACGTTATATACTATCACGTAATGAGGTATAACGTTATATACTAATACGTAATAACGTATAACGTTATATACTATTACGTACTAACGTGTAACGTTATATACTAATACGTACTAACGTGTCACGTTATATACTAATACGTAACAACGTATAACGTTATATACTATTACGTACTAACGTGTAACGTTATATACTATTACTTAATATCGTATAACGTTATATGGTATTACGTAATAACGTATAACATTATATACTATTACATACTAACGTGTCACGTTATATACTATCACGTAATGAGGTATAACGTTATATACTAATACGTAATAACGTATAACGTTATATACTATTACGTACTAACGTGTAACGTTATATACTAATACGTAATAACGTATAACGTTATATACTAATACGTAATAACGTATAACGTTATATACTAATACGTAATAACGTATAACGTTATATACTACTACGTACTAACGTGTAACGTTATATACTAATACGTAATAACGTATAACGTTATATACTATTAAGTACTAACGTATAACGTTATATACTATTACGTACTAACGTGTAACGTTATATACTAATACGTAATAACGTATAACGTTATATACTATTAAGTACTAACGTATAACGTTATATACTATTACGTACTAACGTGCAACGTTATATACTAATACGTAATTACGTATAACGTTATATACTAATACGTACTAACGTGTAACGTTATATACTAATACGTACTAACGTGTAACGTTATATACTAATACGTACTAACGTGTCACGTTATATACTAATACGTAACAACGTATAACGTTATATACTATTACGTACTAACGTGTAACGTTATATACTATTACTTAATAACGTATAACGTTATATGGTATTACGTAATAACGTATAACGTTATATACTATTACATACTAACGTGTCACGTTATATACTATCACGTAATGAGGTATAACGTTATATACTAATACGTAATAACGTATAACGTTATATACTATTACGTACTAACGTGTAACGTTATATAATAATACGTAATAACGTATAACGTTATATACTAATACGTAATAACGTATAACGTTATATACTAATACGTAATAACGTATAACGTTATATACTACTACGTACTAACGTGCAACGTTATATACTAATACGTAATAACGTATAACGTTATATACTATTAAGTACTAACGTATAACGTTATATACTATTACGTACTAACGTGTAACGTTATATACTAATACGTAATAACGTATAACGTTATATACTATTAAGTACTAACGTATAACGTTATATACCATTACGTACTAACGTGCAACGTTATATGCTAATACGTAATAACGTGTAACGTTATATATTAATACGTAATAACGTATAACATTATATACTATTACGTACTAACGTGTCACGTTATATACTAATACGTAATAACATATAACGTTATATACTATTACGTACTAACGTATAACGTTATATACTATTACTTAATAACGTATAACGTTATATGGTATTACGTAATAACGTATAACGTTATATACTATTACGTACTAACGTGCAACGTTATATACTAATACGTAATAACGTATAACGTTATATACTATTACGTGCTAACGTATAACGTTATATACTAATACGTACTAACGTGTAACGTTATATACTAATACGTACTAACGTGTCACGTTATATACTAATACGTAATAACGTATAACGTTATATACTATTACGTACTAACGTGTAACGTTATATACTATTACGTACTAACGTGTAACGTTATATACTATTACATACTAACGTGTCACGTTATATACTAATACGTAATAACGTATAACGTTATATACTATTACATACTATCGTATAACGTTATATACTATCACGTAATGAGGTATAACGTTATATACTAATACGTAATAACGTATAACGTTATATACTATTACGTACTATCGTATAACGTTAGATACTATTACGTACTAACGTATAACGTTATATACTATTACTTAATAACGTATAACGTTATATGGTATTACGTAATAACGTATAACGTTATATACTATTACGTACTAACGTATAACGTTATATGCTAATACGTAATAACGTGTAACGTTATATACTAATACGTACTAACGTGTCACGTTATATACTAATACGTAACAACGTATAACGTTATATACTATTACGTACTAACGTGTAACGTTATATACTATTACTTAATATCGTATAACGTTATATGGTATTACGTAATAACGTATAACATTATATACTATTACATACTAACGTGTCACGTTATATACTATCACGTAATGAGGTATAACGTTATATACTAATACGTAATAACGTATAACGTTATATACTATTACGTACTAACGTGCAACGTTATATACTAATACGTAATAACGTATAACGTTATATACTATTACGTGCTAACGTATAACGTTATATACTAATACGTACTAACGTGTAACGTTATATACTAATACGTACTAACGTGTCACGTTATATACTAATACGTAATAACGTATAACGTTATATACTATTACGTACTAACGTATAACGTTATATACTACTACGTACTAACGTGTAACGTTATATACTAATACGTAATAACGTATAACGTTATATACTATTAAGGACTAACGTATAACGTTATATACTATTACGTACTAACGTGCAACGTTATATACTAATACGTAATAACGTATAACGTTATATACTAATACGTACTAACGTGTAACGTTATATACTAATACGTACTAACGTGTAACGTTATATACTAATACGTACTAACGTGTCACGTTATATACTAATACGTAACAACGTATAACGTTATATACTATTACGTACTAACGTGTAACGTTATATACTATTACTTAATATCGTATAACGTTATATGGTATTACGTAATAACGTATAACGTTATATACTATTACATACTAACGTGTCACGTTATATACTATCACGTAATGAGGTATAACGTTATATACTAATACGTAATAACGTATAACGTTATATACTATTACGTACTAACGTGTAACGTTATATACTAATACGTAATAACGTATAACGTTATATACTAATACGTAATAACGTATAACGTTATATACTAATACGTAATAACGTATAACGTTATATACTACTACGTACTAACGTGTAACGTTATATACTAATACGTAATAACGTATAACGTTATATACTATTAAGTACTAACGTATAACGTTATATACTATTACGTACTAACGTGTAACGTTATATACTAATACGTAATAACGTATAACGTTATATACTATTAAGTACTAACGTATAACGTTATATACTATTACGTACTAACGTGCAACGTTATATACTAATACGTAATTACGTATAACGTTATATACTAATACGTACTAACGTGTAACGTTATATACTAATACGTACTAACGTGTAACGTTATATACTAATACGTACTAACGTGTCACGTTATATACTAATACGTAACAACGTATAACGTTATATACTATTACGTACTAACGTGTAACGTTATATACTATTACTTAATAACGTATAACGTTATATGGTATTACGTAATAACGTATAACGTTATATACTATTACATACTAACGTGTCACGTTATATACTATCACGTAATGAGGTATAACGTTATATACTAATACGTAATAACGTATAACGTTATATACTATTACGTACTAACGTGTAACGTTATATACTAATACGTAATAACGTATAACGTTATATACTAATACGTAATAACGTATAACGTTATATACTATTACGTACTAACGTATAACGTTATATACTATTACTTAATAACGTATAACGTTATATGGTATTACGTAATAACGTATAACGTTATATACTATTACGTACTAACGTGCAACGTTATATACTAATACGTAATAACGTATAACGTTATATACTATTACGTGCTAACGTATAACGTTATATACTAATACGTACTAACGTGTAACGTTATATACTAATACGTACTAACGTGTCACGTTATATACTAATACGTAATAACGTATAACGTTATTTACTATTACGTACTAACGTGTAACGTTATATACTATTACGTACTAACGTATAACGTTATATACTAATACGTAATAACGTGCAACGTTATATACTAATACGTTATAACGTATAACGTTATATACTATTACGTACTATCGTATAACGTTATATACTATTACGTAATGAGGTATAACGTTATATACTAATACGTAATAACGTATAACGTTATATACTATTACGTACTAACGTATAACGTTATATGCTAATACGTAATAACGTGTAACGTTATATATTAATACGTAATAACGTATAACATTATATACTATTACGTACTAACGTGTCACGTTATATACTAATACGTAATAACATATAACGTTATATACTATTACGTACTAACGTAGAACGTTATATACTATTACGTACTAACGTATAACGTTATATACTATTACGTACTAACTTGTAACGTTATATACTATTACGTAATAACGTATAACGTTATATATTATTACGTACTAACCTATAACGTTATATACTATTACGTAATGACGTATAACGTTATATACTATTACGTACTAACGTATAGCCTTATATACTATTACGTACTAACGTATAACGTTATATACTATTACGTACTAACGTGTAACGTTATATACTATTACATACTAACGTGTCACGTTATATACTAATACTTAATAACGTATAACGTTATATACTATTACGTGCTAACGTATAACGTTATATACTAATACGTACTAACGTGTAACGTTATATACTATTACGTACTAACGTGTAACGTTATATACTAATACGTAATAACGTATAACGTTATATACTATTAAGTGCTAACGTATAACGTTATATACTATTACGTACTAACGTGCAACGTTATATGCTAATACGTAATAACGTGTAACGTTATATATTAATACGTAATAACGTATAACATTATATACTATTACGTACTAACGTGTCACGTTATATACTAATACGTAATAACATATAACGTTATATACTATTACGTACTAACGTATAACGTTATATACTATTACTTAATAACGTATAACGTTATATGTTATTACGTACTATCGTATAACGTTATATACTATTACGTACTAACGTATAACGTTATATACTATTACGTACTAACGTAGAACGTTATATACTATTACGTACTAACGTATAACGTTATATACTATTACGTACTAACGTAGAACGTTATATACTATTACGTACTAACGTATAACGTTATATACTATTACGTACTAACTTGTAACGTTATATACTATTACGTAATAACGTATAACGTTATATATTATTACGTACTAACCTATAACGTTATATACTATTACGTAATGACGTATAACGTTATATACTATTACGTACTAACGTATAGCCTTATATACTATTACGTACTAACGTATAACGTTATATACTATTACGTACTAACGTGTAACGTTATATACTATTACATACTAACGTGTCACGTTATATACTAATACGTAATAACGTATAACGTTATATACTATTACGTACTATCGTATAACGTTATATACTATCACGTAATGAGGTATAACGTTATATACTAATACGTAATAACGTATAACGTTATATACTATTACGTACTATCGTATAACGTTAGATACTATTACGTACTAACGTATAACGTTATATACTATTACGTAATAACGTGTAAAGTTATATACTAATACGTAATAACGTATAACGTTATATACCATTCCGTACTAACGTATAACGTTATATACTAATACGTAATAACGTATAACGTTATATACTATTACGTACTATCGTATAACGTTATATACTATCACGTACTAACGTATAACGTTATATACTATTACGTACTAACGTATAACGTTATATGCTAATACGTAATAACGTGTAACGTTATATAATAATACGTAATAACGTATAACGTTATATACTATTACGTACTAACGTATAACTTTATATGCCAATACGTAATAACGTGTAACGTTATATATTAATACGTAATAACGTATAACATTATATACTATTACGTACTAACGTGTCACGTTATATACTAATACGTAATAACATATAACGTTATATACTATTACGTACTAACGTATAACGTTATATACTATTACTTAATAACGTATAACGTTATATGGTATTACGTAATAACGTATAACGTTATATACTATTACGTACTAACGTGTAACGTTATATACTATTACATACTAACGTGTCACGTTATATACTAATACGTAACAACGTGTAACGTTATATACTAATACGTACTAACGTGTCACGTTATATACTAATACGTAATAACGTATAACGTTATATACTATTACGTACTAACGTGTAACGTTATATACTAATACGTACTCACGTATAACGTTATATACTATTACGTACTAACGTGAAACGTTATATACTAATACGTAATAACGTATAACGTTATATACTATTACGTACCAACGTGCAACGTTATATACTATTACGTAAAGACGTATAACGTTATATAATATTACGTACTAACGTATAGCCTTATATACTATTACGTACTAACGTATAACGTTATATACTATTACGTACTAACGTGTAACGTTATATACTATTACATACTAACGTGTCACGTTATATACTAATACGTAATAACGTATAACGTTATATACTATTACGTACTATCGTATAACGTTATATACTATCACGTAATGAGGTATAACGTTATAGACTAATACGTAATAACGTATAACGTTATATACTATTACGTACTAACGTGAAACGGTATATACTAATACGTAATAACGTATAACGTTATATACTATTACGTACCAACGTGCAACGTTATATACTATTACGTAAAGACGTATAACGTTATATATTAATACGTAATAACGTGTAACGTTATATATTAATACGTACTAACGTATAACGTTATATACTATTACGTAATGACGTATAACGTCATATACTAATACGTACTAACGTATAACGTTATATACTAATACGTAATAACGTGCAACGTTATATACTAATACGTAATAACGTATAACGTTATATACTAATACGTAATAACGTGCAACGTTATATACTAATACGTAATAACGTATAACGTTATATACTATTACGTACTAACGTATAACGTTATATACTATTACGTACTAACGTGCAACGTTATAAACTAATACGTAATAACGTATAACGTTATATACTATTACGTACTATCGTATAACGTTATATACTATTACGTACTAACGTGTAACGTTATATACTAATACGTAATAACGTATAACGTCAAATACTATTACGTACTAACGTATAACGTTATATACTATTACGTAATGACGTATAACGTCATATACTAATACGTACTAACGTATAACGTTATATACTATTACGTACTAACGTGTAACGTTATATACTATTACGTACTAACGTATAACGTTATATACTAATACGTAATAACGTGCAACGTTATATACTAATACGTAATAACGTATAACGTTATATACTATTACGTACTATCGTATAACGTTATATACTATTACGTAATGAGGTATAACGTTATATACTAATACGTAATAACGTATAACGTTATATGTTATTACGTACTATCGTATAACGTTATATACTAATACGTAATAACGTATAACGTTATATACTATTACGTACTAACGTATAGCCTTATATACTATTACGTACTAACGTATAACGTTATATACTATTACGTACTAACGTGTAACGTTATATACTATTACATACTAACGTGTCACGTTATATACTAAATCGTAATAACGTATAACGTTACATACTATTACGTACTATCGTATAACGTTATATACTATTACGTACTAACGTATAACGTTATATACTATTACGTACTAACGTATAACGTTATATGCTAATACGTAATAACGTGTAACGTTATATACTATTACGTAATAACGTGTAACGTTATATACTAATACGTAATTACGTATAACGTTATATACTATTACGTACTAACGTGTAACGTTATATACTAATACGTACTCACGTATAACGTTATATACTATTACGTACTAACGTGTAACGTTATATACTAATACGTAATTACGTATAACGTTATATACTATTACGTAATAACGTGTAACGTTATATACTAATACGTAATAACGTATAACGTTATATACCATTACGTACTAACGTATAACGTTATATACTAATACATACTAAAGTGTAACGTTATATACTAATACGTAATAACGTATAACGTTATATACTATTACGTAATGAGGTATAACGTTATATACTAATACGTAATTACGTATAACGTTATATACTACTACGTACTAACGTATAACGTTATATACTATTACTTAATAACGTATAACGTTATATACTATTACGTACTAACGTATAACGTTATATACTATTACGTAATGAGGTATAACGTTATATACTAATACGTAATAACGTATAACGTTATATACTATTACGTACTATCGTATAACGTTATACATTATTACGTACTAACGTATAACGTTATATACTATTACGTACTAACGTGTAACGTTATATACTATTACGTACTAACGTGTCACGTCATATACTAATACGTAATAACGTATAACGTTATATACTATTACGTACTATCGTATAACGTTATATACTATTACTTAATAACGTATAACGTTATATGGTATTATGTAATAACGTATAACGTTATATACTATTACGTACTAACGTGTAACGTTATATACTAATACGTAATAACGTATAACGTTACATACTATTACGTACTATCGTATAACGTTATATACTATTACGTAATGAGGTATAACGTTATAAACTAATACGTAATTACGTATAACGTTATATACTACTACGTACTAACGTATAACGTTATATACTATTACTTAATAACGTATAACGTTATATACTATTACGTACTAACGTATAACGTTATATACTATTACGTAATGACGTATAACGTTATATACTATTACGTAATGACGTATAACGTTATATACTATTACGTACTAACGTATAGCCTTATATACTATTACGTACTAACGTATAACGTTATATACTATTACGTACTAACGTGTAACGTTATATACTATTACATACTAACGTGTCACGTTATATACTAATACGTAATAACGTATAACGTTATATACTATTACGTACTATCGTATAACGTTATATACTATCACGTAATGAGGTATAACGTTATATACTAATACGTAATAACGTATAACGTTATATACTATTACGTACTATCGTATAACGTTAGATACTATTACGTACTAACGTATAACGTTATATACTATTACGTAATAACGTGTAACGTTATATACTAATACGTAATAACGTATAACGTTATATACCATTCCGCACTAACGTATAACGTTATATACTAATACGTAATAACGTATAACGTTATATACTATTACGTACTATCGTATAACGTTATATACTATCACGTACTAACGTATAACGTTATATACTATTACGTACTAACGTATAACGTTAAATGCTAATACGTAATAACGTGTAACGTTATATAATAATACGTAATAACGTATAACGTTATATACTATTACGTACTAACGTATAACTTTATATGCCAATACGTAATAACGTGTAACGTTATATATTAATACGTAATAACGTATAACATTATATACTATTACGTACTAACGTGTCACGTTATATACTAATACGTAATAACATATAACGTTATATACTATTACGTACTAACGTATAACGTTATATACTATTACTTAATAACGTATAACGTTATATGGTATTACGTAATAACGTATAACGTTATATACTATTACGTACTAACGTGTAACGTTATATACTATTACATACTAACGTGTCACGTTATATACTAATACGTAACAACGTGTAACGTTATATACTAATACGTACTAACGTGTCACGTTATATACTAATACGTAATAACGTATAACGTTATATACTATTACGTACTAACGTGTAACGTTATATACTAATACGTACTCACGTATAACGTTATATACTATTACGTACTAACGTGAAACGTTATATACTAATACGTAATAACGTATAACGTTATATACTATTACGTACCAACGTGCAACGTTATATACTATTACGTAAAGACGTATAACGTTATATAATATTACGTACTAACGTATAGCCTTATATACTATTACGTACTAACGTATAACGTTATATACTATTACGTACTAACGTGTAACGTTATATACTATTACATACTAACGTGTCACGTTATATACTAATACGTAATAACGTATAACGTTATATACTATTACGTACTATCGTATAACGTTATATACTATCACGTAATGAGGTATAACGTTATAGACTAATACGTAATAACGTATAACGTTATATACTATTACGTACTAACGTGAAACGGTATATACTAATACGTAATAACGTATAACGTTATATACTATTACGTACCAACGTGCAACGTTATATACTATTACGTAAAGACGTATAACGTTATATATTAATACGTAATAACGTGTAACGTTATATATTAATACGTACTAACGTATAACGTTATATACTATTACGTAATGACGTATAACGTCATATACTAATACGTACTAACGTATAACGTTATATACTAATACGTAATAACGTGCAACGTTATATACTAATACGTAATAACGTATAACGTTATATACTAATACGTAATAACGTGCAACGTTATATACTAATACGTAATAACGTATAACGTTATATACTATTACGTACTAACGTATAACGTTATATACTATTACGTACTAACGTGCAACGTTATAAACTAATACGTAATAACGTATAACGTTATATACTATTACGTACTATCGTATAACGTTATATACTATTACGTACTAACGTGTAACGTTATATACTAATACGTAATAACGTATAACGTCAAATACTATTACGTACTAACGTATAACGTTATATACTATTACGTAATGACGTATAACGTCATATACTAATACGTACTAACGTATAACGTTATATACTATTACGTACTAACGTGTAACGTTATATACTATTACGTACTAACGTATAACGTTATATACTAATACGTAATAACGTGCAACGTTATATACTAATACGTAATAACGTATAACGTTATATACTATTACGTACTATCGTATAACGTTATATACTATTACGTAATGAGGTATAACGTTATATACTAATACGTAATAACGTATAACGTTATATGTTATTACGTACTATCGTATAACGTTATATACTAATACGTAATAACGTATAACGTTATATACTATTACGTACTAACGTATAGCCTTATATACTATTACGTACTAACGTATAACGTTATATACTATTACGTACTAACGTGTAACGTTATATACTATTACATACTAACGTGTCACGTTATATACTAAATCGTAATAACGTATAACGTTACATACTATTACGTACTATCGTATAACGTTATATACTATTACGTACTAACGTATAACGTTATATACTATTACGTACTAACGTATAACGTTATATGCTAATACGTAATAACGTGTAACGTTATATACTATTACGTAATAACGTGTAACGTTATATACTAATACGTAATTACGTATAACGTTATATACTATTACGTACTAACGTGTAACGTTATATACTAATACGTACTCACGTATAACGTTATATACTATTACGTACTAACGTGTAACGTTATATACTAATACGTAATTACGTATAACGTTATATACTATTACGTAATAACGTGTAACGTTATATACTAATACGTAATAACGTATAACGTTATATACCATTACGTACTAACGTATAACGTTATATACTAATACATACTAAAGTGTAACGTTATATACTAATACGTAATAACGTATAACGTTATATACTATTACGTAATGAGGTATAACGTTATATACTAATACGTAATTACGTATAACGTTATATACTACTACGTACTAACGTATAACGTTATATACTATTACTTAATAACGTATAACGTTATATACTATTACGTACTAACGTATAACGTTATATACTATTACGTAATGAGGTATAACGTTATATACTAATACGTAATAACGTATAACGTTATATACTATTACGTACTATCGTATAACGTTATACATTATTACGTACTAACGTATAACGTTATATACTATTACGTACTAACGTGTAACGTTATATACTATTACGTACTAACGTGTCACGTCATATACTAATACGTAATAACGTATAACGTTATATACTATTACGTACTATCGTATAACGTTATATACTATTACTTAATAACGTATAACGTTATATGGTATTATGTAATAACGTATAACGTTATATACTATTACGTACTAACGTGTAACGTTATATACTAATACGTAATAACGTATAACGTTACATACTATTACGTACTATCGTATAACGTTATATACTATTACGTAATGAGGTATAACGTTATAAACTAATACGTAATTACGTATAACGTTATATACTACTACGTACTAACGTATAACGTTATATACTATTACTTAATAACGTATAACGTTATATACTATTACGTACTAACGTATAACGTTATATACTATTACGTAATGACGTATAACGTTATATACTATTACGTACTAACGTATAGCCTTATATACTATTACGTACTAACGTATAACGTTATATACTATTACGTACTAACGTGTAACGTTATATACTATTACATACTAACGTGTCACGTTATATACTAAATCGTAATAACGTATAACGTTACATACTATTACGTACTATCGTATAACGTTATATACTATTACTTAATAACGTATAACGTTATATGGTATTATGTAATAACGTATAACGTTATATACTATTACGTACTAACGTGTAACGTTATATACTAATACGTAATTACGTATAACGTTATATACTATTACGTACTAACGTATAACGTTATATACTATTACGTACTAACGTGTAACGTTATATACTAATACGTAATAACGTATAACGTTATATACTAATACGTAATAACGTATAACGTTATATACTATTACGTACTAACTTATAACGTTATATACTATTACGTACTAACGTAGAACGTTATATACTATTACGTACTAACGTATAACGTTATATACTATTACGTACTAACGTAGAACGTTATATACTATTACGTACTAACGTATAACGGTATATACTATTACGTACTAACTTGTAACGTTATATACTATTACGTAATAACGTATAACGTTATATACTATTACGTACTAACCTATAACGTTATATACTATTACGTAATGACGTATAACGTTATATACTATTACGTACTAACGTATAGCCTTATATACTATTACGTACTAACGTATAACGTTATATACTATTACGTACTAACGTGTAACGTTATATACTATTACATACTAACGTGTCACGTTATATACTAATACGTAATAACGTATAACGTTATATACTATTACGTACTATCGTATAACGTTATATACTATCACGTAATGAGGTATAACGTTATATACTAATACGTAATAACGTATAACGTTATATACTATTACGTACTATCGTATAACGTTAGATACTATTACGTACTAACGTATAACGTTATATACTATTACGTAATAACGTGTAACGTTATATACTAATACGTAATAACGTATAACGTTATATACCATTCCGCACTAACGTATAACGTTATATACTAATACGTAATAACGTATAACGTTATATACTATTACGTACTATCGTATAACGTTATATACTATCACGTACTAACGTATAACGTTATATACTATTACGTACTAACGTATAACGTTAAATGCTAATACGTAATAACGTGTAACATTATATATTAATACGTAATAACGTATAACGTTATATACTATTACGTACTAACGTATAACGTTATATGCTAATACGTAATAACGTGTAACGTTATATATTAATACGTAATAACGTATAACATTATATACTATTACGTACTAACGTGTCACGTTATATACTAATACGTAATAACATATAACGTTATATACTATTACGTACTAACGTATAACGTTATATACTATTACTTAATAACGTATAACGTTATATGGTATTACGTAATAACGTATAACGTTATATACTATTACGTACTAACGTGTAACGTTATATACTAATACCTAATAACGTATAACGTTATATACTAATACGTACTAACGTGTCACGTTATATACTAATACGTAATAACATATAACGTTATATACTATTACGTACTAACGTATAACGTTATATACTATTACTTAATAACGTATAACGTTATATGGTATTACGTAATAACGTATAACGTTATATACTATTACGTACTAACGTGTAACGTTATATACTATTACGTACTAACGTGTCACGTCATATACTAATACGTAATAACGTATAACGTTATATACTATTACGTACTATCGTATAACGTTATATACTATTACTTAATAACGTATAACGTTATATGGTATTATGTAATAACGTATAACGTTATATACTATTACGTACTAACGTGTAACGTTATATACTAATACGTAATAACGTATAACGTTACATACTATTACGTACTATCGTATAACGTTATATACTATTACGTAATGAGGTATAACGTTATATACTAATACGTAATTACGTATAACGTTATATACTACTACGTACTAACGTATAACGTTATATACTATTACTTAATAACGTATAACGTTATATACTATTACGTACTAACGTATAACGTTATATACTATTACGTAATGACGTATAACGTTATATACTATTACGTACTAACGTATAGCCTTATATACTATTACGTACTAACGTATAACGTTATATACTATTACGTACTAACGTGTAACGTTATATACTATTACATACTAACGTGTCACGTTATATACTAAATCGTAATAACGTATAACGTTACATACTATTACGTACTATCGTATAACGTTATATACTATTACGTAATGAGGTATAACGTTATATACTAATACGTAATAACGTATAACGTTATATACTATTACGTACTATCGTATAACGTTATACATTATTACGTACTAACGTATAACGTTATATACTATTACGTACTAACGTGTAACGTTATATACTATTACGTACTAACGTGTCACGTCATATACTAATACGTAATAACGTATAACGTTATATACTATTACGTACTATCGTATAACGTTATATACTATTACTTAGTAACGTATAACGTTATATACTAATACGTAATAACGTATAACGTTATATACTAATACGTAATAACGTATAACGTTATATACTATTACGTAATAACGTGTAACGTTATATACTAATACGTAATTACGTATAACGTTATATACTATTACGTACTAACGTATAACGTTATATACAATTACGTACTAACGTGTAACGTTATATACTATTACGTACTAACGTATAACGTTATATACTATTACGTAATGACGTATAACGTTATATAATATTACGTACTAACGTATAGCCTTATATACTATTACGCACTAACGTATAACGTTATATACTATTACGTACTAACGTGTAACGTTATATACTATTACGTACTAACTTGTAACGTTATATACTATTACGTAATAACGAGTAACGTTATGTACTATTACGTACTATCGTATAACGTTATATACTATCACGTAATGAGGTATAACGTTATATACTAATACGTAATAACGTATAACATTATATACCATTCCGTACTAACGTATAACGTTATATACTAATACATACTAAAGTGTAACGTTACATACTAATACGCAATAACGTATAACGTTATATACTATTACGTACTAACGTATAACGTTATATACTATTACGTAATGACGTATAACGTCATATACTATTACGTACTAACGTATAACGTTATATACTATTACGTGCTAACGTATAACGTTATATACTATTACGTACTAACGTGTAACGTTATATACTAATACGTAATAACGTATAACGTTATATACTATTACGTACTAACGTATAACGTTATATACTATTACGTACTAACGTGCAACGTTATATACTAATACGTAATAACGTATAACGTTATATACTATTACGTGCTAACGTATAACGTTATATACTAATACGTACTAACGTGTAACGTTATATACTAATACGTACTAACGTGTCACGTTATATACTAATACGTAATAACGTATAACGTTATATACTATTACGTACTAACGTGTAACGTTATATACTATTACGTACTAACGTATAACATTATATACTAATACGTAATAACGTGCAACGTTATATACTAATACGTAATAACGTATAACGTTATATACTATTACGTACTATCGTATAACGTTACATACTATTACGTAATGAGGTATAACGTTATATACTAATACGTAATAACGTATAACGTTATATGTTATTACGTACTATCGTATAACGTTATATACTATTACGTACTAACGTATAACGATATATACTATTACGTACTAACGTATAACGTTATATACTAATACGTACTAACGTATAACGTTATATACTATTACGTACTAACGTATAACGTTATATCCTATTACGTACTAACTTGCAACGTTATATACTATTACGTAATAACGTATAACGTTATATACTATTACGTACTAACGTATAACGTTATATACTATTACGTAATGAGGTATAACGTTATATACTAATACGTTATAACGTATAACGTTATATACTATTACGTACTAACGTATAACGTTATATACTATTACGTAATGAGGTATAACGTTATATACTAATACGTTATAACGTATAACGTTATATACTATTACGTACTATCGTATAACGTTATACATTCTTACGTACTAACGTATAACGTTATATACTATTACGTACTAACGTGTAACGTTATATACTATTACGTAATAACGTGTAACGTTATATACTAATACGTAATAACGTATAACGTTATATACCATTACGTACTAACGTATAACGTTATATACTAATACATACTAAAGTGTAACGTTATATACTAATACGTAATAACGTATAACGTTATATAGTATTACGTACTAACGTATAACGTTATATACTATTACGTAATGACGTATAACGTCATATACTATTACGTACTAACGTATATCGTTATATACTAATACGTAATAACGTGCAACGTTATATACTATTACGTGCTAACGTATAACGTTATATACTAATACGTACTAACGTGTAACGTTATATACTAATACGTACTAACGTGTCACGTTATATACTAATATGTAATAACGTATAACGTTATATACTATTACGTACTAACGTGTAACGTTATATACTAATACGTACTCACGTATAACGTTATATACTATTACGTACTAACGTGCAACGTTATATACCATTACGTACTAACGTGTAACGTTATATACTATTACATACTAACGTGTCACGTTATATACTAATACGTAATAACGTATAAAGTTATATACTATTACGTACTATCGTATAACGTTATATACTATTACGTAATAACGTGTAACGTTATATACTAATACGTAATTACGTATAACGTTATATACTATTACGTACTAACGTGTAACGTTATATACTAATACGTACTCACGTATAACGTTATATACTATTACGTACTAACGTGTAACGTTATATACTAATACGTAATTACGTATAACGTTATATACTATTACGTAATAACGTGTAACGTTATATACTAATACGTAATAACGTATAACGTTATATACCATTACGTACTAACGTATAACGTTATATACTAATACATACTAAAGTGTAACGTTATATACTAATACGTAATAACGTATAACGTTATATAGTATTACGTACTAACGTATAACGTTATATACTATTACGTACTAACGTATAACGTTATATGCTAATACGTAATAACGTGTAACGTTATATATTAATACGTAATAACGTATAACGTTATATACTAATACGTGATAACGTATAACGTTATATACTATTACGTACTATCGTATAACGTTATATACTATCACGTAATGAGGTATAACGTTATAGACTAATACGTAATAACGTATAACGTTATATACTATTACGTACTATCGTGTAACGTTATATACTAATACGTAATAACGTATAACGTTATATACTATTACGTACTATCGTATAACGTTATATACTATTACGTACTAACGTGTCACGTTATATACTAATACGTAATAACGAGTAACGTTATATACTATTACGTAGTAACGTATAACGTTACATACTATTACGTACTATCGTATAACGTTATATACTATTACGTAATGAGGTATAACGTTATATACTAATACGTAATAACGTATAACGTTATATACTATTACGTACTATCGTATAACGTTATACATTATTACGTACTAACGTATAACGTTATATACTATTACGTACTAACGTGTAACGTTATATACTATTACGTACTAAGGTGTCACGTCATATACTAATACGTAATAACGTATAACGTTATATACTATTACGTACTATCGTATAACGTTATATACTATTACTTAATAACGTATAACGTTATATACTAATACGTAATAACGTATAACGTTATATACTAATACGTAATAACGTATAACGTTATATACTATTACGTAATAACGTGTAACGTTATATACTAATACGTAATTACGTATAACGTTATATACTATTACGTACTAACGTATAACGTTATATACAATTACGTACTAACGTGTAACGTTATATACTAATACGTAATAACGTATAACGTTATATACTAATACGTAATAACGTATAACGTTATATACTATTACGTACTAACGTATAACGTTATATACTATTACGTACTAACGTAGAACGTTATATACTATTACGTACTAACGTATAACGTTATATACTATTACGTACTAACTTGTAACGTTATATACTATTACGTAATAACGAGTAACGTTATATACTATTACGTACTAACGTATAACGTTATATACTATTACGTAATGACGTATAACGTTATATAATATTACGTACTAACGTATAGCCTTATATACTATTACGCACTAACGTATAACGTTATATACTATTACGTACTAACGTGTAACGTTATATACTATTACGTACTAACTTGTAACGTTATATACTATTACGTAATAACGAGTAACGTTATGTACTATTACGTACTAACGAATAACGTTATATACTATTACGTAATGACGTATAACGTTATATAATATTACGTAATGACGTATAACGTTATATAATATTACGTACTAACGTATAGCCTTATATACTATTACGCACTAACGTATAACGTTATATACTATTACGTACTAACGTGTAACGTTATATACTATTACGTACTAACTTGTAACGTTATATACTATTACGTACAAACGTGTAACGTTATATACTATTACGTACTAACGTATAACATTATATACTAATACGTAATAACGTGCAACGTTATATACTAATACGTACTAACGTATAACGTTATATACTATTACGTAATGAGGTATAACGTTATATACTAATACGTTATAACGTATAACGTTATATACTATTACGTACTATCGTATAACGTTATACATTCTTACGTACTAACGTATAACGTTATATACTATTACGTACTAACGTGTAACGTTATATACTATTACGTAATAACGTGTAACGTTATATACTAATACGTAATAACGTATAACGTTATATACCATTACGTACTAACGTATAACGTTATATACTATTACGTAATGAGGTATAACGTTATATACTAATACGTTATAACGTATAACGTTATATACTATTACGTACTATCGTATAACGTTATACATTCTTACGTACTAACGTATAACGTTATATACTATTACGTACTAACGTGTAACGTTATATACTAATACGTAATAACGTGCAACGTTATATACTATTACGTGCTAACGTATAACGTTATATACTAATACGTACTAACGTGTAACGTTATATACTAATACGTACTAACGTGTCACGTTATATACTAATATGTAATAACGTATAACGTTATATACTATTACGTACTAACGTGTAACGTTATATACTAATACGTACTCACGTATAACGTTATATACTATTACGTACTAACGTGCAACGTTATATACCATTACGTACTAACGTGTAACGTTATATACTATTACATACTAACGTGTCACGTTATATACTAATACGTAATAACGTATAAAGTTATATACTATTACGTACTATCGTATAACGTTATATACTATTACGTAATAACGTGTAACGTTATATACTAATACGTAATTACGTATAACGTTATATACTATTACGTACTAACGTGTAACGTTATATACTAATACGTACTCACGTATAACGTTATATACTATTACGTACTAACGTGTAACGTTATATACTAATACGTAATTACGTATAACGTTATATACTATTACGTAATAACGTGTAACGTTATATACTAATACGTAATAACGTATAACGTTATATACCATTACGTACTAACGTATAACGTTATATACTAATACATACTAAAGTGTAACGTTATATACTAATACGTAATAACGTATAACGTTATATAGTATTACGTACTAACGTATAACGTTATATACTATTACGTACTAACGTATAACGTTATATGCTAATACGTAATAACGTGTAACGTTATATATTAATACGTAATAACGTATAACGTTATATACTAATACGTGATAACGTATAACGTTATATACTATTACGTACTATCGTATAACGTTATATACTATCACGTAATGAGGTATAACGTTATAGACTAATACGTAATAACGTATAACGTTATATACTATTACGTACTATCGTGTAACGTTATATACTAATACGTAATAACGTATAACGTTATATACTATTACGTACTATCGTATAACGTTATATACTATTACGTACTAACGTGTCACGTTATATACTAATACGTAATAACGAGTAACGTTATATACTATTACGTAGTAACGTATAACGTTACATACTATTACGTACTATCGTATAACGTTATATACTATTACGTAATGAGGTATAACGTTATATACTAATACGTAATAACGTATAACGTTATATACTATTACGTACTATCGTATAACGTTATACATTATTACGTACTAACGTATAACGTTATATACTATTACGTACTAACGTGTAACGTTATATACTATTACGTACTAAGGTGTCACGTCATATACTAATACGTAATAACGTATAACGTTATATACTATTACGTACTATCGTATAACGTTATATACTATTACTTAATAACGTATAACGTTATATACTAATACGTAATAACGTATAACGTTATATACTAATACGTAATAACGTATAACGTTATATACTATTACGTAATAACGTGTAACGTTATATACTAATACGTAATTACGTATAACGTTATATACTATTACGTACTAACGTATAACGTTATATACTATTACGTACTAACGTGTAACGTTATATACTAATACGTAATAACGTATAACGTTATATACTAATACGTAATAACGTATAACGTTATATACTATTACGTACTAACGTATAACGTTATATACTATTACGTACTAACGTAGAACGTTATATACTATTACGTACTAACGTATAACGTTATATACTATTACGTACTAACTTGTAACGTTATATACTATTACGTAATAACGAGTAACGTTATATACTATTACGTACTAACGTATAACGTTATATACTATTACGTAATGACGTATAACGTTATATAATATTACGTACTAACGTATAGCCTTATATACTATTACGCACTAACGTATAACGTTATATACTATTACGTACTAACGTGTAACGTTATATACTATTACGTACTAACTTGTAACGTTATATACTATTACGTAATAACGAGTAACGTTATGTACTATTACGTACTAACGTATAACGTTATATACTATTACGTAATGACGTATAACGTTATATAATATTACGTAATGACGTATAACGTTATATAATATTACGTACTAACGTATAGCCTTATATACTATTACGCACTAACGTATAACGTTATATACTATTACGTACTAACGTGTAACGTTATATACTATTACGTACTAACTTGTAACGTTATATACTATTACGTACAAACGTGTAACGTTATATACTATTACGTACTAACGTATAACATTATATACTAATACGTAATAACGTGCAACGTTATATACTAATACGTAATAACGTATAACGTTATATACTATTACGTACTATCGTATAACGTTATATACTATTACGTAATGAGGTATAACGTTATATACTAAAACGTAATAACGTATAACGTTATATGTTATTACGTACTATCGTATAACGTTATATACTATTACGTACTAACGTATAACGTTATATACTATTACGTACTAACGTATAACGTTATATACTATTACGTACTAACGTATAACGTTATATACTATTACGTACTAACGTATAACGTTATATCCTATTACGTACTAACTTGCAACGTTATATACTATTACGTAATAACGTATAACGTTATATACTATTACGTTCTAACGTATAACGTTATATACTATTACGTAATGAGGTATAACGTTATATACTAATACGTTATAACGTATAACGTTATATACTATTACGTACTAACGTATAACGTTATATACTATTACGTAATGAGGTATAACGTTATATACTAATACGTTATAACGTATAACGTTATATACTATTACGTACTATCGTATAACGTTATACATTATTACGTACTAACGTATAACGTTATATACTATTACGTACTAACGTGTAACGTTATATACTATTACGTACTAACGTGTCACGTCATATACTAATAAGTAATAACGTATAACGTTATATACTATTACGTACTATCGTATAACGTTATATACTATTACTTAATAACGTATAACGTTATATGGTATTATGTAATAACGTATAACGTTATATACTATTACGTACTAACGTGTAACGTTATATACTAATACGTAATAACGTATAACGTTATATACTAATACGTAATAACGTATAACGTTATATACTAATACGTAATAACGTATAACGTTATATACTATTACGTAATAACGTGTAACGTTATATACTAATACGTAATTACGTATAACGTTATATAGTATTACGTACTAACGTATAACGTTATATACTATTACGTACTAACGTGTAACGTTATATACTAATACGTAATAACGTACAACGTTATATACTAATACGTAATAACGTATAACGTTATATACTATTACGTACTAACGTATAACGTTATATACTATTACGTACTAACGTATAACGTTATATACTAATACGTAATAACGTATAACGTTATATACTATTACGTACTAACGTGTAACGTTATATACTAATACGTAATAACGTATAACGTTATATACTAATACGTAATAACGTATAACGTTATATACTATTACGTAATAACGTGTAACGTTATATACTAATACGTAATAACGTATAACGTTATATACCATTACGTACTAACGTATAACGTTATATACTAATACATACTAAAGTGTAACGTTATATACTAATACGTAATAACGTATAACGTTATATAGTATTACGTACTAACGTATAACGTTATATACTATTACGTAATGACGTATAACGTCATATACTATTACGTACTAACGTATATCGTTATATACTAATACGTAATAACGTGCAACGTTATATACTATTACGTGCTAACGTATAACGTTATATACTAATACGTACTAACGTGTAACGTTATATACTAATACGTACTAACGGGTCACGTTATATACTAATATGTAATAACGTATAACGTTATATACTATTACGTACTAACGTGTAACGTTATATACTAATACGTACTCACGTATGACGTTATATACTATTACGTACTAACGTGCAACGTTATATACTATTACGTACTAACGTGTAACGTTATATACTATTACCTACTAACGTGTCACGTTATATACTAATACGTAATAACGTATAAAGTTATATACTATTACGTACTATCGTATAACGTTATATACTATTACGTAATAACGTGTAACGTTATATACTAATACGTAATTACGTATAACGTTATATACTATTACGTACTAACGTGTAACGTTATATACTAATACGTACTCACGTATAACGTTATATACTATTACGTACTAACGTGTAACGTTATATACTAATACGTAATTACGTATAACGTTATATACTATTACGTACTAACGTATAACGTTATATACTACTACGTACTAACGTGTAACGTTATATACTAATACGTAATAACGTATAACGTTATATACTATTAAGTACTAACGTATAACGTTATATACTATTACGTACTAACGTGCAACGTTATATACTAATCCGTACTAACGTGTCACGTTATATACTAATACGTAATAACGTATAACGTTATATACTATTACGTACTAACGTGTAACGTTATATACTAATACGTACTCACGTATAACGTTATATACTATTACGTACTAACGTGAAACGTTATATACTATTACATACTAACGTGTCACGTTATATACTATCACGTAATGAGGTATAACGTTATATACTAATACGTAATAACGTATAACGTTATATACTATTACGTACTATCGTATAACGTTATATACTATTACGTACTAACGTATAACGTTATATACTATTACGTACTAACGTATAACGTTATATGCTAATACGTAATAACGTGTAACGTTATATATTAATACGTAATAACGTATAACGTTATATACTAATACGTGATAACGTATAACGTTATATACTATTACGTACTATCGTATAACGTTATATACTATCACGTAATGAGGTATAACGTTATAGACTAATACGTAATAACGTATAACGTTATATACTATTACGTACTATCGTATAACGTTATATACTATTACGTACTAACGTATAACGTTATATACTATTACGTACTAACGTATAACGTTATATGCTAATACGTAACAACGTGTAACGTTATATATTAATACGTAATAACGTGTAACGTTATATATTAATCCGTAATAACGTATAACGTTATATACTATTACGTACTAACGTGTAACGTTATATACTAATACGTAATAACGTATAACGTTATATACTATTACGTACTATCGTATAACGTTATATACTATTACGTACTAACGTGTCACGTTATATACTATTACTTAATAACGTATAACGTTATATGGTATTACGTACTAACGTATAACGTTATATACTATTACTTAATAACGTATAACGTTATATACTATTACGTACTAACGTATAACGTTATATACTATTACGTAATGACGTATAACGTTATATACTATTACGTACTATCGTATAACGTTATATACTATTACGTACTAACGTATAACGTTATATACTATTACGTACTAACGTATAACGTTATATCCTATTACGTACTAACTTGCAACGTTATATACTATTACGTAATAACGTATAACGTTATATACTATTACGTACTAACGTATAACGTTATATACTAATACGTAATTACGTATAACGTTATATACTATTACGTACTAACGTATAACGTTATATACTATTACGTACTAACGTGTAACGTTATATACTAATACGTAATAACGTATAACGTTATATACTAATACGTAATAACGTATAACGTTATATACTATTACGTACTAACGTATAACGTTATATACTATTACGTACTAACGTATAACGTTATATACTATTACGTACTAACGTATAACGTTATATACTATTACGTACTAACTTGTAACGGTATATACTATTACGTAATAACGTATAACGTTATATACTATTACGTACTATCGTATAACGTTAGATACTATTACGTACTAACGTATAACGTTATATACTATTACGTACTAACGTATAACGTTATATGCTAATACGTAATAACGTGTAACGTTATATATTAATACGTAATAACGTATAACGTTATATACTAATACGTGATAACGTATAACGTTATATACTATTACGTACTATCGTATAACGTTATATACTATCACGTAATGAGGTATAACGTTATAGACTAATACGTAATAACGTATAACGTTATATACTATTACGTACTATCGTATAACGTTATATACTATTACGTACTAACGTATAACGTTATATACTATTACGTACTAACGTATAACGTTATATGCTAATACGTAATAACGTGTAACGTTATATATTAATACGTAATAACGTGTAACGTTATATATTAATCCGTAATAACGTATAACGTTATATACTATTACGTACTAACGTGTAACGTTATATACTAATACGTAATAACGTATAACGTTATATACTATTACGTACTATCGTATAACGTTATATACTATTACGTACTAACGTGTCACGTTATATACTAATACGTAATAACATATAACGTTATATACTATTACGTTCTAACGTATAACGTTATATACTATTACTTAATAACGTATAACGTTATATGGTATTACGTACTAACGTATAACGTTATATACTATTACTTAATAACGTATAACGTTATATACTATTACGTACTAACGTATAACGTTATATACTATTACGTACTAACGTATAACGTCATATGCTAATACGTAATAACGTGTAACGTTATATATTAAAACGTAATAACGTATAACGTTATATACTATTACGTGATAACGTATAACGTTATATACTATTACGTACTATCGTATAACGTTATATACTATCACGTAATGAGGTATAACGTTATAGACTAATACGTAATAACGTATAACGTTATATACTATTACGTACTATCGTATAACGTTATATACTATTACGTACTAACGTATAACGTTATATACTATTACGTACTAACGTATAACGTTATATGCTAATACGTAATAACGTGTAACGTTATATATTAATACGTAATAACGTGTAACGTTATATATTAATCCGTAATAACGTATAACGTTATATACTATTACGTACTAACGTGTAACGTTATATACTAATACGTAATAACGTATAACGTTATATACTATTACGTACTATCGTATAACGTTATATACTATTACGTACTAAAGTGTCACGTTATATACTAATACGTAATAACATATAACGTTATATACTATTACGTTCTAACGTATAACGTTATATACTATTACGTACTAACTTGTCACGTTATATACTAATACGTAATAACATATAACGTTATATACTATTACGTTCTAACGTATAACGTTATATACTATCACGTAATGAGGTATAACGTTATATACTAATACGTAATAACGTATAACGTTATATACTATTACGTACTATCGTATAACGTTAGATACTATTACGTACTAACGTATAACGTTATATACTATTACGTACTAACGTATAACGTTATATGCTAATACGTAATAACGTGTAACGTTATATATTAATACGTAATAACGTATAACGTTATATACTAATACGTGATAACGTATAACGTTATATACTATTACGTACTATCGTATAACGTTATATACTATCACGTAATGAGGTATAACGTTATAGACTAATACGTAATAACGTATAACGTTATATACTATTACGTACTATCGTATAACGTTATATACTATTACGTACTAACGTATAACGTTATATACTATTACGTACTAACGTATAACGTTATATGCTAATACGTAATAACGTGTAACGTTATATATTAATACGTAATAACGTGTAACGTTATATATTAATCCGTAATAACGTATAACGTTATATACTATTACGTACTAACGTGTAACGTTATATACTAATACGTAATAACGTATAACGTTATATACTATTACGTACTATCGTATAACGTTATATACTATTACGTACTAACGTGTCACGTTATATACTAATACGTAATAACATATAACGTTATATACTATTACGTTCTAACGTATAACGTTATATACTATTACGTACTAACGTATAACGTTATATACTATTACGTACTAACGTGTAACGTTATATACTAATACGTAATAACGTATAACGTTATATACTATTACGTACTATTGTATAACGTTATATACTATTACGTACTAACGTATAACGTTATATACTAATACGTAATTACGTATAACGTTATATACTATTACGTACTAACGTATAACGTTATATACTATTACGTACTAACGTGTAACGTTATATACTAATACGTAATAACGTATAACGTTATATACTAATACGTAATAACGTATAACGTTATATACTATTACGTAATGACGTATAACGTTATATACTATTACGTACTAACGTATAGCCTTATATACTATTACGTACTAACGTATAACGTTATATACTATTACGTACTAACGTGTAACGTTATATACTATTACGTAATAACGTATAACGTTATATACTATTACGTACTATTGTATAACGTTATATACTATCACGTAATGAGGTATAACGTTATATACTAATACGTAATAACGTATAACGTTATATACTATTACGTACTAACGTGTAACGTTATATACTAATACGTAATAACGTATAACGTTATATACTAATACGTAATAACGTATAACGTTATATACTATTACGTACTAACGTATAACGTTATATACTATTACGTACTAACGTATAACGTTATATACTATTACGTACTAACGTATAACGTTATATACTATTACGTACTAACTTGTAACGTTATATACTATTACGTAATAACGTATAACGTTATATACTATTACGTACTAACGTATAACGTTATATACTATTACGTAATGACGTATAACGTTATATACTATTACGTACTAACGTATAGCCTTATATACTATTACGTACTAACGTATAACGTTATATACTATTACGTACTAACGTGTAACGTTATATACTATTACATACTAACGTGTCACGTTATATACTAATACGTAATAACGTATAACGTTATATACTAAGACGTACTATCGTATAACGTTATATACTATCACGTAATGAGGTATAACGTTATATACTAATACGTAATAACGTATAACGTTATATACTATTACGTACTATCGTATAACGTTAGATACTATTACGTACTAACGTATAACGTTATATACTATTACGTAATAACGTGTAACGTTATATACTAATACGTAATAACGTATAACGTTATATACCATTCCGTACTAACGTATAACGTTATATACTACTACGTAATGACGTATAACGTCATATACTATTACGTACTAACGTATAACGTTATATACTATTACGTGCTAACGTATAACGTTATATACTATTACGTAATAACGTGTAACGTTATATACTAATACGTAATAACGTATAACGTTATATACCATTACGTACTAACGTATAACGTTATATACCATTACGTGATAACGTATAACGTTATATACTATTACGTACTAACGTGTAACGTTATATACTAATACGTAATAACGTATAACGTTATATACTAATACGTAATAACGTATAACGTTATATACTATTACGTACTAACGTGTAACGTTATATACTAATACGTAATAACGTATAACGTTATATACTAATACGTAATAACGTATAACGTTATATACTATTACGTAATAACGTGTAACGTTATATACTAATACGTAATAACGTATAACGTTATATACCATTACGTACTAACGTATAACGTTATATACTATTACGTACTAACGTGTAACGTTATATACTATTACGTACTAACGTGTCACGTCATATACTAATAAGTAATAACGTATAACGATATATACTATTACGTACTAACGTATAACGTTATATACTACTACGTACTAACGTGTAACGTTATATACTAATACGTAATAACGTATAACGTTATATACTATTAAGTACTAACGTATAACGTTATATACTATTACGTACTAACGTGCAACGTTATATACTAATACGTACTAACGTGTAACGTTATATACTATTACGTACTAACGTGTCACGTCATATACTAATAAGTAATAACGTATAACGTTATATACTATTACGTACTAACGTATAACGTTATATACTACTACGTACTAACGTGTAACGTTATATACTAATACGTAATAACGTATAACGTTATATACTATTAAGTACTAACGTATAACGTTATATACTATTACGTACTAACGTGCAACGTTATATACTAATACGTACTAACGTGTAACGTTATATACTATTACGTACTAACGTGTCACGTCATATACTAATAAGTAATAACGTATAACGTTATATACTATTACGTACTAACGTATAACGTTATATACTACTACGTACTAACGTGTAACGTTATATACTAATACGTAATAACGTATAACGTTATATACTATTAAGTACTAACGTATAACGTTATATACTATTACGTACTAACGTGCAACGTTATATACTAATACGTACTAACGTGTCACGTTATATACTAATACGTAATAACGTATAACGTTATATACTATTACGTACTAACGTGCAACGTTATATACTAATACGTACTCACGTATAACGTTATATACTATTACGTACTAACGTGAAACGTTATATACTATTACATACTAACGTGTCACGTTATATACTATCACGTAATGAGGTATAACGTTATATACTAATACGTAATAACGTATAACGTTATATACTATTACGTACTATCGTATAACGTTATATACTATTACGTACTAACGTATAAAGTTATATGCTATTACGTACTAACGTATAACGTTATATGCTAATACGTAATAACGTGTAACGTTATATATTAATACGTAATAACGTATAACGTTATATACTAATACGTGATAACGTATAACGTTATATACTATTACGTACTATCGTATAACGTTATATACTATCACGTAATGAGGTATAACGTTATAGACTAATACGTAATAACGTATAACGTTATATACTATTACGTACTATCGTATAACGTTATATACTATTACGTACTAACGTATAACGTTATATACTATTACGTACTAACGTATAACGTTATATGCTAATACGTAATAACGTGTAACGTTATATATTAATACGTAATAACGTGTAACGTTATATATTAATCCGTAATAACGTATAACGTTATATACTATTACGTACTAACGTGTAACGTTATATACTAATACGTAATAACGTATAACGTTATATACTATTACGTACTATCGTATAACGTTATATACTATTACGTACTAACGTGTCACGTTATATACTAATACGTAATAACATATAACGTTATATACTATTACGTTCTAACGTATAACGTTATATACTATTACTTAATAACGTATAACGTTATATGGTATTACGTACTAACGTATAACGTTATATACTATTACTTAATAACGTATAACGTTATATACTATTACGTACTAACGTATAACGTTATATACTATTACGTAATGACGTATAACGTTATATACTATTACGTACTATCGTATAACGTTATATACTATTACGTACTAACGTATAACGTTATATACTATTACGTACTAACGTATAACGTTATATCCTATTACGTACTAACTTGCAACGTTATATACTATTACGTAATAACGTATAACGTTATATACTATTACGTACTAACGTATAACGTTATATACTAATACGTAATTACGTATAACGTTATATACTATTACGTACTAACGTATAACGTTATATACTATTACGTACTAACGTGTAACGTTATATACTAATACGTAATAACGTATAACGTTATATACTAATACGTAATGACGTATAACGTCATATACTATTACGTACTAACGTATAACGTTATATACTATTACGTGCTAACGTATAACGTTATATACTATTACGTACTAACGTGTAACGTTATATACTAATACGTAATAACGTATAACGTTATATACTAATACGTAATAACGTATAACGTTATATACTATTACGTAATAACGTGTAACGTTATATACTAATACGTAATAACGTATAACGTTATATACCATTACGTACTAACGTATAACGTTATATGCTAATACGTAATAACGTGTAACGTTATATATTAATACGTAATAACGTATAACGTTATATACTAATACGTGATAACGTATAACGTTATATACTATTACGTACTATCGTATAACGTTATATACTATCACGTAATGAGGTATAACGTTATAGACTAATACGTAATAACGTATAACGTTATATACTATTACGTACTATCGTATAACGTTATATACTATTACGTACTAACGTATAACGTTATATACTATTACGTACTAACGTATAACGTTATATGCTAATACGTAATAACGTGTAACGTTATATATTAATCCGTAATAACGTATAACGTTATATACTATTACGTACTAACGTGTAACGTTATATACTAATACGTAATAACGTATAACGTTATATACTATTACGTACTATCGTATAACGTTATATACTATTACGTACTAACGTGTCACGTTATATACTAATACGTAATAACATATAACGTTATATAATATTACGTTCTAACGTATAACGTTATATACTATTACTTAATAACGTATAACGTTATATGGTATTACGTACTAACGTATAACGTTATATACTATTACTTAATAACGTATAACGTTATATACTATTACGTACTAACGTATAACGTTATATACTATTACGTAATGACGTATAACGTTATATACTATTACGTACTATCGTATAACGTTATATACTATTACGTACTAACGTATAACGTTATATACTATTACGTACTAACGTATAACGTTATATCCTATTACGTACTAACTTGCAACGTTATATACTATTACGTAATAACGTATAACGTTATATACTATTACGTACTAACGTATAACGTTATATACTAATACGTAATTACGTATAACGTTATATACTATTACGTACTAACGTATAACGTTATATACTATTACGTACTAACGTGTAACGTTATATACTAATACGTAATAACGTATAACGTTATATACTAATACGTAATGACGTATAACGTCATATACTATTACGTACTAACGTATAACGTTATATACTATTACGTGCTAACGTATAACGTTATATACTATTACGTACTAACGTGTAACGTTATATACTAATACGTAATAACGTATAACGTTATATACTATTACGTACTAACGTGAAACGTTATATACTATTACATACTAACGTGTCACGTTATATACTATCACGTAATGAGGTATAACGTTATATACTAATACGTAATAACGTATAACGTTATATACTATTACGTACTATCGTATAACGTTATATACTATTCCGTACTAACGTATAACGTTATATACTATTACGTACTAACGTATAACGTTATATGCTAATACGTAATAACGTGTAACGTTATATATTAATACGTAATAACGTATAACGTTATATACTAATACGTGATAACGTATAACGTTATATACTACTACGTACTAACGTGTAACGTTATATACTAATACGTAATAACGTATAACGTTATATACTATTAAGTACTAACGTATAACGTTATATACTATTACGTACTAACGTGCAACGTTATATACTAATACGTACTAACGTGTCACGTTATATACTAATACGTAATAACGTATAACGTTATATACTATTACGTACTAACGTGTAACGTTATATACTAATACGTACTCACGTATAACGTTATATACTATTACGTACTAACGTGAAACGTTATATACTATTACATACTAACGTGTCACGTTATATACTATCACGTAATGAGGTATAACGTTATATACTAATACGTAATAACGTATAACGTTATATACTATTACGTACTATCGTATAACGTTATATACTATTACGTACTAACGTATAACGTTATATACTATTACGTACTAACGTATAACGTTATATGCTAATACGTAATAACGTGTAACGTTATATATTAATACGTAATAACGTATAACGTTATATACTAATACGTGATAACGTATAACGTTATATACTATTACGTACTATCGTATAACGTTATATACTATCACGTAATGAGGTATAACGTTATAGACTAATACGTAATAACGTATAACGTTATATACTATTACGTACTATCGTATAACGTTATATACTATTACGTACTAACGTATAACGTTATATACTATTACGTACTAACGTATAACGTTATATGCTAATACGTAATAACGTGTAACGTTATATATTAATACGTAATAACGTGTAACGTTATATATTAATCCGTAATAACGTATAACGTTATATACTATTACGTACTAACGTGTAACGTTATATACTAATACGTAATAACGTATAACGTTATATACTATTACGTACTATCGTATAACGTTATATACTATTACGTACTAACGTGTCACGTTATATACTAATACGTAATAACATATAACGTTATATACTATTACGTTCTAACGTATAACGTTATATACTATTACTTAATAACGTATAACGTTATATGGTATTACGTACTAACGTATAACGTTATATACTATTACTTAATAACGTATAACGTTATATACTATTACGTACTAACGTATAACGTTATATACTATTACGTAATGACGTATAACGTTATATACTATTACGTACTATCGTATAACGTTATATACTATTACGTACTAACGTATAACGTTATATACTATTACGTAATGACGTATAACGTTATATACTATTAAGTACTATCGTATAACGTTATATACTATTACGTACTAACGTATAACGTTATATACTATTACGTACTAACGTATAACGTTATATCCTATTACGTACTAACGTATAACGTTATATACTAATACGTAATTACGTATAACGTTATATACTATTACGTACTAACGTATATCGTTATATACTATTACGTACTAACGTGTAACGTTATATACTAATACGTAATAACGTATAACGTTATATACTAATACGTAATGACGTATAACGTCATATACTATTACGTACTAACGTATAACGTTATATACTATTACGTGCTAACGTATAACGTTATATACTATTACGTACTAACGTGTAACGTTATATACTAATACGTAATAACGTATAACGTTATATACTAATACGTAATAACGTATAACGTTATATACTATTACGTAATAACGTGTAACGTTATATACTAATACGTAATAACGTATAACGTTATATACCATTACGTACTAACGTATAACGTTATATACTATTACGTACTAACGTGTAACGTTATATACTATTACGTACTAACGTGTCACGTCATATACTAATAAGTAATAACGTATAACGTTATATACTATTACGTACTAACGTATAACGTTATATACTACTACGTACTAACGTGTAACGTTATATACTAATACGTAATAACGTATAACGTTATATACTATTAAGTACTAACGTATAACGTTATATACTATTACGTACTAACGTGCAACGTTATATACTAATACGTACTAACGTGTCACGTTATATACTAATACGTAATAACGTATAACGTTATATACTATTACGTACTAACGTGTAACGTTATATACTAATACGTACTCACGTATAACGTTATATACTATTACGTACTAACGTGAAACGTTATATACTATTACATACTAACGTGTCACGTTATATACTATCACGTAATGAGGTATAACGTTATATACTAATACGTAATAACGTATAACGTTATATACTATTACGTACTATCGTATAACGTTATATACTATTACGTACTAACGTATAACGTTATATACTATTACGTACTAACGTATAACGTTATATGCTAATACGTAATAACGTGTAACGTTATATATTAATACGTAATAACGTATAACGTTATATACTAATACGTGATAACGTATAACGTTATATACTATTACGTACTATCGTATAACGTTATATACTATCACGTAATGAGGTATAACGTTATAGACTAATACGTAATAACGTATAACGTTATATACTATTACGTACTATCGTATAACGTTATATACTATTACGTACTAACGTATAACGTTATATACTATTACGTACTAACGTATAACGTTATATGCTAATACGTAATAACGTGTAACGTTATATATTAATACGTAATAACGTGTAACGTTATATATTAATCCGTAATAACGTATAACGTTATATACTATTACGTACTAACGTGTAACGTTATACACTAATACGTAATAACGTATAACGTTATATACTATTACGTACTATCGTATAACGTTATATACTATTACGTACTAACGTGTCACGTTATATACTAATACGTAATAACATATAACGTTATATACTATTACGTTCTAACGTATAACGTTATATACTATTACTTAATAACGTATAACGTTATATGGTATTACGTACTAACGTATAACGTTATATACTATTACTTAATAACGTATAACGTTATATACTATTACGTACTAACGTATAACGTTATATACTATTACGTAATGACGTATAACGTTATATACTATTACGTACTATCGTATAACGTTATATACTATTACGTACTAACGTATAACGTTATATACTATTACGTACTAACGTATAACGTTATATCCTATTACGTACTAACTTGCAACGTTATATACTATTACGTAATAACGTATAACGTTATATACTATTACGTACTAACGTATAACGTTATATACTATTACGTACTAACGTGTAACGTTATATACTAATACGTAATAACGTATAACGTTATATACTAATACGTAATAACGTATAACGTTATATACTATTACGTACTAACGTATAACGTTATATACTATTACGTACTAACGTATAACGTTATATACTATTACGTAATAACGTATAACGTTATATACTATTACGTACTATCGTATAACGTTATATACTATCACGTAATGAGGTATAACGTTATATACTAATACGTAATAATATATAACGTTATATACTATTACGTACTATCGTATAACGTTAGATACTATTACGTACTAACGTATAACGTTATATACTATTACGTACTAACGTATAACGTTATATGCTAATACGTAATAACGTGTAACGTTATATATTAATACGTAATAACGTATAACGTTATATACTAATACGTGATAACGTATAACGTTATATACTATTACGTACTATCGTATAACGTTATATACTATCACGTAATGAGGTATAACGTTATAGACTAATACGTAATAACGTATAACGTTATATACTATTACGTACTATCGTATAACGTTATATACTATTACGTACTAACGTATAACGTTATATACTATTACATACTAACGTGTCACGTTATATACTAATACGTAATAACGTATAAAGTTATATACTATTACGTACTATCGTATAACGTTATATACTATTACGTAATAACGTGTAACGTTATATACTAATACGTAATTACGTATAACGTTATATACTATTACGTACTAACGTGTAACGTTATATACTAATACGTACTCACGTATAACGTTATATACTATTACGTACTAACGTGTAACGTTATATACTAATACGTAATTACGTATAACGTTATATACTATTACGTACTAACGTATAACGTTATATACTATTACGTACTAACGTATAACGTTATATACTATTACGTAATGACGTATAACGTTATATACTATTACGTACTATCGTATAACGTTATATACTATTACGTACTAACGTATAACGTTATATACTATTACGTAATGACGTATAACGTTATATACTATTAAGTACTATCGTATAACGTTATATACTATTACGTACTAACGTATAACGTTATATACTATTACGTACTAACGTATAACGTTATATCCTATTACGTACTAACGTATAACGTTATATACTAATACGTAATTACGTATAACGTTATATACTATTACGTACTAACGTATAACGTTATATACTATTACGTACTAACGTATAACGTTATATACTATTACGTGCTAACGTATAACGTTATATACTATTACGTACTAACGTGTAACGTTATATACTAATACGTAATAACGTATAACGTTATATACTAATACGTAATAACGTATAACGTTATATACTATTACGTAATAACGTGTAACGTTATATACTAATACGTAATAACGTATAACGTTATATACCATTACGTACTAACGTATAACGTTATATACTATTACGTACTAACGTGTAACGTTATATACTATTACGTACTAACGTGTCACGTCATATACTAATAAGTAATAACGTATAACGTTATATACTATTACGTACTAACGTATAACGTTATATACTACTACGTACTAACGTGTAACGTTATATACTAATACGTAATAACGTATAACGTTATATACTATTAAGTACTAACGTATAACGTTATATACTATTACGTACTAACGTGCAACGTTATATACTAATACGTACTAACGTGTCACGTTATATACTAATACGTAATAACGTATAACGTTATATACTATTACGTACTAACGTGTAACGTTATATACTAATACGTACTCACGTATAACGTTATATACTATTACGTACTAACGTGAAACGTTATATACTATTACATACTAACGTGTCACGTTATATACTATCACGTAATGAGGTATAACGTTATATACTAATACGTAATAACGTATAACGTTATATACTATTACGTACTATCGTATAACGTTATATACTATTACGTACTAACGTATAACGTTATATACTATTACGTACTAACGTATAACGTTATATGCTAATACGTAATAACGTGTAACGTTATATATTAATACGTAATAACGTATAACGTTATATACTAATACGTGATAACGTATAACGTTATATACTATTACGTACTATCGTATAACGTTATATACTATCACGTAATGAGGTATAACGTTATAGACTAATACGTAATAACGTATAACGTTATATACTATTACGTACTATCGTATAACGTTATATACTATTACGTACTAACGTATAACGTTATATACTATTACGTACTAACGTATAACGTTATATGCTAATACGTAATAACGTGTAACGTTATATATTAATACGTAATAACGTGTAACGTTATATATTAATCCGTAATAACGTATAACGTTATATACTATTACGTACTAACGTGTAACGTTATACACTAATACGTAATAACGTATAACGTTATATACTATTACGTACTAACGTATAACGTTATATCCTATTACGTACTAACTTGCAACGTTATATACTATTACGTAATAACGTATAACGTTATATACTATTACGTACTATCGTATAACGTTATATACTATTACGTACTAACGTATAACGTTATATGGTATTACGTACTAACGTATAACGTTATATACTATTACTTAATAACGTATAACGTTATATACTATTACGTACTAACGTATAACGTTATATACTATTACGTAATGACGTATAACGTTATATACTATTACGTACTATCGTATAACGTTATATACTATTACGTACTAACGTATAACGTTATATACTATTACGTACTAACGTATAACGTTATATCCTATTACGTACTAACTTGCAACGTTATATACTATTACGTAATAACGTATAACGTTATATACTATTACGTACTAACGTATAACGTTATATACTATTACGTACTAACGTGTAACGTTATATACTAATACGTAATAACGTATAACGTTATATACTAATACGTAATAACGTATAACGTTATATACTATTACGTACTAACGTATAACGTTATATACTATTACGTACTAACGTATAACGTTATATACTATTACGTAATAACGTATAACGTTATATACTATTACGTACTATCGTATAACGTTATATACTATCACGTAATGAGGTATAACGTTATATACTAATACGTAATAACGTATAACGTTATATACTATTACGTACTATCGTATAACGTTAGATACTATTACGTACTAACGTATAACGTTATATACTATTACGTACTAACGTATAACGTTATATGCTAATACGTAATAACGTGTAACGTTATATATTAATACGTAATAACGTATAACGTTATATACTAATACGTGATAACGTATAACGTTATATACTATTACGTACTATCGTATAACGTTATATACTATCACGTAATGAGGTATAACGTTATAGACTAATACGTAATAACGTATAACGTTATATACTATTACGTACTATCGTATAACGTTATATACTATTACGTACTAACGTATAACGTTATATACTATTACATACTAACGTGTCACGTTATATACTAATACGTAATAACGTATAAAGTTATATACTATTACGTACTATCGTATAACGTTATATACTATTACGTAATAACGTGTAACGTTATATACTAATACGTAATTACGTATAACGTTATATACTATTACGTACTAACGTGTAACGTTATATACTAATACGTACTCACGTATAACGTTATATACTATTACGTACTAACGTGTAACGTTATATACTAATACGTAATTACGTATAACGTTATATACTATTACGTACTAACGTATAACGTTATATACTACTACGTACTAACGTGTAACGTTATATACTAATACGTAATAACGTATAACGTTATATACTATTAAGTACTAACGTATAACGTTATATACTATTACGTACTAACGTGCAACGTTATATACTAATACGTACTAACGTGTCACGTTATATACTAATACGTAATAACGTATAACGTTATATACTATTACGTACTAACGTGTAACGTTATATACTAATACGTACTCACGTATAACGTTATATACTATTACGTAATAACGTGAAACGTTATATATTATTACATACTAACGTGTCACGTTATATACTATTACGTACTAACGTATAACGTTATATACTATTACGTAATAACGTATAACGTTATATACTATTACGTACTATCGTATAACGTTATATACTATCACGTAATGAGGTATAACGTTATATACTAATACATAATAACGTATAACGTTATATACTATTACGTACTATCGTATAACGTTAGATACTATTACGTACTAACGTATAACGTTATATACTATTACGTACTAACGTATAACGTTATATGCTAATACGTAATAACGTGTAACGTTATATATTAATACGTAATAACGTATAACGTTATATACTAATACGTGATAACGTATAACGTTATATACTATTACGTACTATCGTATAACGTTATATACTATCACGTAATGAGGTATAACGTTATAGACTAATACGTAATAACGTATAACGTTATATACTATTACGTACTATCGTATAACGTTATATACTATTACGTACTAACGTATAACGTTATATACTATTACGTACTAACGTGTAACGTTATATACTAATACGTAATAACGTATAACGTTATATACTATTACGTACTATCGTATAACGTTATATACTATTACGTACTAACGTGTCACGTTATATACTTATACGTAATAACATATAACGTTATATACTATTACGTTCTAACGTATAACGTTATATACTATTACTTAATAACGTATAACGTTATATGGTAATACGTACTAACGTATAACGTTATATACTACTACTTAATAACGTATAACGTTATATACTATTGCGTACTAACGTATAACGTTATATACTATTACGTAATGACGTATAACGTTATATACTATTACGTACTATCGTATAACGTTATATACTATTACGTACTAACGTATAACGTTATATACTATTACGTACTAACGTATAACGTTATATCCTATTACGTACTAACTTGCAACGTTATATACTATTACGTAATAACGTATAACGTTATATACTATTACGTACTAACGTATAACGTTATATACTAATACGTAATTACGTATAACGTTATATACTATTACGTACTAACGTGTAACGTTATATACTATTACATACTAACGTGTCACGTTATATACAAATACGTAATAACGTATAACGTTATATACTATTACGTACTATCGTATAACGTTATATACTATCACGTAATGAGGTATAACGTTATATACTAATACGTAATAACGTATAACGTTATATACTATTACGTACTATCGTATAACGTTAGATACTATTACGTACTAACGTATAACGTTATATACTATTACGTAATAACGTGTAACGTTATATACTAATACGTAATAACGTATAACGTTATATACCATTCCGTACTAACGTATAACGTTATATACTACTACGTAATGACGTATAACGTCATATACTATTACGTACTAACGTATAACGTTATATACTATTACGTGCTAACGTATAACGTTATATACTATTACGTACTAACGTGTAACGTTATATACTAATACGTAATAACGTATAACGTTATATAATAATACGTAATAACGTATAACGTTATATACTATTACGTAATAACGTGTAACGTTATATACTAATACGTAATAACGTATAACGTTATATACCATTACGTACTAACGTATAACGTTATATACTATTACGTACTAACGTGTAACGTTATACAGTAGCGGACAAAAGTTTAAGACGAAATGGAAGAAATAAATAATTGATTTACTTTCCATAAAAAATATAAATACAGTGTTCTACATTTGGTATTAACTAATTAGGCATTTGTTTATACACTTACAAAAAAAATTTCATTTTGATATTTTGCTCAGTAGCGAAGTTACAAAAAAAGGAACGAAATCTGTATAATATTTTGTCGGTCAAAAGTTTAAGACTACACAAAAAATATTAAGTTTTGGTAAAAAAATATGCACAATTTTTGTTTAAATTCAATATTTTGTTCAATATCCGTTATTTCTTATCACTTCGGTACATCTTCTTGGCATTGAATCTATTAATTTTTTACATTGATCTACCGTAATATTACTCCAAGCTGTTTCAATTGTAGAGTAAAGTTCATTCAAATTTTTCGGTTTATAACCTTGTACTGTCTTTTTTATGATGCTCCACAAGTTCTCGAATGGATTAATATCTGGTGATTGGGACGGCCACGGCAGCACGGTGATATTTTCTTCTTGAAAAAACTGTTTCACAACCCGAGCCGTGTGCTTCGGATCATTATCATTTTGAAAAATAAAATCATCACTCATATTGTTGCGTGCAAAAGGTAACATTGTGTTCTTGAGTATGTCCTTGTATTGAAAACGGTCCATAATTCCATTGATACGACATATCGGACCAGGGCCGCTTCGAGAAAAACACGCCCACACCATAACGTTGCCACCACCATGTTTAAGAGTTTTTAAAACGCACTGTGTTTTCAAACTTTCGCCAATTCGACGTCTAACGTACCGTATCCCGTCAGAACAGACGCGATTGAATTTCGATTCGTCAGAAAACAATACCTTTTGCCAATCTTCACTTGTCCAATGCTTATGAGCTTTAGCAAATGCAAGTCGTCTTTTTCGATTCCTAGAACTCAGCAGTGGTTTCTTTTGGGGTTTTCGTCCTCTTAAGTTAAAGTCTTCTAATCTTCTCCTAACAGTTCTAGCACTAATTTGTGTATCGTTTTCATAGTTTATCTCCGCAGCAATATTATTTGCACTACGAAAACGATCCTTTTCGCTCAATCGATGAATCCGGCGATCCATTTTCGGTGTTGTTTTCCGTGGTCTTCCGTTTTTCGGTTGATCGCAATACATGCCTGTCTTTAAACATTTATACCAAGCTTGTTTACAAGCTGTTTCTGACCTGTTCACTATATTTGCTATTTCGGTGAAGGTTTTACTTTGCTTTCGCAGCCTTACGATTTGTTCCCTTTCGTTTTCAAGTAAATTCTTTGATTTACCCATAGTCTGTTCCTACCTAAATGAATTTTAAGCAATAAAAGGTACACTAAACAATGATTTTGACATTCCAGAATCAAAATGTTCAAAAACTGTACTCGTACTCACGTTTTACACAGATCGTCTTAAACTAATGTCCACTGTTTCCAAGTGCTAGGCGGTAACTAACTGTTGTAACTCCTACATTGTTTGTATTTAACAACTGACTGTCTGAGGTTACGAAGGTCAAACATACAGCTACGTTATTCCAAAGAGACAAACCGAATAGAAGAACAATATGCGTATAAGATGTTTGTAATCCGGTTTACAAATCATCGTCTTAAACTTTTGTCCGCTACTGTATACTATTACGTACTAACGTGTCACGTCATATACTAATAAGTAATAACGTATAACGTTATATACTATTACGTACTATCGTATAACGTTATATACTATTACTTAATAACGTATAACGTTATATGGTATTATGTAATAACGTATAACGTTATATACTATTACGTACTAACGTGTAACGTTATATACTAATACGTAATAACGTATAACGTTATATACTAATACGTAATAACGTATAACGTTATATACTAATACGTAATAACGTATAACGTTATATACTATTACGTAATAACGTGTAACGTTATATACTAATACGTAATTACGTATAACGTTATATACTATTACGTACTAACGTATAACGTTATATACTATTACGTACTAACGTATAACGTTATATACTATTACGTAATAACGTATAACGTTATATACTATTACGTACTATCGTATAACGTTATATACTATCACGTAATGAGGTATAACGTTATATACTAATACGTAATAACGTATAACGTTATATACTATTACGTACTATCGTATAACGTTAGATACTATTACGTACTAACGTATAACGTTATATACTATTACGTACTAACGTATAACGTTATATGCTAATACGTAATAACGTGTAACGTTATATATTAATACGTAATAACGTATAACGTTATATACTAATACGTGATAACGTATAACGTTATATACTATTACGTACTATCGTATAACGTTATATACTATCACGTAATGAGGTATAACGTTATAGACTAATACGTAATAACGTATAACGTTATATACTATTACGTACTATCGTATAACGTTATATACTATTACGTACTAACGTATAACGTTATATACTATTACATACTAACGTGTCACGTTATATACTAATACGTAATAACGTATAAAGTTATATACTATTACGTACTATCGTATAACGTTATATACTATTACGTAATAACGTGTAACGTTATATACTAATACGTAATTACGTATAACGTTATATACTATTACGTACTAACGTGTAACGTTATATACTAATACGTACTCACGTATAACGTTATATACTATTACGTACTAACGTGTAACGTTATATACTAATACGTAATTACGTATAACGTTATATACTATTACGTACTAACGAATAACGTTATATACTACTACGTACTAACGTGTAACGTTATATACTAATACGTAATAACGTATAACGTTATATACTATTAAGTACTAACGTATAACGTTATATACTATTACGTACTAACGTGCACCGTTATATACTAATACGTACTAACGTGTCACGTTATATACTAATACGTAATAACGTATAACGTTATATACTATTACGTACTAACGTGTAACGTTATATACTAATACGTACTCACGTATAACGTTATATACTATTACGTAATAACGTGAAACGTTATATATTATTACATACTAACGTGTCACGTTATATACTATTACGTACTAACGTATAACGTTATATACTATTACGTAATAACGTATAACGTTATATACTATTACGTACTATCGTATAACGTTATATACTATCACGTAATGAGGTATAACGTTATATACTAATACGTAATAACGTATAACGTTATATACTATTACGTACTATCGTATAACGTTAGATACTATTACGTACTAACGTATAACGTTATATACTATTACGTACTAACGTATAACGTTATATGCTAATACGTAATAACGTGTAACGTTATATATTAATACGTAATAACGTATAACGTTATATACTAATACGTGATAACGTATAACGTTATATACTATTACGTACTATCGTATAACGTTATATACTATCACGTAATGAGGTATAACGTTATAGACTAATACGTAATAACGTATAACGTTATATACTATTACGTACTATCGTATAACGTTATATACTATTACGTACTAACGTATAACGTTATATACTATTACGTACTAACGTGTAACGTTATATACTAATACGTAATAACGTATAACGTTATATACTATTACGTACTATCGTATAACGTTATATACTATTACGTGCTAACGTATAACGTTATATACTATTACGTACTAACGTGTAACGTTATATACTAATACGTAATAACGTATAACGTTATATAATAATACGTAATAACGTATAACGTTATATACTATTACGTAATAACGTGTAACGTTATATACTAATACGTAATAACGTATAACGTTATATACCATTACGTACTAACGTATAACGTTATATACTATTACGTACTAACGTGTAACGTTATATACTATTACGTACTAACGTGTCACGTCATATACTAATAAGTAATAACGTATAACGTTATATACTATTACGTACTATCGTATAACGTTATATACTATTACTTAATAACGTATAACGTTATATGGTATTATGTAATAACGTATAACGTTATATACTATTACGTACTAACGTGTAACGTTATATACTAATACGTAATAACGTATAACGTTATATACTAATACGTAATAACGTATAACGTTATATACTAATACGTAATAACGTATAACGTTATATACTATTACGTAATAACGTGTAACGTTATATACTAATACGTAATTACGTATAACGTTATATACTATTACGTACTAACGTATAACGTTATATACTATTACGTACTAACGTGTAACGTTATATACTAATACGTAATAACGTACAACGTTATATACTAATACGTAATAACGTATAACGTTATATACTATTACGTACTAACGTATAACGTTATATACTATTACGTACTAACGTATAACGTTATATACTATTACGTACTATCGTATAGCGTTATATACTATTACGTACTAACGTGTCACGTTATATACTAATACGTAATAACATATAACGTTATATACTATTACGTTCTAACGTATAACGTTATATACTATTACTTAATAACGTATAACGTTATATGGTATTACGTACTAACGTATAACGTTATATACTACTACGTACTAACGTGTAACGTTATATACTAATACGTAATTACGTATAACGTTATATACTATTACGTACTAACGTGCAACGTTATATACTATTACGTACTAACGTGTAACGTTATATACTATTACATACTAACGTGTCACGTTATATACTAATACGTAATAACGTATAAAGTTATATACTATTACGTACTATCGTATAACGTTATATACTATTACGTAATAACGTGTAACGTTATATACTAATACGTAATTACGTATAACGTTATATACTATTACGTACTAACGTGTAACGTTATATACTAATACGTACTCACGTATAACGTTATATACTATTACGTACTAACGTGTAACGTTATATACTAATACGTAATTACGTATAACGTTATATACTATTACGTACTAACGTATAACGTTATATACTACTACGTACTAACGTCTAACGTTATATACTAATACGTAATAACGTATAACGTTATATACTATTAAGTACTAACGTATAACGTTATATACTATTACGTACTAACGTGCAACGTTATATACTAATACGTACTAACGTGTCACGTTATATACTAATACGTAATAACGTATAACGTTATATACTATTACGTACTAACGTGTAACGTTATATACTAATACGTACTCACGTATAACGTTATATACTATTACGTACTAACGTGAAACGTTATATACTATTACATACTAACGTGTCACGTTATATACTATCACGTAATGAGGTATAACGTTATATACTAATACGTAATAACGTATAACGTTATATACTATTACGTACTATCGTATAACGTTATATACTATTACGTACTAACGTATAACGTTATATACTATTACGTACTAACGTATAACGTTATATCCTATTACGTACTAACTTGCAACGTTATATACTATTACGTAATAACGTATAACGTTATATAGTATTACGTACTAACGTATAACGTTATATACTATTACGTACTAACGTGTAACGTTATATACTAATACGTACTCACGTATAACGTTATATACTATTACGTACTAACGTGAAACGTTATATATTATTACATACTAACGTGTCACGTTATATACTATCACGTAATGAGGTATAACGTTATATACTAATACGTAATAACGTATAACGTTATATACTATTACGTACTATCGTATAACGTTATATACTATTACGTACTAACGTATAACGTTATATACTATTACGTACTAACGTATAACGTTATATCCTATTACGTACTAACTTGCAACGTTATATACTATTACGTAATAACGTATAACGTTATATACTATTACGTACTAACGTATAACGTTATATACTATTACGTACTAACGTGTAACGTTATATACTAATACGTAATAACGTATAACGTTATATACTAATACGTAATAACGTATAACGTTATATACTATTACGTACTAACGTATAACGTTATATACTATTACGTACTAACGTATAACGTTATATACTATTACGTAATAACGTATAACGTTATATACTATTACGTACTATCGTATAACGTTATATACTATCACGTAATGAGGTATAACGTTATATACTAATACGTAATAACGTATAACGTTATATACTATTACGTACTATCGTATAACGTTAGATACTATTACGTACTAACGTATAACGTTATATACTATTACGTACTAACGTATAACGTTATATGCTAATACGTAATAACGTGTAACGTTATATATTAATACGTAATAACGTATAACGTTATATACTAATACGTGATAACGTATAACGTTATATACTATTACGTACTATCGTATAACGTTATATACTATCACGTAATGAGGTATAACGTTATAGACTAATACGTAATAACGTATAACGTTATATACTATTACGTACTATCGTATAACGTTATATACTATTACGTACTAACGTATAACGTTATATACTATTACGTACTAACGTGTAACGTTATATACTAATACGTAATAACGTATAACGTTATATACTATTACGTACTATCGTATAACGTTATATACTATTACGTACTAACGTGTCACGTTATATACTTATACGTAATAACATATAACGTTATATACTATTACGTTCTAACGTATAACGTTATATACTATTACTTAATAACGTATAACGTTATATGGTAATACGTACTAACGTATAACGTTATATACTACTACTTAATAACGTATAACGTTATATACTATTACGTACTAACGTATAACGTTATATACTATTACGTAATGACGTATAACGTTATATACTATTACGTACTATCGTATAACGTTATATACTATTACGTACTAACGTATAACGTTATATACTATTACGTACTAACGTATAACGTTATATCCTATTACGTACTAACTTGCAACGTTATATACTATTACGTAATAACGTATAACGTTATATACTATTACGTACTAACGTATAACGTTATATACTAATACGTAATTACGTATAACGTTATATACTATTACGTACTAACGTGTAACGTTATATACTATTACATACTAACGTGTCACGTTATATACTAATACGTAATAACGTATAACGTTATATACTATTACGTACTATCGTATAACGTTATATACTATCACGTAATGAGGTATAACGTTATATACTAATACGTAATAACGTATAACGTTATATACTATTACGTACTATCGTATAACGTTAGATACTATTACGTACTAACGTATAACGTTATATACTATTACGTAATAACGTGTAACGTTATATACTAATACGTAATAACGTATAACGTTATATACCATTCCGTACTAACGTATAACGTTATATACTACTACGTAATGACGTATAACGTCATATACTATTACGTACTAACGTATAACGTTATATACTATTACGTGCTAACGTATAACGTTATATACTATTACGTACTAACGTGTAACGTTATATACTAATACGTAATAACGTATAACGTTATATACTAATACGTAATAACGTATAACGTTATATACTATTACGTAATAACGTGTAACGTTATATACTAATACGTAATAACGTATAACGTTATATACCATTACGTACTAACGTATAACGTTATATACTATTACGTACTAACGTGTAACGTTATATACTATTACGTACTAACGTGTCACGTCATATACTAATAAGTAATAACGTATAACGTTATATACTATTACGTACTATCGTATAACGTTATATACTATTACTTAATAACGTATAACGTTATATGGTATTATGTAATAACGTATAACGTTATATACTATTACGTACTAACGTGTAACGTTATATACTAATACGTAATAACGTATAACGTTATATACTAATACGTAATAACGTATAACGTTATATACTAATACGTAATAACGTATAACGTTATATACTATTACGTAATAACGTGTAACGTTATATACTAATACGTAATTACGTATAACGTTATATACTATTACGTACTAACGTATAACGTTATATACTATTACGTACTAACGTGTAACGTTATATACTAATACGTAATAACGTACAACGTTATATACTAATACGTAATAACGTATAACGTTATATACTATTACGTACTAACGTATAACGTTATATACTATTACGTACTAACGTATAACGTTATATACTATTACGTACTATCGTATAGCGTTATATACTATTACGTACTAACGTGTCACGTTATATACTAATACGTAATAACATATAACGTTATATACTATTACGTTCTAACGTATAACGTTATATACTATTTCTTAATAACGTATAACGTTATATGGTATTACGTACTAACGTATAACGTTATATACTACTACGTACTAACGTGTAACGTTATATACTAATACGTAATTACGTATAACGTTATATACTATTACGTACTAACGTGCAACGTTATATACTATTACGTACTAACGTGTAACGTTATATACTATTACATACTAACGTGTCACGTTATATACTAATACGTAATAACGTATAAAGTTATATACTATTACGTACTATCGTATAACGTTATATACTATTACGTAATAACGTGTAACGTTATATACTAATACGTAATTACGTATAACGTTATATACTATTACGTACTAACGTGTAACGTTATATACTAATACGTACTCACGTATAACGTTATATACTATTACGTACTAACGTGTAACGTTATATACTAATACGTAATTACGTATAACGTTATATACTATTACGTACTAACGTATAACGTTATATACTACTACGTACTAACGTGTAACGTTATATACTAATACGTAATAACGTATAACGTTATATACTATTAAGTACTAACGTATAACGTTATATACTATTACGTACTAACGTGCAACGTTATATACTAATACGTACTAACGTGTCAAGTTATATACTAATACGTAATAACGTATAACGTTATATACTATTACGTACTAACGTGTAACGTTATATACTAATACGTACTCACGTATAACGTTATATACTATTACGTACTAACGTGAAACGTTATATATTATTACATACTAACGTGTCACGTTATATACTATCACGTAATGAGGTATAACGTTATATACTAATACGTAATAACGTATAACGTTATATACTATTACGTACTATCGTATAACGTTATATACTATTACGTACTAACGTATAACGTTATATACTATTACGTACTAACGTATAACGTTATATCCTATTACGTACTAACTTGCAACGTTATATACTATTACGTAATAACGTATAACGTTATATACTATTACGTACTAACGTATAACGTTATATACTATTACGTACTAACGTGTAACGTTATATACTAATACGTAATAACGTATAACGTTATATACTAATACGTAATAACGTATAACGTTATATACTATTACGTACTAACGTATAACGTTATATACTATTACGTACTAACGTATAACGTTATATACTATTACGTAATAACGTATAACGTTATATACTATTACGTACTATCGTATAACGTTATATACTATCACGTAATGAGGTATAACGTTATATACTAATACGTAATAACGTATAACGTTATATACTATTACGTACTATCGTATAACGTTAGATACTATTACGTACTAACGTATAACGTTATATACTATTACGTACTAACGTATAACGTTATATGCTAATACGTAATAACGTGTAACGTTATATATTAATACGTAATAACGTATAACGTTATATACTAATACGTGATAACGTATAACGTTATATACTATTACGTACTATCGTATAACGTTATATACTATCACGTAATGAGGTATAACGTTATAGACTAATACGTAATAACGTATAACGTTATATACTATTACGTACTATCGTATAACGTTATATACTATTACGTACTAACGTATAACGTTATATACTATTACGTACTAACGTATAACGTTATATACTAATACGTAATAACGTGTAACGTTATATATTAATACGTAATAACGTGTAACGTTATATATTAATCCGTAATAACGTATAACGTTATATACTATTACGTACTAACGTGTAACGTTATGTACTAATACGTAATAACGTATAACGTTATATACTATTACGTACTATCGTATAACGTTATATACTATTACGTACTAACGTGTCACGTTATATACTTATACGTAATAACATATAACGTTATATACTATTACGTTCTAACGTATAACGTTATATACTATTACTTAATAACGTATAACGTTATATGGTAATACGTACTAACGTATAACGTTATATACTATTACTTAATAACGTATAACGTTATATACTATTACGTACTAACGTATAACGTTATATACTATTACGTAATGACGTATAACGTTATATACTATTACGTACTATCGTATAACGTTATATACTATTACGTACTAACGTATAACGTTATATACTATTACGTACTAACGTATAACGTTATATCCTATTACGTACTAACTTGCAACGTTATATACTATTACGTAATAACGTATAACGTTATATACTATTACGTACTAACGTATAACGTTATATACTAATACGTAATTACGTATAACGTTATATACTATTACGTACTAACGTGTAACGTTATATACTATTACGTACTAACGTGTAACGTTATATACTAATACGTAATAACGTATAACGTTATATACTAATACGTAATAACGTATAACGTTATATACTATTACGTACTAACGTATAACGTTATATACTATTACGTACTAACGTGTAACGTTATATACTATTACGTACTAACGTGTAACGTTATATACTATTACATACTAACGTGTCACGTTATATACTAATACGTAATAACGTATAACGTTATATACTATTACGTACTATCGTATAACGTTATATACTATCACGTAATGAGGTATAACGTTATATACTAACACGTAATAACGTATAACGTTATATACTATTACGTACTATCGTATAACGTTAGATACTATTACGTACTAACGTATAACGTTATATACTATTACGTAATAACGTGTAACGTTATATACTAATACGTAATAACGTATAACGTTATATACCATTCCGTACTAACGTATAACGTTATATACTACTACGTAATGACGTATAACGTCATATACTATTACGTACTAACGTATAACGTTATATACTGTTACGTGCTAACGTATAACGTTATATACTATTACGTACTAACGTGTAACGTTATATACTAATACGTAATAACGTATAACGTTATATACTAATACGTAATAACGTATAACGTTATATACTATTACGTAATAACGTGTAACGTTATATACTAATACGTAATAACGTATAACGTTATATACCATTACGTACTAACGTATAACGTTATATACTATTACGTACTAACGTGTAACGTTATATACTATTACGTACTAACGTGTCACGTCATATACTAATAAGTAATAACGTATAACGTTATATACTATTACGTACTATCGTATAACGTTATATACTATTACTTAATAACGTATAACGTTATATGGTATTATGTAATAACGTATAACGTTATATACTATTACGTACTAACGTGTAACGTTATATACTAATACGTAATAACGTATAACGTTATATACTAATACGTAATAACGTATGACGTTATATACTAATACGTAATAACGTATAACGTTATATACTATTACGTAATAACGTGTAACGTTATATACTATTACGTAATAACGTGTAACGTTATATACTAATACGTAATTACGTATAACGTTATATACTATTACGTACTAACGTATAACGTTATATACTATTACGTACTAACGTGTAACGTTATATACTAATACGTAATAACGTATAACGTTATATACTATTACGTACTAACGTATAACGTTATATACTATTACGTACTAACGTATAACGTTATATACTATTACGTACTATCGTATAACGTTATATACTATTACGTACTAACGTGTCACGTTATATACTAATACGTAATAACATATAACGTTATATACTATTACGTTCTAACGTATAACGTTATATACTATTACTTAATAACGTATAACGTTATATGGTATTACGTACTAACGTATAACGTTATATACTACTACGTACTAACGTGTAACGTTATATACTAATACGTAATTACGTATAACGTTATATACTATTACGTACTAACGTGCAACGTTATATACTATTACGTACTAACGTGTAACGTTATATACTATTACATACTAACGTGTCACGTTATATACTAATACGTAATAACGTATAAAGTTATATACTATTACGTACTATCGTATAACGTTATATACTATTACGTAATAACGTGTAACGTTATATACTAATACGTAATTACGTATAACGTTATATACTATTACGTACTAACGTGTAACGTTATATACTAATACGTCCTCACGTATAACGTTATATACTATTACGTACTAACGTGTAACGTTATATACTAATACGTAATTACGTATAACGTTATATACTATTACGTACTAACGTATAACGTTATATACTACTACGTACTAACGTGTAACGTTATATACTAATACGTAATAACGTATAACGTTATATACTATTAAGTACTAACGTATGACGTTATATACTATTACGTACTAACGTGCAACGTTATATACTAATACGTACTAACGTGTCACGTTATATACTAATACGTAATAACGTATAACGTTATATACTATTACGTACTAACGTGTAACGTTATATACTAATACGTACTCACGTATAACGTTATATACTATTACGTACTAACGTGAAACGTTATATATTATTACATACTAACGTGTCACGTTATATACTATCACGTAATGAGGTATAACGTTATATACTAATACGTAATAACGTATAACGTTATATACTATTACGTACTATCGTATAACGTTATATACTATTACGTACTAACGTATAACGTTATATACTATTACGTACTAACGTATAACGTTATATGCTAATACGTAATAACGTGTAACGTTATATATTAATACGTAATAACGTATAACGTTATATACTAATACGTGATAACGTATAACGTTATATACTATTACGTACTATCGTATAACGTTATATACTATCACGTAATGAGGTATAACGTTATAGGCTAATACGTAATAACGTATAACGTTATATACTATTACGTACTATCGTATAACGTTATATACTATTACGTACTAACGTATAACGTTATATACTATTACGTACTAACGTATAACGTTATATGCTAATACGTAATAACGTGCAACGTTATATACTATTACGTACTAACGTGTAACGTTATATACTATTACATACTAACGTGTCACGTTATATACTAATACGTAATAACGTATAACGTTATATACTATTACGTACTATCGTATAACGTTATATACTATCACGTAATGAGGTATAACGTTATATACTAATACGTAATAACGTATAACGTTATATACTATTACGTACTATCGTATAACGTTAGATACTATTACGTACTAACGTATAACGTTATATACTATTACGTAATAACGTGTAACGTTATATACTAATACGTAATAACGTATAACGTTATATACCATTCCGTACTAACGTATAACGTTATATACTACTACGTAATGACGTATAACGTCATATACTATTACGTACTAACGTATAACGTTATATACTATTACGTGCTAACGTATAACGTTATATACTATTACGTACTAACGTGTAACGTTATATACTAATACGTAATAACGTATAACGTTATATACTAATACGTAATAACGTATAACGTTATATACTATTACGTAATAACGTGTAACGTTATATACTAATACGTAATAACGTATAACGTTATATACCATTACGTACTAACGTATAACGTTATATACTATTACGTACTAACGTGTAACGTTATATACTATTACGTACTAACGTGTCACGTCATATACTAATAAGTAATAACGTATAACGTTATATATTATTACGTACTATCGTATAACGTTATATACTATTACTTAATAACGTATAACGTTATATGGTATTATGTAATAACGTATAACGTTATATACTATTACGTACTAACGTGTAACGTTATATACTAATACGTAATAACGTATAACGTTATATACTAATACGTAATAACGTATAACGTTATATACTAATACGTAATAACGTATAACGTTATATACTATTACGTAATAACGTGTAACGTTATATACTAATACGTAATTACGTATAACGTTATATACTATTACGTACTAACGTATAACGTTATATACTATTACGTACTAACGTGTAACGTTATATACTAATACGTAATAACGTACAACGTTATATACTAATACGTAATAACGTATAACGTTATATACTATTACGTACTAACGTATAACGTTATATACTATTACGTACTAACGTATAACGTTATATACTATTACGTACTATCGTATAGCGTTATATACTATTACGTACTAACGTGTCACGTTATATACTAATACGTAATAACATATAACGTTATATACTATTACGTTCTAACGTATAACGTTATATACTATTTCTTAATAACGTATAACGTTATATGGTATTACGTACTAACGTATAACGTTATATACTACTACGTAATAACGTGTAACGTTATATACTAATACGTAATTACGTATAACGTTATATACTATTACGTACTAACGTGCAACGTTATATACTATTACGTACTAACGTGTAACGTTATATACTATTACATACTAACGTGTCACGTTATATACTAATACGTAATAACGTATAAAGTTATATACTATTACGTACTATCGTATAACGTTATATACTATTACGTAATAACGTGTAACGTTATATACTAATACGTAATTACGTATAACGTTATATACTATTACGTACTAACGTGTAACGTTATATACTAATACGTACTCACGTATAACGTTATATACTATTACGTACTAACGTGTAACGTTATATACTAATACGTAATTACGTATAACGTTATATACTATTACGTACTAACGTATAACGTTATATACTACTACGTACTAACGTGTAACGTTATATACTAATACGTAATAACGTATAACGTTATATACTATTAAGTACTAACGTATAACGTTATATACTATTACGTACTAACGTGCAACGTTATATACTAATACGTACTAACGTGTCAAGTTATATACTAATACGTAATAACGTATAACGTTATATACTATTACGTACTAACGTGTAACGTTATATACTAATACGTACTCACGTATAACGTTATATACTATTACGTACTAACGTGAAACGTTATATATTATTACATACTAACGTGTCACGTTATATACTATCACGTAATGAGGTATAACGTTATATACTAATACGTAATAACGTATAACGTTATATACTATTACGTACTATCGTATAACGTTATATACTATTACGTACTAACGTATAACGTTATATACTATTACGTACTAACGTATAACGTTATATCCTATTACGTACTAACTTGCAACGTTATATACTATTACGTAATAACGTATAACGTTATATACTATTACGTACTAACGTATAACGTTATATACTATTACGTACTAACGTGTAACGTTATATACTAATACGTAATAACGTATAACGTTATATACTAATACGTAATAACGTATAACGTTATATACTATTACGTACTAACGTATAACGTTATATACTATTACGTACTAACGTATAACGTTATATACTATTACGTACTAACGTATAACGTTATATACTATTACGTACTAACTTGTAACGTTATATACTATTACGTAATAACGTATAACGTTATATACTATTACGTACTAACGTATAACGTTATATACTATTACGTAATGACGTATAACGTTATATACTATTACGTACTAACGTATAGCCTTATATACTATTACGTACTAACGTGTAACGTTATATACTATTACATACTAACGTGTCACGTTATATACTAATACGTAATAACGTATAACGTTATATACTATTACGTACTATCGTATAACGTTATATACTATTACGTACTAACGTGTCACGTTATATACTAATACGTAATAACATATAACGTTATATACTATTACGTACTAACGTATAACGTTATATACTAATACGTAATTACGTATAACGTTATATACTATTACGTACTAACGTATAACGTTATATACTATTACGTACTAACGTGTAACGTTATATACTAATACGTAATAACGTATAACGTTATATACTATTACGTACTATCGTATAACGTTAGATACTATTACGTACTAACGTATAACGTTATATACTATTACGTACTAACGTATAACGTTATATACTATTACGTACTAACGTATAACGTTATATACTATTACGTACTAACGTGTAACGTTATATACTAATACGAAATTACGTATAACGTTATATACTATTACGTACTAACGTATAACGTTATATACTACTACGTACTAACGTGTAACGTTATATACTAATACGTAATAACGTATAACGTTATATACTATTAAGTACTAACGTATAACGTTATATACTATTACGTACTAACGTGCAACGTTATATACTAATACGTACTAACGTGTCACGTTATATACTAATACGTAATAACGTATAACGTTATATACTATTACGTACTAACGTGTAACGTTATATACTAATACGTACTCACGTATAACGTTATATACTATTACGTACTAACGTGAAACGTTATATATTATTACATACTAACGTGTCACGTTATATACTATCACGTAATGAGGTATAACGTTATATACTAATCCGTAATAACGTATAACGTTATATACTATTACGTACTATCGTATAACGTTATATACTATTACGTACTAACGTATAACGTTATATACTATTACGTACTAACGTATAACGTTATATGCTAATACGTAATAACGTATAACGTTATATACTAATACGTGATAACGTATAACGTTATATACTATTACGTACTATCGTATAACGTTATATACTATTACGTACTAACGTATAACGTTATATACTATTACGTACTAACGTGTAACGTTATATACTAATACGTAATAACGTATAACGTTATATACTATTACGTACTATCGTATAACGTTATATACTATTACGTACTAACGTGTCACGTTATATACTAATACGTAATAACATATAACGTTATATACTATTACGTACTAACGTATAACGTTATATACTAATACGTAATTACGTATAACGTTATATACTACTACGTACTAACGTATAACGTTATATACTATTACGTACTAACGTGTAACGTTATATACTAATACGTAATAGCGTATAACGTTATATACTAATACGTAATAACGTATAACGTTATATACTATTACGTACTAACGTATAACGTTATATACTATTACGTACTAACGTATAACGTTATATACTATTACGTACTAACGTATAACGTTATATACTATTACGTACTAACTTGTAACGTTATATACTATTACGTAATAACGTATAACGTTATATACTATTACGTACTAACGTATAACGTTATATACTATTACATACTAACGTGTCACGTTATATACTAATACGTAATAACGTATAACGTTATATACTATTACGTACTATCGTATAACGTTATATACTATCACGTAATGAGGTATAACGTTATATACTAATACGTAATAACGTATAACGTTATATACTATTACGTACTATCGTATAACGTTAGATACTATTACGTACTAACGTATAACGTTATATACTATTACGTACTAACGTATAACGTTATATACTATTACGTACTAACGTATAACGTTATATACTATTACGTACTAACTTGTAACGTTATATACTATTACGTAATAACGTATAACGTTATATACTATTACGTACTAACGTATAACGTTATATACTATTACGTAATGACGTATAACGTTATATACTATTACGTACTAACGTATAGCCTTATATACTATTACGTACTAACGTGTAACGTTATATACTATTACATACTAACGTGTCACGTTATATACTAATACGTAATAACGTATAACGTTATATACTATTACGTACTATCGTATAACGTTATATACTATCACGTAATGAGGTATAACGTTATATACTAATACGTAATAACGTATAACGTTATATACTATTACGTACTATCGTATAACGTTAGATACTATTACGTACTAACGTATAACGTTATATACTATTACGTAATAACGTGTAACGTTATATACTAATACGTAATAACGTATAACGTTATATACCATTCCGTACTAACGTATAACGTTATATACTACTACGTAATGACGTATAACGTCATATACTATTACGTACTAACGTATAACGTTATATACTATTACGTGGTAACGTATAACGGTATATACTATTACGTACTAACGTGTAACGTTATATACTAATACGTAATAACGTATAACGTTATATACTAATACGTAATAACGTATAACGTTATATACTATTACGTAATAACGTGTAACGTTATATACTAATACGTAATAACGTATAACGTTATATACCATTACGTACTAACGTATAACGTTATATACTATTACGTACTAACGTGTAACGTTATATACTATTACGTACTAACGTGTCACGTCATATACTAATAAGTAATAACGTATAACGTTATATACTATTACGTACTATCGTATAACGTTATATACTATTACTTAATAACGTATAACGTTATATGGTATTATGTAATAACGTATAACGTTATATACTATTACGTACTAACGTGTAACGTTATATACTAATACGTAATAACGTATAACGTTATATACTAATACGTAATAACGTATAACGTTATATACTAATACGTAATAACGTATAACGTTATATACTATTACGTAATAACGTGTAACGTTATATACTAATACGTAATTACGTATAACGTTATATACTATTACGTACTAACGTATAACGTTATATACTATTACGTACTAACGTGTAACGTTATATACTAATACGTAATAACGTACAACGTTATATACTAATACGTAATAACGTATAACGTTATATACTATTACGTACTAACGTATAACGTTATATACTATTACGTACTAACGTATAACGTTATATGCTAATACGTAATAACGTGTAACGTTATATATTAATACGTAATAACGTGTAACGTTATATATTAATCCGTACTAACGTATAACGTTATATACTATTACGTACTAACGTGTAACGTTATATACTAATACGTACTCACGTATAACGTTATATACTATTACGTACTAACGTGAAACGTTATATACTATTACATACTAACGTGTCACGTTATATACTATCACGTAATGAGGTATAACGTTATATACTAATACGTAATAACGTATAACGTTATATACTATTACGTACTATCGTATAACGTTATATACTATTACGTACTAACGTATAACGTTATATACTATTACGTACTAACGTATAACGTTATATGCTAATACGTAATAACGTGTAACGTTATATATTAATACGTAATAACGTATAACGTTATATACTAATACGTGATAACGTATAACGTTATATACTATTACGTACTATCGTATAACGTTATATACTATCACGTAATGAGGTATAACGTTATGGGCTAATACGTAATAACGTATAACGTTATATACTATTACGTACTATCGTATAACGTTATATACTATTACGTACTAACGTATAACGTTATATACTATTACGTACTAACGTATAACGTTATATGCTAATACGTAATAACGTGTAACGTTATATATTAATACGTAATAACGTGTAACGTTATATATTAATCCGTAATAACGTATAACGTTATATACTATTACGTACTAACGTATAACGTTATATACTATTACGTACTAACGTGTAACGTTATATACTAATACGTAATAACGTATAACGTTATATACTATTACGTACTATCGTATAACGTTATATACTATTACGTACTAACGTGTCACGTTATATACTAATACGTAATAACATATAACGTTATATACTATTACGTTCTAACGTATAACGTTAAATACTATTACTTAATAACGTATAACGTTATATGGTATTACGTACTAACGTATAACGTTATATACTATTACTTAATAACGTATAACGTTATATACTATTACGTACTAACGTATAACGTTATATACTATTACGTAATGACGTATAACGTTATATACTATTACGTACTATCGTATAACGTTATATACTATTACGTACTAACGTATAACGTTATATACTATTACGTACTAACGTATAACGTTATATCCTATTACGTACTAACTTGCAACGTTATATACTATTACGTAATAACGTATAACGTTATATACTATTACGTACTAACGTATAACGTTATATACTAATACGTAATTACGTATAACGTTATATACTATTACGTACTAACGTATAACGTTATATACTATTACGTACTAACGTATAACGTTATATACTATTACGTACTAACGTATAACGTTATATACTATTACGTACTAACTTGTAACGTTATATACTATTACGTAATAACGTATAACGTTATATACTATTACGTACTAACGTATAACGTTATATACTATTACGTAATGACGTATAACGTTATATACTATTACGTACTAACGTATAGCCTTATATACTATTACGTACTAACGTATAACGTTATATACTATTACGTACTAACGTGTAACGTTATATACTATTACATACTAACGTGTCACGTTATATACTAATACGTAATAACGTATAACGTTATATACTATTACGTACTATCGTATAACGTTATATACTATCACGTAATGAGGTATAACGTTATATACTAATACGTAATAACGTATAACGTTATATACTATTACGTACTATCGTATAACGTTAGATACTATTACGTACTAACGTATAACGTTATATACTATTACGTAATAACGTGTAACGTTATATACTAATACGTAATAACGTATAACGTTATATACCATTCCGTACTAACGTATAACGTTATATACTACTACGTAATGACGTATAACGTCATATACTATTACGTACTAACGTATAACGTTATATACTATTACGTGCTAACGTATAACGTTATATACTATTACATACTAACGTGTAACGTTATATACTAATACGTAATAACGTATAACGTTATATACTAATACGTAATAACGTATAACGTTATATACTATTACGTAATAACGTGTAACGTTATATACTAATACGTAATAACGTATAACGTTATATACCATTACGTACTAACGTATAACGTTATATACTATTACGTACTAACGTGTAACGTTATATACTATTACGTACTAACGTGTCACGTCATATACTAATAAGTAATAACGTATAACGTTATATACTATTACGTACTATCGTATAACGTTATATACTATTACTTAATAACGTATAACGTTATATGGTATTATGTAATAACGTATAACGTTATATACTATTACGTACTAACGTGTAACGTTATATACTAATACGTAATAACGTATAACGTTATATACTAATACGTAATAACGTATAACGTTATATACTAATACGTAATAACGTATAACGTTATATACTATTACGTAATAACGTGTAACGTTATATCCTAATACGTAATTACGTATAACGTTATATACTATTACGTACTAACGTATACCGTTATATACTATTACGTACTAACGTGTAACGTTATATACTAATACGTAATAACGTACAACGTTATATACTAATACGTAATAACGTATAACGTTATATACTATTACGTACTAACGTATAACGTTATATACTATTACGTACTAACGTATAACGTTATATGCTAATACGTAATAACGTGTAACGTTATATATTAATACGTAATAACGTGTAACGTTATATATTAATCCGTACTAACGTATAACCTTATATACTATTACGTACTAACGTGTAACGTTATATACTAATACGTACTCACGTATAACGTTATATACTATTACGTACTAACGTGAAACGTTATATACTATTACATACTAACGTGTCACGTTATATACTATCACGTAATGAGGTATAACGTTATATACTAATACGTAATAACGTATAACGTTATATACTATTACGTACTATCGTATAACGTTATATACTATTACGTACTAACGTATAACGTTATATACTATTACGTACTAACGTATAACGTTATATGCTAATACGTAATAACGTGTAACGTTATATATTAATACGTAATAACGTGTAACGTTATATATTAATCCGTAATAACGTATAACGTTATATACTATTACGTACTAACGTGTAACGTTATATACTAATACGTAATAACGTATAACGTTATATACTATTACGTACTATCGTATAACGTTATATACTATTACGTACTAACGTGTCACGTTATATACTAATACGTACTAACGTATAACGTTATATACTATTACGTACTAACGTGTAACGTTATATACTAATACGTAATAACGTATAACGTTATATACTATTACGTACTAACGTATAACGTTATATACTATTACGTACTAACGTATAACGTTATATACTATTACGTACTAACGTATAACGTTATATACTATTACGTACTAACGTGAAACGTTATATACTATTACATACTAACGTGTCACGTTATATACTATCACGTAATGAGGTATAACGTTATATACTAATACGTAATAACGTATAACGTTATATACTATTACGTACTATCGTATAACGTTATATACTATTACGTACTAACGTATAACGTTATATACTATTACGTACTAACGTATAACGTTATATGCTAATACGTAATAACGTGTAACGTTATATATTAATACGTAATAACGTATAACGTTATATACTAATACGTGATAACGTATAACGTTATATACTATTACGTACTATCGTATAACGTTATATACTATTACGTAATAACGTGTAACGTTATATACTAATACGTAATTACGTATAACGTTATATACTATTACGTACTAACGTATACCGTTATATACTATTACGTACTAACGTGTAACGTTATATACTATTACGTAATGACGTATAACGTTATATACTATTACGTACTATCGTATAACGTTATATACTATTACGTACTAACGTATAACGTTATATACTATTACGTACTAACGTATAACGTTATATCCTATTACGTACTAACTTGCAACGTTATATACTATTACGTAATAACGTATAACGTTATATACTATTACGTACTAACGTATAACGTTATATACTAATACGTAATTACGTATAACGTTATATACTATTACGTACTAACGTATAACGTTATATACTATTACGTACTAACGTGTAACGTTATATACTAATACGTAATAACGTATAACGTTATATACTAATACGTAATAACGTATAACGTTATATACTATTACGTACTAACGTATAACGTTATATACTATTACGTACTAACGTATAACGTTATATACTATTACGTACTAACGTATAACGTTATATACTATTACGTACTAACGTGTAACGTTATATACTATTACGTAATAACGTATAACGTTATATACTATTACGTACTAACGTATAACGTTATATACTATTACGTAATGACGTATAACGTTATATACTATTACGTACTAACGTATAGCCTTATATACTATTACGTACTAACGTATAACGTTATATACTATTACGTACTAACGTGTAACGTTATATACTATTACATACTAACGTGTCACGTTATATACTAATACGTAATAACGTGTAACGTTATATACTATTACGTACTATCGTATAACGTTATATACTATCACGTAATGAGGTATAACGTTATATACTAATACGTAATAACGTATAACGTTATATACTATTACGTACTATCGTATAACGTTAGATACTATTACGTACTAACGTATAACGTTATATACTATTACGTAATAACGTGTAACGTTATATACTAATACGTAATAACGTATAACGTTATATACCATTCCGTACTAACGTATAACGTTATATACTACTACGTAATGACGTATAACGTCATATACTATTACGTACTAACGTATAACGTTATATACTATTACGTGCTAACGTATAACGTTATATACTATTACATACTAACGTGTAACGTTATATACTAATACGTAATAACGTATAACGTTATATACTAATACGTAATAACGTATAACGTTATATACTATTACGTAATAACGTGTAACGTTATATACTAATACGTAATAACGTATAACGTTATATACCATTACGTACTAACGTATAACGTTATATACTATTACGTACTAACGTGTAACGTTATATACTATTACGTACTAACGTGTCACGTCATATACTAATAAGTAATAACGTATAACGTTATATACTATTACGTACTATCGTATAACGTTATATACTATTACTTAATAACGTATAACGTTATATGGTATTATGTAATAACGTATAACGTTATATACTATTACGTACTAACGTGTAACGTTATATACTAATACGTAATAACGTATAACGTTATATACTAATACGTAATAACGTATAACGTTATATACTAATACGTAATAACGTATAACGTTATATACTATTACGTAATAACGTGTAACGTTATATACTAATACGTAATTACGTATAACGTTATATACTATTACGTACTAACGTATACCGTTATATACTATTACGTACTAACGTGTAACGTTATATACTAATACGTAATAACGTACAACGTTATATACTAATACGTAATAACGTATAACGTTATATACTATTACGTACTAACGTATAACGTTATATACTATTACGTACTAACGTATAACGTTATATGCTAATACGTAATAACGTGTAACGTTATATATTAATCCGTAATAACGTATAACGTTATATACTATTACGTACTAACGTGTAACGTTATATACTAATACGTAATAACGTATAACGTTATATACTATTACGTACTATCGTATAACGTTATATACTATTACGTACTAACGTGTCACGTTATATACTAATACGTAATAACATATAACGTTATATACTATTACGTTCTAACGTATAACGTTATATACTATTACTTAATAACGTATAACGTTATATGGTATTACGTACTAACGTATAACGTTAGATACTATTACTTAATAACGTATAACGTTATATACTATTACGTACTAACGTATAACGTTATATACTATTACGTAATGACGTATAACGTTATATACTATTACGTACTATCGTATAACGTTATATACTATTACGTACTAACGTATAACGTTATATACTATTACGTACTAACGTATAACGTTATATCCTATTACGTACTAACTTGCAACGTTATATACTATTACGTAATAACGTATAACGTTATATACTATTACGTACTAACGTATAACGTTATATACTAATACGTAATTACGTATAACGTTATATACTATTACGTACTAACGTATAACGTTATATACTATTACGTACTAACGTGTAACGTTATATACTAATACGTAATAACGTATAACGTTATATACTAATACGTAATAACGTATAACGTTATATACTATTACGTACTAACGTATAACGTTATATACTATTACGTACTAACGTATAACGTTATATACTATTACGTTCTAACGTATAACGTTATATACTATTACGTACTAACTTGTAACGTTATATACTATTACGTAATAACGTATAACGTTATATACTATTACGTACTAACGTATAACGTTATATACTATTACGTAATGACGTATAACGTTATATACTATTACGTACTATCGTATAACGTTATATACTATCACGTAATGAGGTATAACGTTATATACTAATACGTAATAACGTATAACGTTATATACTATTACGTACTATCGTATAACGTTAGATACTATTACGTACTAACGTATAACGTTATATACTATTACGTAATAACGTGTAACGTTATATACTAATACGTAATAACGTATAACGTTATATACCATTCCGTACTAACGTATAACGTTATATACTATTACGTGATAACGTATAACGTCATATACTATTACGTACTAACGTATAACGTTATATACTATTACGTGCTAACGTATAACGTTATATACTATTACGTACTAACGTATAACGTTATATACTATTACGTAATAACGTGTAACGTTATATACTAATACGTAATAACGTATAACGTTATATACCATTCCGTACTAACGTATAACGTTATATACTACTACGTAATGACGTATAACGTCATATACTATTACGTACTAACGTATAACGTTATATACTATTACGTGCTAACGTATAACGTTATATACTATTACGTACTATCGTATAACGTTATATACTATTACTTAATAACGTATAACGTTATATGGTATTATGTAATAACGTATAACGTTATATACTATTACGTACTAACGTGTAACGTTATATACTAATACGTAATAACGTATAACGTTATATACTAATACGTAATAACGTATAACGTTATATACTAATACGTAATAACGTATAACGTTATATACTATTACGTAATAACGTGTAACGTTATATACTATTACGTACTAACGTGTAACGTTATATACTATTACGTACTAACGTATAACGTTATATACTCTTACGTACTAACGTGTAACGTTATATACTAATACGTACTCACGTATAACGTTATATACTATTACGTACTAACGTGAAACGTTATATACTATTACGTACTAACGTGTCACGTTATATACTATCACGTAATGAGGTATAACGTTATATACTAATACGTAATAACGTATAACGTTATATACTATTACGTACTATCGTATAACGTTATATACTATTACGTACTATCGTATAACGTTATATACTATTACGTACTAACGTATAACGTTATATGCTAATACGTAATAACGTGTAACGTTATATATTAATTCGTAATAACGTATAACGTTATATACTAATACGTGATAACGTATAACGTTATATACTATTACGTCCTATCGTATAACGTTATATACTATCACGTAATGAGGTATAACGTTATAGACTAATACGTAATAACGTATAACGTTATATACTATTACGTAATATCATATCACGTTATATACTATTACGTACTATCGTATAACGTTATATACTATTACGTACTAACGTATAACGTTATATGCTAATACGTAATAACGTGTAACGTTATATATTAATACGTAATAACGTGTAACGTTATATATTAATCCGTAATAACGTATAACGTTATATACTATTACGTACTAACGTGTAACGTTATATACTAATACGTAATAACGTACAACGTTATATACTAATACGTAATAACGTATAACGTTATATACTATTACGTACTAACGTATAACGTTATATACTATTACGTACTAACGTATAACGTTATATGCTAATACGTAATAACGTGTAACGTTATATATTAATACGTAATAACGTGTAACGTTATATATTAATCCGTAATAACGTATAACGTTATATACTATTACGTACTAACGTGTAACGTTATATACTAATACGTAATAACGTATAACGTTATATACTATTACGTACTATCGTATAACGTTATATACTATTACGTACTAACGTGTCACGTTATATACTAATACGTCATAACATATAACGTTATATACTATTACGTTCTAACGTATAACGTTATATACTATTACTTAATAACGTATAACGTTATATGGTATTACGTACTAACGTATAACGTTATATACTATTACTTAATAACGTATAACGTTATATACTATTACGTACTAACGTATAACGTTATATACTATTACGTAATGACGTATAACGTTATATACTATTACGTACTATCGTATAACGTTATATACTATTACGTACTAACGTATAACGTTATATACTATCACGTAATGAGGTATAACGTTATATACTATTACGTAATAACGTGTAACGTTATATACTAATACGTAATAACGTATAACGTTATATACCATTCCGTACTAACGTATAACGTTATATACTACCATGTAATGACGTATAACGTTATATACTATTACGTACTATCGTATAACGTTATATACTATCACGTAATGAGGTATAACGTTATATACTAATACGTAATAACGTATAACGTTATATACTATTACGTACTATCGTATAACGTTAGATACTATTACGTACTAACGTATAACGTTATATACTATTACGTAATAACGTGTAACGTTATATACTAATACGTAATAACGTATAACGTTATATACTATTACGTACTATCGTATAACGTTAGATACTATTACGTACTAACGTATAACGTTATATACTATTACGTAATAACGTGTAACGTTATATACTAATACGTAATAACGTATAACGTTATATACCATTCCGTACTAACGTATAACGTTATATACTACTATGTAATGACGTATAACGTTATATAGTATTACGTACTATCGTATAACGTTATATACTATTACTTAATAACGTATAACGTTATATGGTATTATGTAATAACGTATAACGTTATATACTATTACGTACTAACGTGTAACGTTATATACTAATACGTAATAACGTATAACGTTATATACTATTACGTAATAACGTGTAACGTTATATACTAATACGTAATTACGTATAACGTTATATACTATTACGTACTAACGTATAACGTTATATACTATTACGTACTAACGTGTAACGTTATATACTAATACGTAATAACGTACAACGTTATATACTAATACGTAATAACGTATAACGTTATATACTATTACGTACTAACGTATAACGTTATATACTATTACGTACTAACGTATAACGTTATATGCTAATACGTAATAACGTGTAACGTTATATATTAATACGTAATAACGTGTAACGTTATATATTAATCCGTAATAACGTATAACGTTATATACAGGGTGCGCCGTTAGAATTCGGACAGAATTCAATTTGTAGTTCCCACCATATTAGAATTCAGATGTTTGTGCTGATTGACTCTGAAGTTAGTTAAATATGTCAATAAGTCTTCTATAACCTCAAAATGACAGAACTCGTTAAGCAAAACCCGGAATACGATAGAAGAGCGGCGATTATAGAAAGTCTTCGCGCCGGGTGGATGCCAAAGTGAATCGGAGGAACGACCGTTGGCTGGCCCACAATCTCGAAGATGTTCCTGTTGTGGGCAAAACCAAATTTCCAGCAAGTGTTCACGTTTTGAGCGTTGTCTCAAGTGAGGGCGACGTCATGCCTCCGCACTTCTTCCAAAAAGGCGAAAGAATCACAAAGGAGGTTTATTTGGAGGTCCTGAAGACAGTAATAAAGCCGTGGATGGAAATTACGGCTTCTGGAAGGCCGTATTTATTTCAACAAGATGGCGCACCTGCTCACACAAGTCATCTTGTTCAAAATTGGCTCTCTGACAATGTGGACATGTTTTGGTCGAAAGATTTCTGGCCTCCTAACAGTCCCGACCTAAACCCATTGGACTATTACGTGTGGGGCGTTATCGAGAGACAAACTAATAAATGCAGGCACCCCAACGTCAACTCCCTACGAGCTGCTATCGAGTCAGAATTCGCGACAATTAAACGCGACCAGTTGAAGTCAGCGTGCTCGCGCTTTAGAGCAAGAATAGAGCAGGTCATAGAGGCAGAGGGTGGTTACATAGAATAAAAGTTCTCAGCAAGGACCCTTTAAATGAGATATAACAACATTTTCATGTGTTTTTGTGTATTGACTTAAATAAACAACTTTCTGCACAAAACTTCTTTTGTCCGGATTCTAACGGCGCACCCTGTACTATTACGTACTAACGTGTAACGTTATATACTATTACGTACTAACGTATAACGTTATATACTATTACGTACTAACGTGTAACGTTATATACTAATACGTACTCACGTATAACGTTATATACTATTACGTACTAACGTGAAACGTTATATACTATTACATACTAACGTGTCACGTTATATACTATCACGTAATGAGGTATAACGTTATATACTAATACGTAATAACGTATAACGTTATATACTATTACGTACTATCGTATAACGTTATATACTATTACGTACTAACGTATAACGTTATATACTATTACGTACTAACGTATAACGTTATATGCTAATACGTAATAACGTGTAACGTTATATATTAATTCGTAATAACGTATAACGTTATATACTAATACGTGATAACGTATAACGTTATATACTATTACGTCCTATCGTATAACGTTATATACTATCACGTAATGAGGTATAACGTTATAGACTAATACGTAATAACGTATAACGTTATATACTATTACGTAATATCATATAACGTTATATACTATTACGTACTATCGTATAACGTTATATACTATTACGTACTAACGTATAACGTTATATGCTAATACGTAATAACGTGTAACGTTATATATTAATTCGTAATAACGTATAACGTTATATACTAATACGTGATAACGTATAACGTTATATACTATTACGTCCTATCGTATAACGTTATATACTATCACGTAATGAGGTATAACGTTATAGACTAATACGTAATAACGTATAACGTTATATACTATTACGTAATATCATATAACGTTATATACTATTACGTACTAACGTATAACGTTATATACTATTACGTACTAACGTATAACGTTATATACTATTACGTAATATCATATAACGTTATATACTAATACGTACTCACGTATAACGTTATATACTATTACGTACTAACGTGAAACGTTATATACTATTACATACTAACGTGTCACGTTATATACTATCACGTAATGAGGTATAACGTTATATACTAATACGTAATAACGTATAACGTTATATACTATTACGTACTATCGTATAACGTTATATACTATTACGTACTATCGTATAACGTTATATACTATTACTTAATAACGTATAACGTTATATGGTATTATGTAATAACGTATAACGTTATATACTATTACGTACTAACGTGTAACGTTATATACTAATACGTAATAACGTATAACGTTATATACTATTACGTAATAACGTGTAACGTTATATACTAATACGTAATTACGTATAACGTTATATACTATTACGTACTAACGTATAACGTTATATACTATTACGTACTAACGTATAACGTTATATGCTAATACGTAATAACGTGTAACGTTATATATTAATACGTAATAACGTATAACGTTATATACTAATACGTGATAACGTATAACGTTATATACTATTACGTACTATCGTATAACGTTATATACTATCACGTAATGAGGTATAACGTTATAGACTAATACGTAATAACGTATAACGTTATATACTATTACGTAATATCATATAACGTTATATACTATTACGTACTAACGTATAACGTTATATACTATTACGTACTAACGTATAACGTTATATGCTAATACGTAATAACGTGTAACGTTATATATTAATACGTAATAACGTGTAACGTTATATATTAATCCGTAATAACGTATAACGTTATATACTATTACGTACTAACGTGTAACGTTATATACTAATACGTAATAACGTATAACGTTATATACTATTACGTACTATCGTATAACGTTATATACTATTACGTACTAACGTGTCACGTTATATACTAATACGTAATAACATATAACGTTATATACTATTACGTTCTAACGTATAACGTTATATACTATTACTTAATAACGTATAACGTTATATGGTATTACGTACTAACGTATAACGTTATATACTATTACTTAATAACGTATAACGTTATATACTATTACGTACTAACGTATAACGTTATATACTATTACGTAATGACGTATAACGTTATATACTATTACGTACTATCGTATAACGTTATATACTATTACGTACTAACGTATAACGTTATATACTATCACGTAATGAGGTATAACGTTATATACTATTACGTAATAACGTGTAACGTTATATACTAATACGTAATAACGTATAACGTTATATACCATTCCGTACTAACGTATAACGTTATATACTACTATGTAATGACGTATAACGTTATATACTATTACGTACTATCGTATAACGTTATATATTATCACGTAATGAGGTATAACGTTATATACTAATACGTAATAACGTATAACGTTATATACTATTACGTACTATCGTATAACGTTAGATACTATTACGTACTAACGTATAACGTTATATACTATTACGTAATAACGTGTAACGTTATATACTAATACGTAATAACGTATAACGTTATATACTATTACGTACTATCGTATAACGTTAGATACTATTACGTACTAACGTATAACGTTATATACTATTACGTAATAACGTGTAACGTTATATACTAATACGTAATAACGTATAACGTTATATACCATTCCGTACTAACGTATAACGTTATATACTACTATGTAATGACGTATAACGTTATATACTATTACGTACTATCGTATAACGTTATATACTATTACTTAATAACGTATAACGTTATATGGTATTATGTAATAACGTATAACGTTATATACTATTACGTACTAACGTGTAACGTTATATACTAATACGTAATAACGTATAACGTTATATACTATTACGTAATAACGTGTAACGTTATATACTAATACGTTATTACGTATAACGTTATATACTATTACGTACTAACGTATAACGTTATATACTATTACGTACTAACGTGTAACGTTATATACTAATACGTAATAACGTACAACGTTATATACTAATACGTAATAACGTATAACGTTATATACTATTACGTACTAACGTATAACGTTATATACTATTACGTACTAACGTATAACGTTATATGCTAATACGTAATAACGTGTAACGTTATATATTAATACGTAATAACGTGTAACGTTATATATTAATCCGTAATAACGTATAACGTTATATACTATTACGTACTAACGTGTAACGTTATATACTATTACGTACTAACGTATAACGTTATATACTATTACGTACTAACGTGTAACGTTATATACTAATACGTACTCACGTATAACGTTATATACTATTACGTACTAACGTGAAACGTTATATACTATTACATACTAACGTGTCACGTTATATACTATCACGTAATGAGGTATAACGTTATATACTAATACGTAATAACGTATAACGTTATATACTATTACGTACTATCGTATAACGTTATATACTATTACGTACTAACGTATAACGTTATATACTATTACGTACTAACGTATAACGTTATATACTATTACGTAATATCATATAACGTTATATACTAATACGTACTCACGTATAACGTTATATACTATTACGTACTAACGTGAAACGTTATATACTATTACATACTAACGTGTCACGTTATATATTATCACGTAATGAGGTATAACGTTATATACTAATACGTAATAACGTATAACGTTATATACTATTACGTACTATCGTATAACGTTATATACTATTACGTACTAACGTATAACGTTATATACTATTACGTACTAACGTATAACGTTATATGCTAATACGTAATAACGTGTAACGTTATATATTAATTCGTAATAACGTATAACGTTATATACTAATACGTGATAACGTATAACGTTATATACTATTACGTCCTATCGTATAACGTTATATACTATCACGTAATGAGGTATAACGTTATAGACTAATACGTAATAACGTATAACGTTATATACTATTACGTAATATCATATAACGTTATATACTATTACGTACTATCGTATAACGTTATATACTATTACGTACTAACGTATAACGTTATATGCTAATACGTAATAACGTGTAACGTTATATATTAATACGTAATAACGTGTAACGTTATATATTAATCCGTAATAACGTATAACGTTATATACTATTACGTACTAACGTGTAACGTTATATACTAATACGTAATAACGTATAACGTTATATACTATTACGTAATAACGTATAACGTCATATACTATTACGTACTAACGTATATCGTTATATACTAATACGTAATAACGTGTCACGTTATATACTAATACGTAATAACATATACCGTTATATACTATTACGTTCTAACGTATAACGTTATATACTATTACTTAATAACGTATAACGTTATATGGTATTACGTACTAACGTATAACGTTATATACTATTACTTAATAACGTATAACGTTATATACTAATACGTAATAACGTATAACGTTATATACTATTACGTAATGACGTATAACGTTATATACTATTACGTACTATCGTATAACGTTATATACTAATACGTAATAACGTATAACGTTATATACCATTACGTACTAACGTATAACTTTATATCCTATTACGTACTAACTTGCAACGTTATATACTGTTACGTAATAACGTATAACGTTATATACTATTACGTACTAACGTATAACGTTATATACTACTACGTAATGACGTATAACGTCATATACTATTACGTACTAACGTATAACGTTATATACTATTACGTGTTAACGTATAACGTTATATACTATTACGTACTATCGTATAACGTTATATACTATTACTTAATAACGTATAACGTTATATGGTATTATGTAATAACGTATAACGTTATATACTATTACGTACTAACGTGTAACGTTATATACTAATACGTAATGACGTATAACGTCATATACTATTACGTAATAACGTATAACGTTATATACTAATATGTAATAACGTGCAACGTCATATACTATTACGTGCTAACGTATAACGTTATATACTAATACGTACTAACGTGTAACGTTATATACTAATACGTACTAACGTGTCACGTTATATACTAATATGTAATAACGTATAACGTTATATACTATTACGTACTAACGTGTAACGTTATATACTAATACGTACTCACGTATAACGTTATATACTATTACGTACTAACGTGCAACGTTATATACTATTACGTACTAACGTGTAACGTTATATACTATTACATACTAACGTGTCACGTTATATACTAATACGTAATAACGTATAAAGTTATATACTATTACGTACTATCGTATAACGTTATATACTATCACGTAATGAGGTATAACGTTATATACTAATACGTAATAACGTACAACGTTATATACTATTACGTACTATCGTATAACGTTATATACTATTACGTACTAACGTCTAGCGTTATATACTATTACGTACTAACGTATAACGTTATATGGTAATACGTAATAACGTGTAACGTTATATATTAACACGTAATAACGTATAACGTTATATACTATTACGTACTCACGTATAACGTTATATACTATTACGTACTAACGTGTAACGTTATATACTAATACGTAATTACCTATAACGTTATATACTATTACGTACTAACGTATAACGTTATATACTACTACGTACTAACGTGTAACGTTATATACTAATACGTAATAACGTATAACGTTATATACTATTAAGTACTAACGTATAACGTTATATACTATTACGTACTAACGTGCAACGTTATATACTAATACGTACTAACGTGTCACGTTATATACTAATACGTAATAACGTATAACGTTATATACTATTACGTACTAACGTGTAACGTTATATACTAATACGTACTCACGTATAACGTTATATACTATTACGTACTAACGTGAAACGTTATATACTAATACGTAATAACGTATAACGTTATATAGTATTACGTACTAACGTATAACGTTATATACTATTACGTAATGACGTATAACGTCATATACTATTACGTACTAACGTATATCGTTATATACTAATATGTAATAACGTGCAACGTTATATACTATTACGTGCTAACGTATAACGTTATATACTAATACGTACTAACGTGTCACGTTATATACTAATACGTAATAACATATACCGTTATATACTATTACGTTCTAACGTATAACGTTATATACTATTACTTAATAACGTATAACGTTATATGGTATTACGTACTAACGTATAACGTTATATACTATTACTTAATAACGTATAACGTTATATACTATTACGTACTAACGTATAACGTTATATACTATTACGTAATGACGTATAACGTTATATACTAATACGTAATTACGTATAACGTTATATACTATTACGTACTAACGTATAACGTTATATACTATTACGTACTAACGTGTAACGTTATATACTATTACGTAATAACGTATAACGTCATATACTATTACGTACTAACGTATATCGTTATATACTAATACGTAATAACGTGTCACGTTATATACTAATACGTAATAACATATACCGTTATATACTATTACGTCCTAACGTATAACGTTATATACTATTACTTAATAACGTATAACGTTATATGGTATTACGTACTAACGTATAACGTTATATACTATTACTTAATAACGTATAACGTTATATACTAATACGTAATAACGTATAACGTTATATACTATTACGTAATGACGTATAACGTTATATACTATTACGTACTATCGTATAACGTTATATACTAATACGTAATAACGTATAACGTTATATACCATTACGTACTAACGTATAACTTTATATCCTATTACGTACTAACTTGCAACGTTATATACTGTTACGTAATAACGTATAACGTTATATACTATTACGTACTAACGTATAACGTTATATACTACTACGTAATGACGTATAACGTCATATACTATTACGTACTAACGTATAACGTTATATACTATTACGTGTTAACGTATAACGTTATATACTATTACGTACTATCGTATAACGTTATATACTATTACTTAATAACGTATAACGTTATATGGTATTATGTAATAACGTATAACGTTATATACTATTACGTACTAACGTGTAACGTTATATACTAATACGTAATGACGTATAACGTCATATACTATTACGTAATAACGTATAACGTTATATACTAATATGTAATAACGTGCAACGTCATATACTATTACGTGCTAACGTATAACGTTATATACTAATACGTACTAACGTGTAACGTTATATACTAATACGTACTAACGTGTCACGTTATATACTAATATGTAATAACGTATAACGTTATATACTATTACGTACTAACGTGTAACGTTATATACTAATACGTACTCACGTATAACGTTATATACTATTACGTACTAACGTGCAACGTTATATACTATTACGTACTAACGTGTAACGTTATATACTATTACATACTAACGTGTCACGTTATATACTAATACGTAATAACGTATAAAGTTATATACTATTACGTACTATCGTATAACGTTATATACTATCACGTAATGAGGTATAACGTTATATACTAATACGTAATAACGTACAACGTTATATACTATTACGTACTATCGTATAACGTTATATACTATTACGTACTAACGTCTAGCGTTATATACTATTACGTACTAACGTATAACGTTATATGGTAATACGTAATAACGTGTAACGTTATATATTAACACGTAATAACGTATAACGTTATATACTATTACGTACTCACGTATAACGTTATATACTATTACGTACTAACGTGTAACGTTATATACTAATACGTAATTACCTATAACGTTATATACTATTACGTACTAACGTATAACGTTATATACTACTACGTACTAACGTGTAACGTTATATACTAATACGTAATAACGTATAACGTTATATACTATTAAGTACTAACGTATAACGTTATATACTATTACGTACTAACGTGCAACGTTATATACTAATACGTACTAACGTGTCACGTTATATACTAATACGTAATAACGTATAACGTTATATACTATTACGTACTAACGTGTAACGTTATATACTAATACGTACTCACGTATAACGTTATATACTATTACGTACTAACGTGAAACGTTATATACTAATACGTAATAACGTATAACGTTATATAGTATTACGTACTAACGTATAACGTTATATACTATTACGTAATGACGTATAACGTCATATACTATTACGTACTAACGTATATCGTTATATACTAATATGTAATAACGTGCAACGTTATATACTATTACGTGCTAACGTATAACGTTATATACTAATACGTACTAACGTGTCACGTTATATACTAATACGTAATAACATATACCGTTATATACTATTACGTTCTAACGTATAACGTTATATACTATTACTTAATAACGTATAACGTTATATGGTATTACGTACTAACGTATAACGTTATATACTATTACTTAATAACGTATAACGTTATATACTATTACGTACTAACGTATAACGTTATATACTATTACGTAATGACGTATAACGTTATATACTATTACGTACTATCGTATAACGTTATATACTATTACGTACTAACGTATAACGTTATATACTATTACGTACTAACGTATAACTTTATATCCTATTACGTACTAACTTGCAACGTTATATACTGTTACGTAATAACGTATAACGTTATATACTATTACGTACTAACGTATAACGTTATATACTAATACGTAATTACATATAACGTTATATACTATTACGTACTAACGTATAACGTTATATACTATTACGTACTAACGTGTAACGTTATATACTAATACGTAATAACGTATAACGTTATATACTAATACGTAATAACGTATAACGTTATATACTATTACGTACTAACGTATAACGTTATATACTATTACGTACTAACGTATAACGTTATATACTATTACGTACTAACGTATAACGTTATATACTATTACGTACTAACTTGTAACGTTATATACTATTACGTAATAACGTATAACGTTATATACTATTACGTACTAACGTATAACGTTATATACTATTACGTAATGACGTATAACGTTATATACTATTACGTACTAACGTATAGCCTTATATACTATTACGTACTAACGTATAACGTTATATACTATTACGTACTAACGTGTAACGTTATATACTATTACATACTAACGTGTCACGTTATATACTAATACGTAATAACGTATAACGTTATATACTATTACGTACTATCGTATAACGTTATATACTATCACGTAATGAGGTATAACGTTATATACTAATACGTAATAACGTATAACGTTATATACTATTACGTACTATCGTATAACGTTAGATACTATTACGTACTAACGTATAACGTTATATACTATTACGTAATAACGTGTAACGTTATATACTAATACGTAATAACGTGCAACGTTATATACTATTACGTACTAACGTATAACGTTATATACTATTACGTACTAACTTGTAACGTTATATACTATTACGTAATAACGTATAACGTTATATACTATTACGTACTGACGTATAACGTTATATACTATTACGTAATGACGTATAACGTTATATACTATTACGTACTATCGTATAACGTTATATACTATCACGTAATGAGGTATAACGTTATATACTAATACGTAATAACGTATAACGTTATATACTATTACGTACTATCGTATAACGTTAGATACTATTACGTACTAACGTATAACGTTATATACTATTACGTAATAACGTGTAACGTTATATACTAATACGTAATAACGTGCAACGTTATATACTATTACGTACTAACGTATACGTTATATACTATTACGTGCTAACTTGTAACGTTATATACTAATACGTAATAACGTATAACGTTATATACTAATACGTAATAACGTATAACGTTATATACTAATACGTAATAACGTATAACGTTATATACTAATACGTAATAACGTATAACGTTATATACTATTACGTAATAACGTGTAACGTTATATACTAATACGTAATAACGTATAACGTTATATACCATTACGTACTAACGTATAACGTTATATACTAATACATACTAAAGTGTAACGTTATATACTAATACGTAATGACGTATAACGTCATATACTATTACGTACTAACGTATAACGTTATATACTAATACGTAATAACGTGCAACGTTATATACTATTACGTGCTAACGTATAACGTTATATACTAATACGTACTAACGTGTAACGTTATATACTAATACGTACTAACGTGTCACGTTATATAGTAATACGTAATAACGTATAACGTTATATACTATTACGTACTAACGTGTAACGTTATATACTAATACGTACTCACGTATAACGTTATATACTATTACGTGCTAACGTGCAACGTTATATACTATTACGTACTAACGTGTAACGTTATATACTAATACGTAATAACGTATAACGTTATATACTATTACGTACTATCGTATAACGTTATATACTATTACGTACTAACGTATAACGTTATATACTATTACGTACCTACGTATAACGTTATATGCTAATGCGTAATAACGTGTAACGTTATATATTAATACGTAATAACGTATAACATTATATACTATTACGTATTAACGTGTCACGTTATATACTAATACGTAATAACATATAACGTTATATACTATTACGTACTAACGTATAACGTTATATACTATTACTTAATAACGTATAACGTTATAAGGTATTACGTAATAACGTATAACGTTATATACTATTACGTACTAACGTGTCACGTTATATACTAACACGTAATAACATATAACGTTATATACTATTACGTACTATCGTATAACGTTATATACTATCACGTAATGAGGAATAACGTTATATACTAATACGTAATAACGTATAACGTTATATACTATTACGTACTATCGTATAACGTTAGATACTATTACGTACTAACGTATAACGTTATATACTATTACGTAATAACGTGTAACGTTATATACTAATACGTAATAACGTATAACGTTATATACCATTCCGTACTAACGTATAACGTTATATACTAATACATACTAAAGTGTAACGTTATATACTAATACGTAATAACGTATAACGTTATATAGTATTACGTACTAACGTATAACGTTATATACTATTACGTAATGACGTATAACGTCATATACTATTACGTACTAACGTATAACGTTATATACTATTACGTGCTAACGTGTAACGTTATATACTAATACGTAATAACGTATAACGTTATATACTAATACGTAATAACGTATAACGTTATATACTATTACGTAATAACGTGTAACGTTATATACTAATACGTAATAACGTATAACGTTATATACCATTACGTACTAACGTATAACGTTATATACTAATACATACTAAAGTGTAACGTTATATACTAATACGTACTAACGTGTAACGTTATATACTAATACGTACTAACGTGTCACGTTATATACTAATACGTAATAACGTATAACGTTATATACTATTACGTACTGACGTGTAACGTTATATACTAATACGTACTCACGTATAACGTTATATACTAATACGTAATAACGTATAACGCTATATAGTATTACGTACTAACGTATAACGTTATATACTATTACGTAATGACGTGTAACGTCATATACTATTACGTACTAACGTATAACGTTATATACTAATACGTAATAACGTGCAACGTTATATACTATTACGTGCTAACGTATAACGTTATATACTAATACGTACTAACGTGTAACGTTATATACTAATACGTATTAACGTGTCACGTTATATACTAATACGTAATAACGTATAACGTTATATACTATTACGTACTAACGTATAACGTTATATACTATTACGTACTAACGTATAACGTTATATACTATTACGTACTAATGTATAACGTTATATACTATTACGTACTAACTTGTAACGTTATATACTATTACGTAATAACGTATAACGTTATATACTATTACGTACTAACGTATAACGTTATATACTATTACGTAATGACGTATAACGTTATATACTATTACGTACTAACGTATAGCCTTATATATTATTACGTACTAACGTATAACGTTATATACTATTACGTACTAACGTGCAACGTTATATACTATTACATACTAACGTGTCACGTTATATACTAATACGTAATAACGTATAACGTTATATACTATTACGTACTATCGTATAACGTTATATACTATCACGTAATGAGGTATAACGTTATATACTAATACGTAATAACGTATAACGTTATTTACTATTACGTACTATCGTATAACGTTAGATACTATTACGTACTAACGTATAACGTTATATACTATTACGTAATAACGTGTAACGTTATATACTAATACGTAATAACGTGCAACGTTATATACTATTACGTACTAACGTATAACGTTATATACTATTACGTACTAACTTGTAACGTTATATACTATTACGTAATAACGTATAACGTTATATACTATTACGTACTGACGTATAACGTTATATACTATTACGTAATGACGTATAAGGTTATATACTATTACGTACTATCGTATAACGTTATATACTATCACGTAATGAGGTATAACGTTATATACTATCACGTAATGAGGTATAACGTTATATACTAATACGTAATAACGTATAACGTTATTTACTATTACGTACTATCGTATAACGTTAGATACTATTACGTACTAACGTATAACGTTATATACTACTACGTAATGACGTATAACGTCATATACTATTACGTACTAACGTATAACGTTATATACTATTACGTGCTAACGTATAACGTTATATACTATTACGTACGAACGTGCAACGTTATATACTATTACGTGCTAACGTATAACGTTATATGCTAATACGTACTAACGTGTAACGTTATATACTAATACGTACTAACGTGTCACGTTATATAGTAATACGTAATAACGTATAACGTTATATACTATTACGTACTAACGTGTAACGTTATATACTAATACGTACTCACGTATAACGTTATATACTATTACGTGCTAACGTGCAACGTTATATACTATTACGTACTAACGTGTAACGTTATATACTAATACGTACTAACGTGTCACGTTATATACTAATACGTAATAACGTATAACGTTATATACTATTACGTACTAACGTCTAACGTTATATACTATTACGTACTAACGTATAACGTTATATGCTAATACGTAATAACGTGTAACGTTATATATTAATACGTAGTAACGTATAACGTTATATACTATTACGTACTAACGTATAACGTTATACACTATTACGTAATAACATATAACGTTATATACTATTACGTACTAACGTATAACGTTATATACTATTACTTAATAACGTATAACGTTATATGGTATTACGTAATAACGTATAACGTTATATACTATTACGTACTAACGTGTCACGTTATATACTAACACGTAATAACATATAACGTTATATACTATTACGTACTATCGTATAACGTTATATACTATCACGTAATGAGGAATAACGTTATATACTAATACGTAATAACGTATAACGTTATATACTATTACGTACTATCGTATAACGTTAGATACTATTACGTACTAACGTATAACGTTATATACTATTACGTACTATCGTATAACGTTAGATACTATTACGTACTAACGTATAACGTTATATACTATTACGTAATAACGTGTAACGTTATATACTAATACGTAATAACGTATAACGTTATATACCATTCCGTACTAACGTATAACGTTATATACTAATACATACTAAAGTGTAACGTTATATACTAATACGTAATAACGTATAACGTTATATAGTATTACGTACTAACGTATAACGTTATATACTATTACGTAATGACGTATAACGTCATATACTATTACGTACTAACGTATAACGTTATATACTATTACGTGCTAACGTGTAACGTTATATACTAATACGTAATAACGTATAACGTTATATACTAATACGTAATAACGTATAACGTTATATACTATTACGTAATAACGTGTAACGTTATATACTAATACGTAATAACGTATAACGTTATATACCATTACGTACTAACGTATAACGTTATATACTAATACATACTAAAGTGTAACGTTATATACTAATACGTACTAACGTGTAACGTTATATACTAATACGTACTAACGTGTCACGTTATATACTAATACGTAATAACGTATAACGCTATATACTATTACGTACTGACGTGTAACGTTATATACTAATACGTACTCACGTATAACGTTATATACTAATACGTAATAACGTATAACGCTATATAGTATTACGTACTAACGTATAACGTTATATACTATTACGTAATGACGTGTAACGTCATATACTATTACGTACTAACGTATAACGTTATATACTAATACGTAATAACGTGCAACGTTATATACTATTACGTGCTAACGTATAACGTTATATACTAATACGTAATAACGTGCAACGTTATATACTATTACGTGCTAACGTATAACGTTATATACTAATACGTACTAACGTGTAACGTTATATACTAATACGTACTAACGTGTCACGTTATATACTAATACGTAATAACGTATAACGTTATATACTATTACGTACTGACGTGTAACGTTATATACTAATACGTACTCACGTATAACGTTATATACTAATACGTAATAACGTATAACGCTATATAGTATTACATACTAACGTACAACGTTATATACTATTACGTACTAACGTATAAAGTTATATACTATTACGTAATAACGTATAACGTTATATACTAATACGTAATAACGTATAACGTTATATACCATTCCGTACTAACGTATAACGTTATATACTAATACATACTAAAGTGTAACGTTATATACTAATACGTAATAACGTATAACGTTATATAGTATTACGTACTAACGTATAACGTTATATACTATTACGTGCTAACGTGTAACGTTATATACTAATACGTAATAACGTATAACGTTATATACCATTCCGTACTAACGTATAACGTTATATACTAATACATACTAAAGTGTAACGTTATATACTAATACGTAATAACGTATAACGTTATATAGTATTACGTACTAACGTATAACGTTATATACTATTACGTAATGACGTACAACGTCATATACTATTACGTACTAACGTATAACGTTATATACTATTACGTGCTAACGTGTAACGTTATATACTAATACGTAATAACGTATAACGTTATATACTAATACGTAATAACGTATAACGTTATATACTATTACGTAATAACGTGTAACGTTATATACTAATACGTAATAACGTATAACGTTATATACCATTACGTACTAACGTATAACGTTATATACTAATACATACTAAAGTGTAACGTTATATACTAATACGCACTAACGTGTAACGTTATATACTAATACGTACTAACGTGTCACGTTATATACTATTACGTAATAACGTATAACGCTATATACTATTACGTACTGACGTGTAACGTTATATACTAATACGTACTCACGTATAACGTTATATACTAATACGTAATAACGTATAACGCTATATAGTATTACGTACTAACGTATAACGTTATATACTATTACGTAATGACGTGTAACGTCATATACTATTACGTACTAACGTATAACGTTATATACTAATACGTAATAACGTGCAACGTTATATACTATTACGTGCTAACGTATAACGTTATATACTAATACGTAATAACGTGCAACGTTATATACTATTACGTACTGACGTGTAACGTTATATACTAATACGTACTCACGTATAACGTTATATACTAATACGTAATAACGTATAACGCTATATAGTATTACATACTAACGTACAACGTTATATACTATTACGTACTAACGTATAACGTTATATACTATTACGTAATAACGTGTAACGTTATATACTAATACGTAATAACGTATAACGTTATATACCATTCCGTACTAACGTATAACGTTATATACTACTACGTAATGACGTATAACGTCATATACTATTACGTACTAACGTATAACGTTATATACTATTACGTGCTAACGTATAACGTTATATACTATTACGTACTATCGTATAACGTTATATACTATTACTTAATAACGTATAACGTTATATGGTATTATGTAATAACGTATAACGTTATATACTATTACGTACTAACGTGTAACGTTATATACTAATACGTAATAACGTATAACGTTATATACTAATACGTAATAACGTATAACGTTATATACTAATACGTAATAACGTATAACGTTATATACTATTACGTAATAACGTGTAACGTTATATACTAATACGTAATTACGTATAACGTTATATACTATTACGTACTAACGTATAACGTTATATACTATTACGTACTAACGTGTAACGTTATATACTAATACGTAATAACGTACAACGTTATATACTAATACGTAATAACGTATAACGTTATATACTATTACGTACTAACGTATAACGTTATATACTATTACGTACTAACGTATAACGTTATATACTAATACGTAATAACGTATAACGTTATATACTATTACGTACTAACGTGTAACGTTATATACTATTACGTAATAACGTATAACGTTATATACTAATACGTAATAACGTATAACGTTATATACTATTACGTGATAACGTGTAACGTTATATACTAATACGTAATAACGTATAACGTTATATACCATTACGTACTAACGTATAACGTTATTTACTAATACATACTAAAGTGTAACGTTATATACTAATACGTAATAACGTATAACGTTATATAGTATTACGTACTAACGTATAACGTTATATACTATTACGTAATGACGTATAACGTCATATACTATTACGTACTAACGTATATCGTTATATACTAATATGTAATAACGTGCAACGTTATATACTATTACGTGCTAACGTATAATGTTATATACTAATACGTACTAACGTGTAACGTTATATACTAATACGTACTAACGTGTCACGTTATATACTAATATGTAATAACGTATAACGTTATATACTATTACGTACTAACGTGTAACGTTATATACTATTACGTAATGACGTGTAACGTCATATACTATTACGTACTAACGTATAACGTTATATACTATTACGTAATGACGTGTAACGTCATATACTATTACGTACTAACGTATAACGTTATATACTAATACGTAATAACGTGCAACGTTATATACTATTACGTGCTAACGTATAACGTTATATACTAATACGTACTAACGTGTAACGTTATATACTAATACGTACTAACGTGTCACGTTATATACTAATACGTAATAACGTATAACGTTATATACTATTACGTACTATCGTATAACGTTATATACTATCACGTAATGAGGTATAACGTTATATACTAATACGTAATAACGTATAACGTTATATACTAATACGTAATAACGTATAACGTTATATACTATTACGTAATAACGTGTAACGTTATATACTAATACATACTAAAGTGTAACGTTATATACTAATACGTAATAACGTATAACGTTATATAGTATTACGTACTAACGTATAACGTTATATACTACTACGTAATGACGTATAACGTCATATACTATTACGTACTAACGTATAACGTTATATACTATTACGTGCTAACGTATAACGTTATATACTATTACGTACTATCGTATAACGTTATATACTATTACTTAATAACGTATAACGTTATATGGTATTATGTAATAACGTATAACGTTATATACTATTACGTACTAACGTGTAACGTTATATACTAATACGTAATGACGTATAACGTCATATACTATTACGTACTAACGTATATCGTTATATACTAATATGTAATAACGTGCAACGTCATATACTATTACGTGCTAACGTATAACGTTATATACTAATACGTACTAACGTGTAACGTTATATACTAATACGTACTAACGTGTCACGTTATATACTAATATGTAATAACGTATAACGTTATATACTATTACGTACTAACGTGTAACGTTATATACTATTACATACTAACGTGTCACGTTATATACTAATACGTAATAACGTGCAACGTTATATACTATTACGTGCTAACGTATAACGTTATATACTAATACGTAATAACGTGCAACGTTATATACTATTACGTGCTAACGTATAACGTTATATACTAATACGTACTAACGTGTAACGTTATATACTAATACGTACTAACGTGTCACGTTATATACTAATACGTAATAACGTATAACGTTATATACTATTACGTACTGACGTGTAACGTTATATACTAATACGTACTCACGTATAACGTTATATACTAATACGTAATAACGTATAACGCTATATAGTATTACATACTAACGTACAACGTTATATACTATTACGTACTAACGTATAAAGTTATATACTATTACGTAATAACGTATAACGTTATATACTAATACGTAATAACGTATAACGTTATATACCATTCCGTACTAACGTATAACGTTATATACTAATACATACTAAAGTGTAACGTTATATACAAATACGTAATAACGTATAACGTTATATAGTATTACGTACTAACGTATAACGTTATATACTATTACGTGCTAACGTGTAACGTTATATACTAATACGTAATAACGTATAACGTTATATACCATTCCGTACTAACGTATAACGTTATATACTAATACATACTAAAGTGTAACGTTATATACTAATACGTAATAACGTATAACGTTATATAGTATTACGTACTAACGTATAACGTTATATACTATTACGTAATGACGTATAACGTCATATACTATTACGTACTAACGTATAACGTTATATACTATTACGTGCTAACGTGTAACGTTATATACTAATACGTAATAACGTATAACGTTATATACTAATACGTAATAACGTATAACGTTATATACTATTACGTAATAACGTGTAACGTTATATACTAATACGTAATAACGTATAACGTTATATACCATTACGTACTAACGTATAACGTTATATACTAATACATACTAAAGTGTAACGTTATATACTAATACGTACTAACGTGTAACGTTATATACTAATACGTACTAACGTGTCACGTTATATACTATTACGTAATAACGTATAACGCTATATACTATTACGTACTGACGTGTAACGTTATATACTAATACGTACTCACGTATAACGTTATATACTAATACGTAATAACGTATAACGCTATATAGTATTACGTACTAACGTATAACGTTATATACTATTACGTAATGACGTGTAACGTCATATACTATTACGTACTAACGTATAACGTTATATACTAATACGTAATAACGTGCAACGTTATATACTATTACGTGCTAACGTATAACGTTATATACTAATACGTAATAACGTGCAACGTTATATACTATTACGTACTGACGTGTAACGTTATATACTAATACGTACTCACGTATAACGTTATATACTAATACGTAATAACGTATAACGCTATATAGTATTACATACTAACGTACAACGTTATATACTATTACGTACTAACGTATAACGTTATATACTATTACGTAATAACGTGTAACGTTATATACTAATACGTAATAACGTATAACGTTATATACCATTCCGTACTAACGTATAACGTTATATACTACTACGTAATGACGTATAACGTCATATACTATTACGTACTAACGTATAACGTTATATACTATTACGTGCTAACGTATAACGTTATATACTATTACGTACTATCGTATAACGTTATATACTATTACTTAATAACGTATAACGTTATATGGTATTATGTAATAACGTATAACGTTATATACTATTACGTACTAACGTGTAACGTTATATACTAATACGTAATAACGTATAACGTTATATACTAATACGTAATAACGTATAACGTTATATACTAATACGTAATAACGTATAACGTTATATACTATTACGTAATAACGTGTAACGTTATATACTAATACGTAATTACGTATAACGTTATATACTATTACGTACTAACGTATAACGTTATATACTATTACGTACTAACGTGTAACGTTATATACTAATACGTAATAACGTACAACGTTATATACTAATACGTAATAACGTATAACGTTATATACTATTACGTACTAACGTATAACGTTATATACTATTACGTACTAACGTATAACGTTATATACTAATACGTAATAACGTATAACGTTATATACTATTACGTACTAACGTGTAACGTTATATACTAATACGTAATAACGTATAACGTTATATACTAATACGTAATAACGTATAACGTTATATACTATTACGTGATAACGTGTAACGTTATATACTAATACGTAATAACGTATAACGTTATATACCATTACGTACTAACGTATAACGTTATATACTAATACATACTAAAGTGTAACGTTATATACTAATACGTAATAACGTATAACGTTATATAGTATTACGTACTAACGTATAACGTTATATACTATTACGTAATGACGTATAACGTCATATACTATTACGTACTAACGTATATCGTTATATACTAATATGTAATAACGTGCAACGTTATATACTATTACGTGCTAACGTATAATGTTATATACTAATACGTACTAACGTGTAACGTTATATACTAATACGTACTAACGTGTCACGTTATATACTAATATGTAATAACGTATAACGTTATATACTATTACGTACTAACGTGTAACGTTATATACTATTACGTAATGACGTGTAACGTCATATACTATTACGTACTAACGTATAACGTTATATACTATTACGTAATGACGTGTAACGTCATATACTATTACGTACTAACGTATAACGTTATATACTAATACGTAATAACGTGCAACGTTATATACTATTACGTGCTAACGTATAACGTTATATACTAATACGTACTAACGTGTAACGTTATATACTAATACGTACTAACGTGTCACGTTATATACTAATACGTAATAACGTATAACGTTATATACTATTACGTACTATCGTATAACGTTATATACTATCACGTAATGAGGTATAACGTTATATACTAATACGTAATAACGTATAACGTTATATACTAATACGTAATAACGTATAACGTTATATACTATTACGTAATAACGTGTAACGTTATATACTAATACATACTAAAGTGTAACGTTATATACTAATACGTAATAACGTATAACGTTATATAGTATTACGTACTAACGTATAACGTTATATACTACTACGTAATGACGTATAACGTCATATACTATTACGTACTAACGTATAACGTTATATACTATTACGTGCTAACGTATAACGTTATATACTATTACGTACTATCGTATAACGTTATATACTATTACTTAATAACGTATAACGTTATATGGTATTATGTAATAACGTATAACGTTATATACTATTACGTACTAACGTGTAACGTTATATACTAATACGTAATGACGTATAACGTCATATACTATTACGTACTAACGTATATCGTTATATACTAATATGTAATAACGTGCAACGTCATATACTATTACGTGCTAACGTATAACGTTATATACTAATACGTACTAACGTGTAACGTTATATACTAATACGTACTAACGTGTCACGTTATATACTAATATGTAATAACGTATAACGTTATATACTATTACGTACTAACGTGTAACGTTATATACTAATACGTACTCACGTATAACGTTATATACTATTACGTACTAACGTGCAACGTTATATACTATTACGTACTAACGTGTAACGTTATATACTATTACATACTAACGTGTCACGTTATATACTAATACGCAATAACGTATAAAGTTATATACTATTACGTACTATCGTATAACGTTATATACTATCACGTAATGAGGTATAACGTTATATACTAATACGTAATAACGTACAACGTTATATACTATTACGTACTATCGTATAACGTTATATACTATTACGTACTAACGTCTAGCGTTATATACTATTACGTACTAACGTATAACGTTATATGGTAATACGTAATAACGTGTAACGTTATATATTAACACGTAATAACGTATAACGTTATATACTATTACGTACTCACGTATAACGTTATATACTATTACGTACTAACGTGTAACGTTATATACTAATACGTAATTACCTATAACGTTATATACTATTACGTACTAACGTATAACGTTATATACTACTACGTACTAACGTGTAACGTTATATACTAATACGTAATAACGTATAACGTTATATACTATTAAGTACTAACGTATAACGTTATATACCATTACGTACTAACGTATAACGTTATATACTAATACATACTAAAGTGTAACGTTATATACTAATACGTAATAACGTATAACGTTATATAGTATTACGTACTAACGTATAACGTTATATACTACTACGTAATGACGTATAACGTCATATACTATTACGTACTAACGTATAACGTTATATACTATTACGTAATGACGTGTAACGTCATATACTATTACGTACTAACGTATAACGTTATATACTAATACGTAATAACGTGCAACGTTATATACTATTACGTGCTAACGTATAACGTTATATACTAATACGTACTAACGTGTAACGTTATATACTAATACGTACTAACGTGTCACGTTATATACTAATACGTAATAACGTATAACGTTATATACTATTACGTACTATCGTATAACGTTATATACTATCACGTAATGAGGTATAACGTTATATACTAATACGTAATAACGTATAACGTTATATACTAATACGTAATAACGTATAACGTTATATACTATTACGTAATAACGTGTAACGTTATATACTAATACATACTAAAGTGTAACGTTATATACTAATACGTAATAACGTATAACGTTATATAGTATTACGTACTAACGTATAACGTTATATACTACTACGTAATGACGTATAACGTCATATACTATTACGTACTAACGTATAACGTTATATACTATTACGTGCTAACGTATAACGTTATATACTATTACGTACTATCGTATAACGTTATATACTATTACTTAATAACGTATAACGTTATATGGTATTATGTAATAACGTATAACGTTATATACTATTACGTACTAACGTGTAACGTTATATACTAATACGTAATGACGTATAACGTCATATACTATTACGTACTAACGTATATCGTTATATACTAATATGTAATAACGTGCAACGTCATATACTATTACGTGCTAACGTATAACGTTATATACTAATACGTACTAACGTGTAACGTTATATACTAATACGTACTAACGTGTCACGTTATATACTAATATGTAATAACGTATAACGTTATATACTATTACGTACTAACGTGTAACGTTATATACTAATACGTACTCACGTATAACGTTATATACTATTACGTACTAACGTGCAACGTTATATACTATTACGTACTAACGTGTAACGTTATATACTATTACATACTAACGTGTCACGTTATATACTAATACGCAATAACGTATAAAGTTATATACTATTACGTACTATCGTATAACGTTATATACTATCACGTAATGAGGTATAACGTTATATACTAATACGTAATAACGTACAACGTTATATACTATTACGTACTATCGTATAACGTTATATACTATTACGTACTAACGTCTAGCGTTATATACTATTACGTACTAACGTATAACGTTATATGGTAATACGTAATAACGTGTAACGTTATATATTAACACGTAATAACGTATAACGTTATATACTATTACGTACTCACGTATAACGTTATATACTATTACGTACTAACGTGTAACGTTATATACTAATACGTAATTACCTATAACGTTATATACTATTACGTACTAACGTATAACGTTATATACTACTACGTACTAACGTGTAACGTTATATACTAATACGTAATAACGTATAACGTTATATACTATTAAGTACTAACGTATAACGTTATATACCATTACGTACTAACGTATAACGTTATATACTAATACATACTAAAGTGTAACGTTATATACTAATACGTAATAACGTATAACGTTATATAGTATTACGTACTAACGTATAACGTTATATACTACTACGTAATGACGTATAACGTCATATACTATTACGTACTAACGTATAACGTTATATACTATTACGTGCTAACGTATAACGTTATATACTATTACGTACTATCGTATAACGTTATATACTATTACTTAATAACGTATAACGTTATATGGTATTATGTAATAACGTATAACGTTATATACTATTACGTACTAACGTGTAACGTTATATACTAATACGTAATGACGTATAACGTCATATACTATTACGTACTAACGTATATCGTTATATACTAATATGTAATAACGTGCAACGTCATATACTATTACGTGCTAACGTATAACGTTATATACTAATACGTACTAACGTGTAACGTTATATACTAATACGTACTAACGTGTCACGTTATATACTAATATGTAATAACGTATAACGTTATATACTATTACGTACTAACGTGTAACGTTATATACTAATACGTACTCACGTATAACGTTATATACTATTACGTACTAACGTGCAACGTTATATACTATTACGTACTAACGTGTAACGTTATATACTATTACATACTAACGTGTCACGTTATATACTAATACGTAATAACGTATAAAGTTATATACTATTACGTACTATCGTATAACGTTATATACTATCACGTAATGAGGTATAACGTTATATACTAATACGTAATAACGTACAACGTTATATACTATTACGTACTATCGTATAACGTTATATACTATTACGTACTAACGTCTAGCGTTATATACTATTACGTACTAACGTATAACGTTATATGGTAATACGTAATAACGTGTAACGTTATATATTAACACGTAATAACGTATAACGTTATATACTATTACGTACTCACGTATAACGTTATATACTATTACGTACTAACGTGTAACGTTATATACTAATACGTAATTACCTATAACGTTATATACTATTACGTACTAACGTATAACGTTATATACTACTACGTACTAACGTGTAACGTTATATACTAATACGTAATAACGTATAACGTTATATACTATTAAGTACTAACGTATAACGTTATATACTATTACGTACTAACGTGCAACGTTATATACTAATACGTACTAACGTGTCACGTTATATACTAATACGTAATAACGTATAACGTTATATACTATTACGTACTAACGTGTAACGTTATATACTAATACGTACTCACGTATAACGTTATATACTATTACGTACTAACGTGAAACGTTATATACTAATACGTAATAACGTATAACGTTATATAGTATTACGTACTAACGTATAACGTTATATACTATTACGTAATGACGTATAACGTCATATACTATTACGTACTAACGTATATCGTTATATACTAATATGTAATAACGTGCAACGTTATATACTATTACGTGCTAACGTATAACGTTATATACTAATACGTACTAACGTGTCACGTTATATACTAATACGTAATAACATATACCGTTATATACTATTACGTTCTAACGTATAACGTTATATACTATTACTTAATAACGTATAACGTTATATGGTATTACGTACTAACGTATAACGTTATATACTATTACTTAATAACGTATAACGTTATATACTATTACGTACTAACGTATAACGTTATATACTATTACGTAATGACGTATAACGTTATATACTATTACGTACTATCGTATAACGTTATATACTATTACGTACTAACGTATAACGTTATATACTATTACGTACTAACGTATAACTTTATATCCTATTACGTACTAACTTGCAACGTTATATACTGTTACGTAATAACGTATAACGTTATATACTATTACGTACTAACGTATAACGTTATATACTAATACGTAATTACATATAACGTTATATACTATTACGTACTAACGTATAACGTTATATACTATTACGTACTAACGTGTAACGTTATATACTAATACGTAATAACGTATAACGTTATATACTAATACGTAATAACGTATAACGTTATATACTATTACGTACTAACGTATAACGTTATATACTATTACGTACTAACGTATAACGTTATATACTATTACGTACTAACGTATAACGTTATATACTATTACGTACTAACTTGTAACGTTATATACTATTACGTAATAACGTATAACGTTATATACTATTACGTACTAACGTATAACGTTATATACTATTACGTAATGACGTATAACGTTATATACTATTACGTACTAACGTATAGCCTTATATACTATTACGTACTAACGTATAACGTTATATACTATTACGTACTAACGTGTAACGTTATATACTATTACATACTAACGTGTCACGTTATATACTAATACGTAATAACGTATAACGTTATATACTATTACGTACTATCGTATAACGTTATATACTATCACGTAATGAGGTATAACGTTATATACTAATACGTAATAACGTATAACGTTATATACTATTACGTACTATCGTATAACGTTAGATACTATTACGTACTAACGTATAACGTTATATACTATTACGTAATAACGTGTAACGTTATATACTAATACGTAATAACGTGCAACGTTATATACTATTACGTACTAACGTATAACGTTATATACTATTACGTACTAACTTGTAACGTTATATACTATTACGTAATAACGTATAACGTTATATACTATTACGTACTGACGTATAACGTTATATACTATTACGTAATGACGTATAACGTTATATACTATTACGTACTATCGTATAACGTTATATACTATCACGTAATGAGGTATAACGTTATATACTAATACGTAATAACGTATAACGTTATATACTATTACGTACTATCGTATAACGTTAGATACTATTACGTACTAACGTATAACGTTATATACTATTACGTAATAACGTGTAACGTTATATACTAATACGTAATAACGTGCAACGTTATATACTATTACGTACTAACGTATACGTTATATACTATTACGTACTAACTTGTAACGTTATATACTAATACGTAATAACGTATAACGTTATATACTAATACGTAATAACGTATAACGTTATATACTAATACGTAATAACGTATAACGTTATATACTAATACGTAATAACGTATAACGTTATATACTATTACGTAATAACGTGTAACGTTATATACTAATACGTAATAACGTATAACGTTATATACCATTACGTACTAACGTATAACGTTATATACTAATACATACTAAAGTGTAACGTTATATACTAATACGTAATGACGTATAACGTCATATACTATTACGTACTAACGTATAACGTTATATACTAATACGTAATAACGTGCAACGTTATATACTATTACGTGCTAACGTATAACGTTATATACTAATACGTACTAACGTGTAACGTTATATACTAATACGTACTAACGTGTCACGTTATATAGTAATACGTAATAACGTATAACGTTATATACTATTACGTACTAACGTGTAACGTTATATACTAATACGTACTCACGTATAACGTTATATACTATTACGTGCTAACGTGCAACGTTATATACTATTACGTACTAACGTGTAACGTTATATACTAATACGTAATAACGTATAACGTTATATACTATTACGTACTATCGTATAACGTTATATACTATTACGTACTAACGTATAACGTTATATACTATTACGTACCTACGTATAACGTTATATGCTAATGCGTAATAACGTGTAACGTTATATATTAATACGTAATAACGTATAACATTATATACTATTACGTATTAACGTGTCACGTTATATACTAATACGTAATAACATATAACGTTATATACTATTACGTACTAACGTATAACGTTATATACTATTACTTAATAACGTATAACGTTATAAGGTATTACGTAATAACGTATAACGTTATATACTATTACGTACTAACGTGTCACGTTATATACTAACACGTAATAACATATAACGTTATATACTATTACGTACTATCGTATAACGTTATATACTATCACGTAATGAGGAATAACGTTATATACTAATACGTAATAACGTATAACGTTATATACTATTACGTACTATCGTATAACGTTAGATACTATTACGTACTAACGTATAACGTTATATACTATTACGTAATAACGTGTAACGTTATATACTAATACGTAATAACGTATAACGTTATATACCATTCCGTACTAACGTATAACGTTATATACTAATACATTCTAAAGTGTAACGTTATATACTAATACGTAATAACGTATAACGTTATATAGTATTACGTACTAACGTATAACGTTATATACTATTACGTAATGACGTATAACGTCATATACTATTACGTACTAACGTATAACGTTATATACTATTACGTACTAACGTGTAACGTTATATACTAATACGTAATAACGTATAACGTTATATACTAATACGTAATAACGTATAACGTTATATACTATTACGTAATAACGTGTAACGTTATATACTAATACGTAATAACGTATAACGTTATATACCATTACGTACTAACGTATAACGTTATATACTAATACATACTAAAGTGTAACGTTATATACTAATACGTACTAACGTGTAACGTTATATACTAATACGTACTAACGTGTCACGTTATATACTAATACGTAATAACGTATAACGTTATATACTATTACGTACTGACGTGTAACGTTATATACTAATACGTACTCACGTATAACGTTATATACTAATACGTAATAACGTATAACGCTATATAGTATTACGTACTAACGTATAACGTTATATACTATTACGTAATGACGTGTAACGTCATATACTATTACGTACTAACGTATAACGTTATATACTAATACGTAATAACGTGCAACGTTATATACTATTACGTGCTAACGTATAACGTTATATACTAATACGTACTAACGTGTAACGTTATATACTAATACGTACTAACGTGTCACGTTATATACTAATACGTAATAACGTATAACGTTATATACTATTACGTACCAACGTATAACGTTATATACTATTACGTACTAACGTATAACGTTATATACTATTACGTACTAATGTATAACGTTATATACTATTACGTACTAACTTGTAACGTTATATACTATTACGTAATAACGTATAACGTTATATACTATTACGTACTAACGTATAACGTTATATACTATTACGTAATGACGTATAACGTTATATACTATTACGTACTAACGTATAGCCTTATATATTATTACGTACTAACGTATAACGTTATATACTATTACGTACTAACGTGCAACGTTATATACTATTACATACTAACGTGTCACGTTATATACTAATACGTAATAACGTATAACGTTATATACTATTACGTACTATCGTATAACGTTATATACTATCACGTAATGAGGTATAACGTTATATACTAATACGTAATAACGTATAACGTTATTTACTATTACGTACTATCGTATAACGTTAGATACTATTACGTACTAACGTATAACGTTATATACTATTACGTAATAACGTGTAACGTTATATACTAATACGTAATAACGTGCAACGTTATATACTATTACGTACTAACGTATAACGTTATATACTATTACGTACTAACTTGTAACGTTATATACTATTACGTAATAACGTATAACGTTATATACTATTACGTACTGACGTATAACGTTATATACTATTACGTAATGACGTATAAGGTTATATACTATTACGTACTATCGTATAACGTTATATACTATCACGTAATGAGGTATAACGTTATATACTAATACGTAATAACGTATAACGTTATATACTATTACGTACTATCGTATAACGTTAGATACTATTACGTACTAACGTATAACGTTATATACTATTACGTACTAACGTATAACGTTATATACTATTACGTACCTACGTATAACGTTATATGCTAATGCGTAATAACGTGTAACGTTATATACTAATACGTACTAACGTGTCACGTTATATAGTAATACGTAATAACGTATAACGTTATATACTATTACGTACTAACGTGTAACGTTATATACTAATACGTACTCACGTATAACGTTATATACTATTACGTGCTAACGTGCAACGTTATATACTATTACGTACTAACGTGTAACGTTATATACTAATACGTAATAACGTATAACGTTATATACTATTACGTACTATCGTATAACGTTATATACTATTACGTACTAACGTATAACGTTATATACTATTACGTACCTACGTATAACGTTATATGCTAATGCGTAATAACGTGTAACGTTATATATTAATACGTAATAACGTATAACATTATATACTATTACGTATTAACGTGTCACGTTATATACTAATACGTAATAACATATAACGTTATATACTATTACGTACTAACGTATAACGTTATATACTATTACTTAATAACGTATAACGTTATAAGGTATTACGTAATAACGTATAACGTTATATACTATTACGTACTAACGTGTCACGTTATATACTAACACGTAATAACATATAACGTTATATACTATTACGTACTATCGTATAACGTTATATACTATCACGTAATGAGGAATAACGTTATATACTAATACGTAATAACGTATAACGTTATATACTATTACGTACTATCGTATAACGTTAGATACTATTACGTACTAACGTATAACGTTATATACTATTACGTAATAACGTGTAACGTTATATACTAATACGTAATAACGTATAACGTTATATACCATTCCGTACTAACGTATAACGTTATATACTAATACATACTAAAGTGTAACGTTATATACTAATACGTAATAACGTATAACGTTATATAGTATTACGTACTAACGTATAACGTTATATACTATTACGTAATGACGTATAACGTCATATACTATTACGTACTAACGTATAACGTTATATACTATTACGTGCTAACGTGTAACGTTATATACTAATACGTAATAACGTATAACGTTATATACTAATACGTAATAACGTATAACGTTATATACTATTACGTAATAACGTGTAACGTTATATACTAATACGTAATAACGTATAACGTTATATACCATTACGTACTAACGTATAACGTTATATACTAATACATACTAAAGTGTAACGTTATATACTAATACGTACTAACGTGTAACGTTATATACTAATACGTACTAACGTGTCACGTTATATACTAATACGTAATAACGTATAACGTTATATACTATTACGTACTGACGTGTAACGTTATATACTAATACGTACTCACGTATAACGTTATATACTAATACGTAATAACGTATAACGCTATATAGTATTACGTACTAACGTATAACGTTATATACTATTACGTAATGACGTGTAACGTCATATACTATTACGTACTAACGTATAACGTTATATACTAATACGTAATAACGTGCAACGTTATATACTATTACGTGCTAACGTATAACGTTATATACTAATACGTACTAACGTGTAACGTTATATACTAATACGTACTAACGTGTCACGTTATATACTAATACGTAATAACGTATAACGTTATATACTATTACGTACTAACGTATAACGTTATATACTATTACGTACTAACGTATAACGTTATATACTATTACGTACTAATGTATAACGTTATATACTATTACGTACTAACTTGTAACGTTATATACTATTACGTAATAACGTATAACGTTATATACTATTACGTACTAACGTATAACGTTATATACTATTACGTAATGACGTATAACGTTATATACTATTACGTACTAACGTATAGCCTTATATATTATTACGTACTAACGTATAACGTTATATACTATTACGTACTAACGTGCAACGTTATATACTATTACATACTAACGTGTCACGTTATATACTAATACGTAATAACGTATAACGTTATATACTATTACGTACTATCGTATAACGTTATATACTATCACGTAATGAGGTATAACGTTATATACTAATACGTAATAACGTATAACGTTATTTACTATTACGTACTATCGTATAACGTTAGATACTATTACGTACTAACGTATAACGTTATATACTATTACGTAATAACGTGTAACGTTATATACTAATACGTAATAACGTGCAACGTTATATACTATTACGTACTAACGTATAACGTTATATACTATTACGTACTAACTTGTAACGTTATATACTATTACGTAATAACGTATAACGTTATATACTATTACGTACTGACGTATAACGTTATATACTATTACGTAATGACGTATAAGGTTATATACTATTACGTACTATCGTATAACGTTATATACTATCACGTAATGAGGTATAACGTTATATACTAATACGTAATAACGTATAACGTTATATACTATTACGTACTATCGTATAACGTTAGATACTATTACGTACTAACGTATAACGTTATATACTATTACGTAATAACGTGTAACGTTATATACTAATACGTAATAACGTGCAACGTTATATACTATTACGTACTAACGTATAACGTTATATACTATTACGTACTAACTTGTAACGTTATATACTATTACGTAATAACGTATAACGTTATATACTATTACGTACTGACGTATAACGTTATATACTATTACGTAATGACGTATAACGTTATATACTATTACGTACTAACGTATAGCCTTATATACTATTACGTACTAACGTATAACGTTATATACTATTACGTACTAACGTGTAACGTTATATACTATTACATACTAACGTGTCACGTTATATACTAATACGTAATAACGTATAACGTTATATACTATTACGTACTATCGTATAACGTTATATACTATCACGTAATGAGGTATAACGTTATATACTAATACGTAATAACGTATAACGTTATATACTATTACGTACTGTCGTATAACGTTAGATACTATTACGTACTAACGTATAACGTTATATACTATTACGTAATAACGTGTAACGTTATATACTAATACGTAATAACGTATAACGTTATATACCATTCCGTACTAACGTATAACGTTATATACTACTACGTAATGACGTATAACGTCATATACTATTACGTACTAACGTATAACGTTATATACTATTACGTGCTAACGTATAACGTTATATACTATTACGTACGAACGTGCAACGTTATATACTATTACGTGCTAACGTATAACGTTATATGCTAATACGTACTAACGTGTAACGTTATATACTAATACGTACTAACGTGTCACGTTATATAGTAATACGTAATAACGTATAACGTTATATACTATTACGTACTAACGTGTAACGTTATATACTAATACGTACTCACGTATAACGTTATATACTATTACGTGCTAACGTGCAACGTTATATACTATTACGTACTAACGTGTAACGTTATATACTAATACGTACTAACGTGTCACGTTATATACTAATACGTAATAACGTATAACGTTATATACTATTACGTACTAACGTCTAACGTTATATACTATTACGTACTAACGTATAACGTTATATGCTAATACGTAATAACGTGTAACGTTATATATTAATACGTAGTAACGTATAACGTTATATACTATTACGTACTAACGTATAACGTTATACACTATTACGTAATAACATATAACGTTATATACTATTACGTACTAACGTATATCGTTATATACTATTACTTAATAACGTATAACGTTATATGGTATTACGTAATAACGTATAACGTTATATACTATTACGTACTAACGTGTCACGTTATATACTAACACGTAATAACATATAACGTTATATACTATTACGTACTATCGTATAACGTTATATACTATCACGTAATGAGGAATAACGTTATATACTAATACGTAATAACGTATAACGTTATATACTATTACGTACTATCGTATAACGTTAGATACTATTACGTACTATCGTATAACGTTAGATACTATTACGTACTAACGTATAACGTTATATACTATTACGTAATAACGTGTAACGTTATATACTAATACGTAATAACGTATAACGTTATATACCATTCCGTACTAACGTATAACGTTATATACTAATACATACTAAAGTGTAACGTTATATACTAATACGTAATAACGTATAACGTTATATAGTATTACGTACTAACGTATAACGTTATATACTATTACGTAATGACGTATAACGTCATATACTATTACGTACTAACGTATAACGTTATATACTATTACGTGCTAACGTGTAACGTTATATACTAATACGTAATAACGTATAACGTTATATACTAATACGTAATAACGTATAACGTTATATACTATTACGTAATAACGTGTAACGTTATATACTAATACGTAATAACGTATAACGTTATATACCATTACGTACTAACGTATAACGTTATATACTAATACATACTAAAGTGTAACGTTATATACTAATACGTACTAACGTGTAACGTTATATACTAATACGTACTAACGTGTCACGTTATATACTAATACGTAATAACGTATAACGCTATATACTATTACGTACTGACGTGTAACGTTATATACTAATACGTACTCACGTATAACGTTATATACTAATACGTAATAACGTATAACGCTATATAGTATTACGTACTAACGTATAACGTTATATACTATTACGTAATGACGTGTAACGTCATATACTATTACGTACTAACGTATAACGTTATATACTAATACGTAATAACGTGCAACGTTATATACTATTACGTGCTAACGTATAACGTTATATACTAATACGTAATAACGTGCAACGTTATATACTATTACGTGCTAACGTATAACGTTATATACTAATACGTACTAACGTGTAACGTTATATACTAATACGTACTAACGTGTCACGTTATATACTAATACGTAATAACGTATAACGTTATATACTATTACGTACTGACGTGTAACGTTATATACTAATACGTACTCACGTATAACGTTATATACTAATACGTAATAACGTATAACGCTATATAGTATTACATACTAACGTACAACGTTATATACTATTACGTACTAACGTATAAAGTTATATACTATTACGTAATAACGTATAACGTTATATACTAATACGTAATAACGTATAACGTTATATACCATTCCGTACTAACGTATAACGTTATATACTAATACATACTAAAGTGTAACGTTATATACTAATACGTAATAACGTATAACGTTATATAGTATTACGTACTAACGTATAACGTTATATACTATTACGTGCTAACGTGTAACGTTATATACTAATACGTAATAACGTATAACGTTATATACCATTCCGTACTAACGTATAACGTTATATACTAATACATACTAAAGTGTAACGTTATATACTAATACGTAATAACGTATAACGTTATATAGTATTACGTACTAACGTATAACGTTATATACTATTACGTAATGACGTATAACGTCATATACTATTACGTACTAACGTATAACGTTATATACTATTACGTGCTAACGTGTAACGTTATATACTAATACGTAATAACGTATAACGTTATATACTAATACGTAATAACGTATAACGTTATATACTATTACGTAATAACGTGTAACGTTATATACTAATACGTAATAACGTATAACGTTATATACCATTACGTACTAACGTATAACGTTATATACTAATACATACTAAAGTGTAACGTTATATACTAATACGTACTAACGTGTAACGTTATATACTAATACGTACTAACGTGTCACGTTATATACTATTACGTAATAACGTATAACGCTATATACTATTACGTACTGACGTGTAACGTTATATACTAATACGTACTCACGTATAACGTTATATACTAATACGTAATAACGTATAACGCTATATAGTATTACGTACTAACGTATAACGTTATATACTAATACGTAATAACGTATAACGTTATATACTATTACGTAATAACGTGTAACGTTATATACTAATACGTAATAACGTATAACGTTATATACCATTACGTACTAACGTATAACGTTATATACTAATACATACTAAAGTGTAACGTTATATACTAATACGTACTAACGTGTAACGTTATATACTAATACGTACTAACGTGTCACGTTATATACTATTACGTAATAACGTATAACGCTATATACTATTACGTACTGACGTGTAACGTTATATACTAATACGTACTCACGTATAACGTTATATACTAATACGTAATAACGTATAACGCTATATAGTATTACGTACTAACGTATAACGTTATATACTATTACGTAATGACGTGTAACGTCATATACTATTACGTACTAACGTATAACGTTATATACTAATACGTAATAACGTGCAACGTTATATACTATTACGTGCTAACGTATAACGTTATATACTAATACGTAATAACGTGCAACGTTATATACTATTACGTACTGACGTGTAACGTTATATACTAATACGTACTCACGTATAACGTTATATACTAATACGTAATAACGTATAACGCTATATAGTATTACATACTAACGTACAACGTTATATACTATTACGTACTAACGTATAACGTTATATACTATTACGTAATAACGTGTAACGTTATATACTAATACGTAATAACGTATAACGTTATATACCATTCCGTACTAACGTATAACGTTATATACTACTACGTAATGACGTATAACGTCATATACTATTACGTACTAACGTATAACGTTATATACTATTACGTGCTAACGTATAACGTTATATACTATTACGTACTATCGTATAACGTTATATACTATTACTTAATAACGTATAACGTTATATGGTATTATGTAATAACGTATAACGTTATATACTATTACGTACTAACGTGTAACGTTATATACTAATACGTAATAACGTATAACGTTATATACTAATACGTAATAACGTATAACGTTATATACTAATACGTAATAACGTATAACGTTATATACTATTACGTAATAACGTGTAACGTTATATACTAATACGTAATTACGTATAACGTTATATACTATTACGTACTAACGTATAACGTTATATACTATTACGTACTAACGTGTAACGTTATATACTAATACGTAATAACGTACAACGTTATATACTAATACGTAATAACGTATAACGTTATATACTATTACGTACTAACGTATAACGTTATATACTATTACGTACTAACGTATAACGTTATATACTAATACGTAATAACGTATAACGTTATATACTATTACGTACTAACGTGTAACGTTATATACTAATACGTAATAACGTATAACGTTATATACTAATACGTAATAACGTATAACGTTATATACTATTACGTGATAACGTGTAACGTTATATACTAATACGTAATAACGTATAACGTTATATACCATTACGTACTAACGTATAACGTTATATACTAATACATACTAAAGTGTAACGTTATATACTAATACGTAATAACGTATAACGTTATATAGTATTACGTACTAACGTATAACGTTATATACTATTACGTAATGACGTATAACGTCATATACTATTACGTACTAACGTATATCGTTATATACTAATATGTAATAACGTGCAACGTTATATACTATTACGTGCTAACGTATAATGTTATATACTAATACGTACTAACGTGTAACGTTATATACTAATACGTACTAACGTGTCACGTTATATACTAATATGTAATAACGTATAACGTTATATACTATTACGTACTAACGTGTAACGTTATATACTATTACGTAATGACGTGTAACGTCATATACTATTACGTACTAACGTATAACGTTATATACTATTACGTAATGACGTGTAACGTCATATACTATTACGTACTAACGTATAACGTTATATACTAATACGTAATAACGTGCAACGTTATATACTATTACGTGCTAACGTATAACGTTATATACTAATACGTACTAACGTGTAACGTTATATACTAATACGTACTAACGTGTCACGTTATATACTAATACGTAATAACGTATAACGTTATATACTATTACGTACTATCGTATAACGTTATATACTATCACGTAATGAGGTATAACGTTATATACTAATACGTAATAACGTATAACGTTATATACTAATACGTAATAACGTATAACGTTATATACTATTACGTAATAACGTGTAACGTTATATACTAATACGTAATAACGTATAACGTTATATACCATTACGTACTAACGTATAACGTTATATACTAATACATACTAAAGTGTAACGTTATATACTAATACGTACTAACGTGTAACGTTATATACTAATACGTACTAACGTGTCACGTTATATACTAATACGTAATAACGTATAACGTTATATACTATTACGTACTGACGTGTAACGTTATATACTAATACGTACTCACGTATAACGTTATATACTAATACGTAATAACGTATAACGCTATATAGTATTACGTACTAACGTATAACGTTATATACTATTACGTAATGACGTGTAACGTCCTATACTATTACGTACTAACGTATAACGTTATATACTAATACGTAATAACGTGCAACGTTATATACTATTACGTAATAACGTATAACGTTATATACTATTACGTACTAACGTATGACGTTATATACTAATACGTAATTACGTATAACGTTATATACTATTACGTACTAACGTATAACGTTATATACTATTACGTACTAACGTGTAACGTTATATACTAATACGTAATAACGTATAACGTTATATACTAATACGTAATAACGTATAACGTTATATACTATTACGTACTAACGTATAACGTTATATACTATTACGTACTAACGTATAACGTTATATACTATTACGTACTAACGTATAGCCTTATATACTATTACGTACTAACGTATAACGTTATATACTATTACGTACTAACGTGTAACGTTATATACTATTACATACTAACGTGTCACGTTATATACTAATACGTAATAACGTATAACGTTATATACTATTACGTACTATCGTATAACGTTATATACTATCACGTAATGAGGTATAACGTTATATACTAATACGTAATAACGTATAACGTTATTTACTATTACGTACTATCGTATAACGTTAGATACTATTACGTACTAACGTATAACGTTATATACTATTACGTAATAACGTGTAACGTTATATACTAATACGTAATAACGTGCAACGTTATATACTATTACGTACTAACGTATAACGTTATATACTATTACGTACTAACTTGTAACGTTATATACTATTACGTAATAACGTATAACGTTATATACTATTACGTACTGACGTATAACGTTATATACTATTACGTAATGACGTATAACGTTATATACTATTACGTACTATCGTATAACGTTATATACTATCACGTAATGAGGTATAACGTTATATACTAATACGTAATAACGTATAACGTTATATACTATTACGTACTATCGTATAACGTTAGATACTATTACGTACTAACGTATAACGTTATATACTATTACGTAATAACGTGTAACGTTATATACTAATACGTAATAACGTGCAACGTTATATACTATTACGTACTAACGTATAACGTTATATACTATTACGTACTAACTTGTAACGTTATATACTATTACGTAATAACGTATAACGTTATATACTATTACGTACTGACGTATAACGTTATATACTATTACGTAATGACGTATAACGTTATATACTATTACGTACTAACGTATAGCCTTATATACTATTACGTACTAACGTATAACGTTATATACTATTACGTACTAACGTGTAACGTTATATACTATTACATACTAACGTGTCACGTTATATACTAATACGTAATAACGTATAACGTTATATACTATTACGTACTATCGTATAACGTTATATACTATCACGTAATGAGGTATAACGTTATATACTAATACGTAATAACGTATAACGTTATATACTATTACGTACTGTCGTATAACGTTAGATACTATTACGTACTAACGTATAACGTTATATACTATTACGTAATAACGTGTAACGTTATATACTAATACGTAATAACGTATAACGTTATATACCATTCCGTACTAACGTATAACGTTATATACTACTACGTAATGACGTATAACGTCATATACTATTACGTACTAACGTATAACGTTATATACTATTACGTGCTAACGTATAACGTTATATACTATTACGTACGAACGTGTAACGTTATATACTAATACGTAATAACGTATAACGTTATATACTAATACGTAATAACGTATAACGTTATATACTAATACGTAATAACGTATAACGTTATATACTATTACGTAATAACGTGTAACGTTATATACCATTACGTACTAACGTATAACGTTATATACTAATACATACTAAAGTGTAACGTTATATACTAATACGTAATAACGTATAACGTTATATAGTATTACGTACTAACGTATAACGTTATATACTATTACGTAATGACGTGTAACGTCATATACTATTACGTACTAACGTATAACGTTATATACTATTACGTAATGACGTGTAACGTCATATACTATTACGTACTCACGTATAACGTTATATACTATTACGTGCTAACGTGCAACGTTATATACTATTACGTACTAACGTGTAACGTTATATACTAATACGTACTAACGTGTCACGTTATATACTAATACGTAATAACGTATAACGTTATATACTATTCCGTACTAACGTATAACGTTATATACTACTACGTAATGACGTATAACGTCATATACTATTACGTACTAACGTATAACGTTATATACTATTACGTGCTAACGTATAACGTTATATACTATTACGTACGAACGTGTAACGTTATATACTAATACGTAATAACGTATAACGTTATATACTAATACGTAATAACGTATAACGTTATATACTAATACGTAATAACGTATAACGTTATATACTATTACGTAATAACGTGTAACGTTATATACCATTACGTACTAACGTATAACGTTATATACTAATACATACTAAAGTGTAACGTTATATACTAATACGTAATAACGTATAACGTTATATAGTATTACGTACTAACGTATAACGTTATATACTATTACGTAATGACGTGTAACGTCATATACTATTACGTACTAACGTATAACGTTATATACTATTACGTAATGACGTGTAACGTCATATACTATTACGTACTCACGTATAACGTTATATACTATTACGTGCTAACGTGCAACGTTATATACTATTACGTACTAACGTGTAACGTTATATACTAATACGTACTAACGTGTCACGTTATATACTAATACGTAATAACGTATAACGTTATATACTATTACGTACTAACGTCTAACGTTATATACTAATACGTAATAACGTATAACGTTATATACTAATACGTAATAACGTATAACGTTATATACTAATACGTAATAACGTATAACGTTATATACTATTACGTAATAACGTGTAACGTTATATACTAATACGTAATTACGTATAACGTTATATACTATTACGTGCTAACGTGCAACGTTATATACTATTACGTACTAACGTGTAACGTTATATACTAATACGTACTAACGTGTCACGTTATATACTAATACGTAATAACGTATAACGTTATATACTATTACGTACTAACGTCTAACGTTATATACTAATACGTAATAACGTATAACGTTATATACTAATACGTAATAACGTATAACGTTATATACTAATACGTCATAACGTATAACGTTATATACTATTACGTAATAACGTGTAACGTTATATACTAATACGTAATTACGTATAACGTTATATACTATTACGTACTAACGTATAACGTTATATACTATTACGTACTAACGTGTAACGTTATATACTAATACGTAATAACGTACAACGTTATATACTAATACGTAATAACGTATAACGTTATATACTATTACGTACTAACGTATAACGTTATATACTATTACGTACTAACGTATAACGTTATATACTAATACGTAATAACGTATAACGTTATATACTATTACGTACTAACGTGTAACGTTATATACTAATACGTAATAACGTATAACGTTATATACTAATACGTAATAACGTATAACGTTATATACTATTACGTGATAACGTGTAACGTTATATACTAATACGTAATAACGTATAACGTTATATACCATTACGTACTAACGTATAACGTTATATACTAATACATACTAAAGTGTAACGTTATATACTAATACGTAATAACGTATAACGTTATATAGTATTACGTACTAACGTATAACGTTATATACTATTACGTAATGACGTATAACGTCATATACTATTACGTACTAACGTATATCGTTATATACTAATATGTAATAACGTGCAACGTTATATACTATTACGTGCTAACGTATAATGTTATATACTAATACGTACTAACGTGTAACGTTATATACTAATACGTACTAACGTGTCACGTTATATACTAATATGTAATAACGTATAACGTTATATACTATTACGTACTAACGTGTAACGTTATATACTATTACGTAATGACGTGTAACGTCATATACTATTACGTACTAACGTATAACGTTATATACTATTACGTAATGACGTGTAACGTCATATACTATTACGTACTAACGTATAACGTTATATACTAATACGTAATAACGTGCAACGTTATATACTATTACGTGCTAACGTATAACGTTATATACTAATACGTACTAACGTGTAACGTTATATACTAATACGTACTAACGTGTCACGTTATATACTAATACGTAATAACGTATAACGTTATATACTATTACGTACTATCGTATAACGTTATATACTATCACGTAATGAGGTATAACGTTATATACTAATACGTAATAACGTATAACGTTATATACTAATACGTAATAACGTATAACGTTATATACTATTACGTAATAACGTGTAACGTTATATACTAATACGTAATAACGTATAACGTTATATACCATTACGTACTAACGTATAACGTTATATACTAATACATACTAAAGTGTAACGTTATATACTAATACGTACTAACGTGTCACGTTATATACTAATACGTACTCACGTATAACGTTATATACTAATACGTAATAACGTATAACGCTATATAGTATTACGTACTAACGTATAACGTTATATACTATTACGTAATGACGTGTAACGTCATATACTATTACGTACTAACGTATAACGTTATATACTAATACGTAATAACGTGCAACGTTATATACTATTACGTGCTAACGTATAACGTTATATACTAATACGTACTAACGTGTAACGTTATATACTAATACGTACTAACGTGTCACGTTATATACTAATACGTAATAACGTATAACGTTATATAGTATTACGTACTAACGTATAACGTTATATACTATTACGTAATGACGTATAACGTCATATACTATTACGTACTAACGTATATCGTTATATACTAATATGTAATAACGTGCAACGTTATATACTATTACGTGCTAACGTATAATGTTATATACTAATACGTACTAACGTGTAACGTTATATACTAATACGTACTAACGTGTCACGTTATATACTAATATGTAATAACGTATAACGTTATATACTATTACGTACTAACGTGTAACGTTATATACTATTACGTAATGACGTGTAACGTCATATACTATTACGTACTAACGTATAACGTTATATACTATTACGTAATGACGTGTAACGTCATATACTATTACGTACTAACGTATAACGTTATATACTAATACGTAATAACGTGCAACGTTATATACTATTACGTGCTAACGTATAACGTTATATACTAATACGTACTAACGTGTAACGTTATATACTAATACGTACTAACGTGTCACGTTATATACTAATACGTAATAACGTATAACGTTATATACTATTACGTACTATCGTATAACGTTATATACTATCACGTAATGAGGTATAACGTTATATACTAATACGTAATAACGTATAACGTTATATACTAATACGTAATAACGTATAACGTTATATACTATTACGTAATAACGTGTAACGTTATATACTAATACGTAATAACGTATAACGTTATATACCATTACGTACTAACGTATAACGTTATATACTAATACATACTAAAGTGTAACGTTATATACTAATACGTACTAACGTGTAACGTTATATACTAATACGTACTAACGTGTCACGTTATATACTAATACGTAATAACGTATAACGTTATATACTATTACGTACTGACGTGTAACGTTATATACTAATACGTACTCACGTATAACGTTATATACTAATACGTAATAACGTATAACGCTATATAGTATTACGTACTAACGTATAACGTTATATACTATTACGTAATGACGTGTAACGTCCTATACTATTACGTACTAACGTATAACGTTATATACTAATACGTAATAACGTGCAACGTTATATACTATTACGTAATAACGTATAACGTTATATACTATTACGTACTAACGTATGACGTTATATACTAATACGTAATTACGTATAACGTTATATACTATTACGTACTAACGTATAACGTTATATACTATTACGTACTAACGTGTAACGTTATATACTAATACGTAATAACGTATAACGTTATATACTAATACGTAATAACGTATAACGTTATATACTATTACGTACTAACGTATAACGTTATATACTATTACGTACTAACGTATAACGTTATATACTATTACGTACTAACGTATAGCCTTATATACTATTACGTACTAACGTATAACGTTATATACTATTACGTACTAACGTGTAACGTTATATACTATTACATACTAACGTGTCACGTTATATACTAATACGTAATAACGTATAACGTTATATACTATTACGTACTATCGTATAACGTTATATACTATCACGTAATGAGGTATAACGTTATATACTAATACGTAATAACGTATAACGTTATTTACTATTACGTACTATCGTATAACGTTAGATACTATTACGTACTAACGTATAACGTTATATACTATTACGTAATAACGTGTAACGTTATATACTAATACGTAATAACGTGCAACGTTATATACTATTACGTACTAACGTATAACGTTATATACTATTACGTACTAACTTGTAACGTTATATACTATTACGTAATAACGTATAACGTTATATACTATTACGTACTGACGTATAACGTTATATACTATTACGTAATGACGTATAACGTTATATACTATTACGTACTATCGTATAACGTTATATACTATCACGTAATGAGGTATAACGTTATATACTAATACGTAATAACGTATAACGTTATATACTATTACGTACTATCGTATAACGTTAGATACTATTACGTACTAACGTATAACGTTATATACTATTACGTAATAACGTGTAACGTTATATACTAATACGTAATAACGTGCAACGTTATATACTATTACGTACTAACGTATAACGTTATATACTATTACGTACTAACTTGTAACGTTATATACTATTACGTAATAACGTATAACGTTATATACTATTACGTACTGACGTATAACGTTATATACTATTACGTAATGACGTATAACGTTATATACTATTACGTACTAACGTATAGCCTTATATACTATTACGTACTAACGTATAACGTTATATACTATTACGTACTAACGTGTAACGTTATATACTATTACATACTAACGTGTCACGTTATATACTAATACGTAATAACGTATAACGTTATATACTATTACGTACTATCGTATAACGTTATATACTATCACGTAATGAGGTATAACGTTATATACTAATACGTAATAACGTATAACGTTATATACTATTACGTACTGTCGTATAACGTTAGATACTATTACGTACTAACGTATAACGTTATATACTATTACGTAATAACGTGTAACGTTATATACTAATACGTAATAACGTATAACGTTATATACCATTCCGTACTAACGTATAACGTTATATACTACTACGTAATGACGTATAACGTCATATACTATTACGTACTAACGTATAACGTTATATACTATTACGTGCTAACGTATAACGTTATATACTATTACGTACGAACGTGTAACGTTATATACTAATACGTAATAACGTATAACGTTATATACTAATACGTAATAACGTATAACGTTATATACTAATACGTAATAACGTATAACGTTATATACTATTACGTAATAACGTGTAACGTTATATACCATTACGTACTAACGTATAACGTTATATACTAATACATACTAAAGTGTAACGTTATATACTAATACGTAATAACGTATAACGTTATATAGTATTACGTACTAACGTATAACGTTATATACTATTACGTAATGACGTGTAACGTCATATACTATTACGTACTAACGTATAACGTTATATACTATTACGTAATGACGTGTAACGTCATATACTATTACGTACTCACGTATAACGTTATATACTATTACGTGCTAACGTGCAACGTTATATACTATTACGTACTAACGTGTAACGTTATATACTAATACGTACTAACGTGTCACGTTATATACTAATACGTAATAACGTATAACGTTATATACTATTACGTACTAACGTCTAACGTTATATACTAATACGTAATAACGTATAACGTTATATACTAATACGTAATAACGTATAACGTTATATACTAATACGTAATAACGTATAACGTTATATACTATTACGTAATAACGTGTAACGTTATATACTAATACGTAATTACGTATAACGTTATATACTATTACGTGCTAACGTGCAACGTTATATACTATTACGTACTAACGTGTAACGTTATATACTAATACGTACTAACGTGTCACGTTATATACTAATACGTAATAACGTATAACGTTATATACTATTACGTACTAACGTCTAACGTTATATACTAATACGTAATAACGTATAACGTTATATACTAATACGTAATAACGTATAACGTTATATACTAATACGTCATAACGTATAACGTTATATACTATTACGTAATAACGTGTAACGTTATATACTAATACGTAATTACGTATAACGTTATATACTATTACGTACTAACGTATAACGTTATATACTATTACGTACTAACGTGTAACGTTATATACTAATACGTAATAACGTACAACGTTATATACTAATACGTAATAACGTATAACGTTATATACTATTACGTACTAACGTATAACGTTATATACTATTACGTACTAACGTATAACGTTATATACTAATACGTAATAACGTATAACGTTATATACTATTACGTACTAACGTGTAACGTTATATACTAATACGTAATAACGTATATCGTTATATACTAATACGTAATAACGTATAACGTTATATACTATTACGTGATAACGTGTAACGTTATATACTAATACGTAATAACGTATAACGTTATATACCATTACGTACTAACGTATAACGTTATATACTAATACATACTAAAGTGTAACGTTATATACTAATACGTAATAACGTATAACGTTATATAGTATTACGTACTAACGTATAACGTTATATACTATTACGTAATGACGTATAACGTCATATACTATTACGTACTAACGTATATCGTTATATACTAATATGTAATAACGTGCAACGTTATATACTATTACGTGCTAACGTATAATGTTATATACTAATACGTACTAACGTGTAACGTTATATACTAATACGTACTAACGTGTCACGTTATATACTAATATGTAATAACGTATAACGTTATATACTATTACGTACTAACGTGTAACGTTATATACTATTACGTAATGACGTGTAACGTCATATACTATTACGTACTAACGTATAACGTTATATACTATTACGTAATGACGTGTAACGTCATATACTATTACGTACTAACGTATAACGTTATATACTAATACGTAATAACGTGCAACGTTATATACTATTACGTGCTAACGTATAACGTTATATACTAATACGTACTAACGTGTAACGTTATATACTAATACGTACTAACGTGTCACGTTATATACTAATACGTAATAACGTATAACGTTATATACTATTACGTACTATCGTATAACGTTATATACTATCACGTAATGAGGTATAACGTTATATACTAATACGTAATAACGTATAACGTTATATACTAATACGTAATAACGTATAACGTTATATACTATTACGTAATAACGTGTAACGTTATATACTAATACGTAATAACGTATAACGTTATATACCATTACGTACTAACGTATAACGTTATATACTAATACATACTAAAGTGTAACGTTATATACTAATACGTACTAACGTGTCACGTTATATACTAATACGTACTCACGTATAACGTTATATACTAATACGTAATAACGTATAACGCTATATAGTATTACGTACTAACGTATAACGTTATATACTATTACGTAATGACGTGTAACGTCCTATACTATTACGTACTAACGTATAACGTTATATACTAATACGTAATAACGTGCAACGTTATATACTATTACGTAATAACGTATAACGTTATATACTATTACGTACTAACGTATGACGTTATATACTAATACGTAATTACGTATAACGTTATATACTATTACGTACTAACGTATAACGTTATATACTATTACGTACTAACGTGTAACGTTATATACTAATACGTAATAACGTATAACGTTATATACTAATACGTAATAACGTATAACGTTATATACTATTACGTACTAACGTATAACGTTATATACTATTACGTACTAACGTATAACGTTATATACTATTACGTACTAACGTATAGCCTTATATACTATTACGTACTAACGTATAACGTTATATACTATTACGTACTAACGTGTAACGTTATATACTATTACATACTAACGTGTCACGTTATATACTAATACGTAATAACGTATAACGTTATATACTATTACGTACTATCGTATAACGTTATATACTATCACGTAATGAGGTATAACGTTATATACTAATACGTAATAACGTATAACGTTATTTACTATTACGTACTATCGTATAACGTTAGATACTATTACGTACTAACGTATAACGTTATATACTATTACGTAATAACGTGTAACGTTATATACTAATACGTAATAACGTGCAACGTTATATACTATTACGTACTAACGTATAACGTTATATACTATTACGTACTAACTTGTAACGTTATATACTATTACGTAATAACGTATAACGTTATATACTATTACGTACTGACGTATAACGTTATATACTATTACGTAATGACGTATAACGTTATATACTATTACGTACTATCGTATAACGTTATATACTATCACGTAATGAGGTATAACGTTATATACTAATACGTAATAACGTATAACGTTATATACTATTACGTACTATCGTATAACGTTAGATACTATTACGTACTAACGTATAACGTTATATACTATTACGTAATAACGTGTAACGTTATATACTAATACGTAATAACGTGCAACGTTATATACTATTACGTACTAACGTATAACGTTATATACTATTACGTACTAACTTGTAACGTTATATACTATTACGTAATAACGTATAACGTTATATACTATTACGTACTGACGTATAACGTTATATACTATTACGTAATGACGTATAACGTTATATACTATTACGTACTAACGTATAGCCTTATATACTATTACGTACTAACGTATAACGTTATATACTATTACGTACTAACGTGTAACGTTATATACTATTACATACTAACGTGTCACGTTATATACTAATACGTAATAACGTATAACGTTATATACTATTACGTACTATCGTATAACGTTATATACTATCACGTAATGAGGTATAACGTTATATACTAATACGTAATAACGTATAACGTTATATACTATTACGTACTGTCGTATAACGTTAGATACTATTACGTACTAACGTATAACGTTATATACTATTACGTAATAACGTGTAACGTTATATACTAATACGTAATAACGTATAACGTTATATACCATTCCGTACTAACGTATAACGTTATATACTACTACGTAATGACGTATAACGTCATATACTATTACGTACTAACGTATAACGTTATATACTATTACGTGCTAACGTATAACGTTATATACTATTACGTACGAACGTGTAACGTTATATACTAATACGTAATAACGTATAACGTTATATACTAATACGTAATAACGTATAACGTTATATACTAATACGTAATAACGTATAACGTTATATACTATTACGTAATAACGTGTAACGTTATATACCATTACGTACTAACGTATAACGTTATATACTAATACATACTAAAGTGTAACGTTATATACTAATACGTAATAACGTATAACGTTATATAGTATTACGTACTAACGTATAACGTTATATACTATTACGTAATGACGTGTAACGTCATATACTATTACGTACTAACGTATAACGTTATATACTATTACGTAATGACGTGTAACGTCATATACTATTACGTACTAACGTATAACGTTATATACTAATACGTACTAACGTGTAACGTTATATACTAATACGTACTAACGTGTCACGTTATATAGTAATACGTAATAACGTATAACGTTATATACTATTACGTACTAACGTGTAACGTTATATACTAATACGTACTCACGTATAACGTTATATACTATTACGTGCTAACGTGCAACGTTATATACTATTACGTACTAACGTGTAACGTTATATACTAATACGTACTAACGTGTCACGTTATATACTAATACGTAATAACGTATAACGTTATATACTATTACGTACTAACGTCTAACGTTATATACTATTACGTACTAACGTATAACGTTATATGCTAATACGTAATAACGTATAACGTTATATATTAATACGTAGTAACGTATAACGTTATATACTATTACGTACTAACGTATAACGTTATACACTATTACGTACTAACGTGTAACGTTATATACTAATACGTAATAACGTATAACGTTATATACTATTACGTACTATCGTATAACGTTATATACTATTACGTACTAACGTATAACGTTATATACTATTACGTACCTACGTATAACGTTATATGCTAATACGTAATAACGTGTAACGTTATATATTAATACGTAGTAACGTATAACATTATATACTATTACGTATTAACGTGTCACGTTATATACTAATACGTAATAACATATAACGTTATATACTATTACGTACTAACGTATAACGTTATATACTATTACTTAATAACGTATAACGTTATATGGTATTACGTAATAACGTATAACGTTATATACTATTACGTACTAACGTGTCACGTTATATACTAACACGTAATAACATATAACGTTATATACTATTACGTACTATCGTATAACGTTATATACTATCACGTAATGAGGAATAACGTTATATACTAATACGTAATAACGTATAACGTTATATACTATTACGTACTAACGTATAACGTTATATACTATTACGTACTAACGTGTAACGTAATATACTAATACGTAATAACGTACAACGTTATATACTAATACGTAATAACGTATAACGTTATATACTATTACGTACTAACGTATAACGTTATATACTATTACGTACTAACGTATAACGTTATATACTAATACGTAATAACGTATAACGTTATATACTATTACGTACTAACGTGTAACGTTATATACTAATACGTAATAACGTATAACGTTATATACTAATACGTAATAACGTATAACGTTATATACTATTACGTGATAACGTGTAACGTTATATACTAATACGTAATAACGTATAACGTTATATACCATTACGTACTAACGTATAACGTTATATACTAATACATACTAAAGTGTAACGTTATATACTATTACGTACTAACGTGCAACGTTATATACTAATACGTACTAACGTGTCACGTTATATACTAATACGTAATAACGTATAACGTTATATACTATTACGTACTAACGTGTAACGTTATATACTAATACGTACTCACGTATAACGTTATATACTATTACGTACTAACGTGAAACGTTATATACTATTACATACTAACGTGTCACGTTATATACTATCACGTAATGAGGTATAACGTTATATACTAATACGTAATAACGTATAACGTTATATACTATTACGTACTATCGTATAACGTTATATACTATTACGTACTAACGTATAACGTTATATACTATTACGTACTAACGTATAACGTTATATGCTAATACGTAATAACGTGTAACGTTATCTATTAATACGTAATAACGTATAACGTTATATACTAATACGTGATAACGTATAACGTTATATACTATTACGTACTATCGTATAACGTTATATACTATCACGTAATGAGGTATAACGTTATAGACTAATACGTAATAACGTATAACGTTATATACTATTACGTACTATCGTATAACGTTATATACTATTACGTACTAACGTATAACGTTATATACTATTACGTACTAACGTATAACGTTATATGCTAATACGTAATAACGTGTAACGTTATATATTAATACGTAATAACGTGTAACGTTATATATTAATCCGTAATAACGTATAACGTTATATACTATTACGTACTAACGTGTAACGTTATATACTAATACGTAATAACGTATAACGTTATATACTATTACGTACTATCGTATAACGTTATATACTATTACGTACTAACGTGTCACGTTATATACTAATACGTAATAACATATAACGTTATATAATATTACGTTCTAACGTATCACGTTATATACTATTACTTAATAACGTATAACGTTATATGGTATTACGTACTAACGTATAACGTTATATATACTATTACTTAATAGCGTATAACGTTATATACTATTACGTACTAACGTGTAACGTTATATACTAATACGTAATAACGTATAACGTTATATACTATTACGTACTATCGTATAACGTTATATACTATTACGTACTAACGTGTCACGTTATATACTAATACGTAATAACATATAACGTTATATACTATTACGTTCTAACGTATAACGTTATATACTATTACTTAATAACGTATAACGTTATATGGTATTACGTACTAACGTATAACGTTATATACTATTACGTACTAACGTATAACGTTATATACTATTACGTACTAACGTATAACGTTATATCCTATTACGTACTAACTTGCATCGTTATATACTATTACGTAATAACGTATAACGTTATATACTATTACGTACTAACGTATAACGTTATATACTAATACGTAATTACGTATAACGTTATATACTATTACGTACTAACGTATAACGTTATATACTATTACGTACTAACGTGTAACGTTATATACCAATACGTAATAACGTATAACGTTATATACTAATACGTAATAACGTATAACGTTATATACTATTACGTACTAACGTATAACGTTATATACTATTACGTACTAACGTATAACGTTATATACTATTACGTACTAACGTATAACGTTATATACTATTGCGTACTAACTTGTAACGTTATATACTATTACGTAATAACGTATAACGTTATATACTATTACGTACTGACGTATAACGTTATATACTATTACGTAATGACGTATAACGTTATATACTATTACGTACTAACGTATAGCGTTATATACTATTACGTACTAACGTATAACGTTATATACTATTACGTACTAACGTGTAACGTTATATACTATTACATACTAACGTGTCACGTTATATACTAATACGTAATAACGTATAACGTTATATACTATTACGTACTATCGTATAACGTTATATACTATTACGTACTAACGTGTCACGTTATATACTAATACGTAATAACATATAACGTTATATAATATTACGTTCTAACGTATCACGTTATATACTATTACTTAATAACGTATAACGTTATATGGTATTACGTACTAACGTATAACGTTATATATACTATTACTTAATAGCGTATAACGTTATATACTATTACGTACTAACGTGTAACGTTATATACTAATACGTAATAACGTATAACGTTATATACTATTACGTACTATCGTATAACGTTATATACTATTACGTACTAACGTGTCACGTTATATACTAATACGTAATAACATATAACGTTATATACTATTACGTTCTAACGTATAACGTTATATACTATTACTTAATAACGTATAACGTTATATGGTATTACGTACTAACGTATAACGTTATATACTATTACGTACTAACGTATAACGTTATATACTATTACGTACTAACGTATAACGTTATATCCTATTACGTACTAACTTGCATCGTTATATACTATTACGTAATAACGTATAACGTTATATACTATTACGTACTAACGTATAACGTTATATACTAATACGTAATTACGTATAACGTTATATACTATTACGTACTAACGTATAACGTTATATACTATTACGTACTAACGTGTAACGTTATATACTAATACGTAATAACGTATAACGTTATATACTAATACGTAATAACGTATAACGTTATATACTATTACGTACTAACGTATAACGTTATATACTATTACGTACTAACGTATAACGTTATATACTATTACGTACTAACGTATAACGTTATATACTATTACGTACTAACGTATAACGTTATATACTATTGCGTACTAACTTGTAACGTTATATACTATTACGTAATAACGTATAACGTTATATACTATTACGTACTGACGTATAACGTTATATACTATTACGTAATGACGTATAACGTTATATACTATTACGTACTAACGTATAGCGTTATATACTATTACGTACTAACGTATAACGTTATATACTATTACGTACTAACGTGTAACGTTATATACTATTACATACTAACGTGTCACGTTATATACTAATACGTAATAACGTATAACGTTATATACTATTACGTACTATCGTATAACGTTATATACTATCACGTAATGAGGTATAACGTTATATACTAATACGTAATAACGTATAACGTTATATACTATTACGTACTATCGTATAACGTTAGATACTATTACGTACTAACGTATAACGTTATATACTATTACGTAATAACGTGTAACGTTATATACTAATACGTAATAACGTGCAACGTTATATACTATTACGTACTAACGTATAACGTTATATACTATTACGTACTAACTTGTAACGTTATATACTATTACGTAATAACGTATAACGTTATATACTATTACGTACTGACGTATAACGTTATATACTATTACGTAATGACGTATAACGTTATATACTATTACGTACTAACGTATAGCCTTATATACTATTACGTACTAACGCATAACGTTATATACTATTACGTACTAACGTGTAACGTTATATACTATTACATACTAACGTGTCACGTTATATACTAATACGTAATAACGTATAACGTTATATACTATTACGTACTATCGTATAACGTTATATACTATCACGTAATGAGGTATAACGTTATATACTAATACGTAATAACGTATAACGTTATATACTATTACGTACTATCGTATAACGTTAGATACTATTACGTACTAACGTATAACGTTATATACTATTACGTAATAACGTGTAACGTTATATACTAATACGTAATAACGTATAACGTTATATACCATTCCGTACTAACGTATAACGTTATATACTACTACGTAATGACGTATAACGTCATATACTATTACGTACTAACGTATAACGTTATATACTATTACGTGCTAACGTATAACGTTATATACTATTACGTACGAACGTGTAACGTTATATACTAATACGTAATAACGTATAACGTTATATACTAATACGTAATAACGTATAACGTTATATACTATTACGTAATAACGTGTAACGTTATATACTAATACGTAATAACGTATAACGTTATATACCATTACGTACTAACGTATAACGTTATATACTAATACATACTAAAGTGTAACGTTATATACTAATACGTACTATCGTATAACGTTATATACTATTACGTACTAACGTATAACGTTATATACTATTACGTACCTACGTATAACGTTATATACTATTACGTACTAACGTGTAACGTTATATACTATTACGTACTAACGTATAGCCTTATATACTATTACGTACTAACGTATAACGTTATATACTATTACGTACTAACGTATAACGTTATATACTATTACGTACTAACGTAGAACGTTATATACTATTACGTACTAACGTATAACGTTATATACTATTACGTACTAACTTGTAACGTTATATACTATCACGTAATGAGGTATAACGTTATATACTAATACGTAATAACGTATAACGTTATATACTATTACGTACTATCGTATAACGTTAGATACTATTACGTACTAACTTATAACGTTATATACTATTACGTAATAACGTGTAACGTTATATACTAATACGTAATAACGTATAACGTTATATACCATTTCGTACTAACGTATAACGTTATATACTAATACATACTAAAGTGTAACGTTATATACTAATACGTAATAACGTATAACGTTATATAGTATTACGTACTAACTTATAACGTTATATACTATTACGTAATGACGTATAACGTCATATACTATTACGTACTAACGTATAACGTTATATACTATTACGTGCTAACGTATAACGTTATATACTATTACGTATTAACGTGTAACGTTATATACTAATACGTAATAACGTATAACGTTATATACTATTACGTACTAACGTATAACGTTATATACTATTACGTACTAACGTGCAACGTTATATACTAATACGTAATAACGTATAACGTTATATACTATTACGTGCTAACGTATAACGTTATATACTAATACGTACTAACGTGTAACGTTATATACTAATACGTACTAACGTGTCACGTTATACACTAATACGTAATAACGTATAACGTTATATACTAATACATACTAAAGTGTAACGTTATATACTAATACGTAATGACGTATAACGTTATATAGTATTACGTACTAACTTATAACGTTATATACTATTACGTAATGACGTATAACGTCATATACTATTACGTACTAACGTATAACGTTATATACTATTACGTGCTAACGTATAACGTTATATACTATTACGTATTAACGTGTAACGTTATATACTAATACGTAATAACGTATAACGTTATATACTATTACGTACTAACGTATAACGTTATATACTATTACGTACTAACGTGCAACGTTATATACTAATACGTAATAACGTATAACGTTATATACTATTACGTACTAACTGGTAACGTTATATACTATTACATACTAACGTGTCACGTTATATACTAAATCGTAATAACGTATAACGTTACATACTATTACGTACTATCGTATAGCGTTATATACTATTACGTAATGAGGTATAACGTTATATACTAATACGTAATAACGTATAACGTTATATACTATTACGTACTATCGTATAACGTTATACATTATTACGTACTAACGTATAACGTTATATACTATTACGTACTAACGTGTAACGTTATATACTATTACGTACTAACGTGTCACGTCATATACTAATACGTAATAACGTATAACGTTATATACTATTACGTACTATCGTATAACGTTATATACTATTACTTAATAACGTATAACGTTATATGGTATTATGTAATAACGTATAACGTTATATACTATTACGTACTAACGTGTAACGTTATATACTAATACGTAATAACGTATAACGTTATATACTAATACGTAATAACGTATAACGTTATATACTAATACGTAATAACGTATAACGTTATATACTATTACGTAATAACGTGTAACGTTATATACTAATACGTAATAACGTATAACGTTATATACTAATACGTAATAACGTATAACGTTATATAGTATTACGTACTAACGTATAACGTTATATACTATTACGTAATGACGTATAACGTCATATACTATTACGTACTAACGTATAACGTTATATACTATTACGTGCTAACGTATAACGTTATATACTATTACGTACTAACGTGTAACGTTATATACTAATACGTACTAACGTATAACGTTATATACTATTACGTACTAACGTATAACGTTATATACTATTACGTGCTAACGTATAACGTTATATACTAATACGTACTAACGTGTAACGTTATATACTATTACGTAATGACGTATAACGTCATATACTATTACGTACTAACGTATAACGTTATATACTATTACGTGCTAACGTATAACGTTATATACTATTACGTACTAACGTGTAACGTTATATACTAATACGTAATAACGTATAACGTTATATACTATTACGTACTAACGTATAACGTTATATACTATTACGTACTAACGTGCAACGTTATATACTAATACGTAATAACGTATAACGTTATATACTATTACGTGCTAACGTATAACGTTATATACTAATACGTACTAACGTGTAACGTTATATACTAATACGTACTAACGTGTCACGTTATATACTAATACGTAATAACGTATAACGTTATATAGTATTACGTACTAACGAATAACGTTATATACTATTACGTAATGACGTATAACGTCATGTACTATTACGTACTAACGTATAACGTTATATACTATTACGTGCTAACATATAACGTCATATACTATTACGTACTAACGTGTAACGTTATATACTATTACGTACTAACGTATAACGTTATATACTATTACGTACTAATGTATAACGTTATATACTATTACGTAATGACGTATAACGTTATATACTATTACGTACTAACGTATAGCCTTATATACTATTACGTACTAACGTATAACGTTATATACTATTACGTACTAACGTGTAACGTTATATACTATTACATACTAACGTGTCACGTTATATACTAAATCGTAATAACGTGTAACGTTACATACTATTACGTACTATCGTATAACGTTATATACTATTACGTAATGAGGTATAACGTTATATACTAATACGTAATAACGTATAACGTTATATACTATTACGTACTATCGTATAACGTTATACATTATTACGTACTAACGTATAACGTTATATACTATTACGTACTAACGTGTAACGTTATATACTATTACGTACTAACGTGTCACGTCATATACTAATACGTAATAACGTATAACGTTATATACTATTACGTACTATCGTATAACGTTATATACTATTAATTAATAACGTATAACGTTATATGGTATTATGTAATAACGTATAACGTTATATACTATTACGTACTAACGTGTAACGTTATATACTAATACGTAATAACGTATAACGTTATATACTAATACGTAATAACGTATAACGTTATATACTAATACGTACTAACGTATAGCCTTATATACTATTACGTACTAACGTAGAACGTTATATAGTATTACGTAATAACGTATAACGTTATATACTATTACGTACTAACATATAACGTTATATACTATTACGTACTAACTTGTAACGTTATATAGTATTACGTAATAACGTATAACGTTATAGACTATTACGTACTAACGTATAACGTCATATACTATTGCGTACTAACGTATAACGTTATATACTAATACGTAATAACATATAACGTTATATACTATTACGTACTATCGTATAACGTTATATACTATTACGTAATGAGGTATAACGTTATATACTAATACGTAATAACGTATAACGATATACTATTACGTACTAACGTATAACGTTATATACTATTACGTAATGAGGTAAAACGTTATCTACTAATACATAATAACGTATAACGTTATATACTATTACGTACTAACGTATAACGTTATATACTATTACGTAATGACGTATAACGTTATATACTAATACGTACTAACGTGTAACGTTATATACTAATACGTAATAACGTAAAACGTTATATAGTATTACTTAGTAACGTATAACGTTATAGACTATTACGTACTAACGTAGAACGTTATATAGTATTACGTAATAACATATAACGTTATATACTATTACGTACTAACGTATAACGTTATATACTATTACGTACTAACGTATAACGTTATATACTATTACGTAATGAGGTATAACGTTATATACTAATACGTAATAACGTTTAACTTTATATACTAATATGTAATATCGTATAACGTTATATACTATTACCTAATGACGTATAACGTTATATGTTAATACGTACTAACGTATAACGTTATATACTATTACGTACTAACTTGTAACGTTATATACTATTACGTAATAACGTATAACATTATATACTATTACGTACTAACGTATAACGTTATATACTATTACGTAATGACGTATAACGTTATATACTATTACGTACTAACGTATAACGTTATATACTATTACGTACTAACGTATAACGTTATATACTATTACGTACTAACTTGTAACGTTATATACTATTACGTAATAACGTATAACATTATATACTAATACGTACTAACGTATAACGTTATATACTATTACGTAATGTCGTATAACGTTATATACTATTACATACTAACGTGTAGCCTTATATACTATTACGTACTAACGTAGAACGTTATATAGTATTACGTTATAACGTATAACGTTATATACTATTACGTACTAACGTATAACGTTATATACTATTACGTACTAACGTGTAACGTTATATACTAATACGTAATAACGTATAACGTTATATAGTATTACGTAATAAGGTATAACGTTATATACTATTACGTACAATCGTATAACGTTATATACTATTACGTACTAACGTATAACGTTATATACTATTACGTACTAACGTGTAACGTTATATACTATTATGTAATAACGTATAACGTTATATACTATTACGTACTAACGTATAACGTTATATACTATTACGTAATGACGTATAACGTTATATACTATTCGGTACTAACGTATAACGTTATATACTATTACGTACTAACGTGTAACGTTATATACTAATACGTAATAACGTATAACGTTATATAGTATTACGTAATAAGGTATAACGTTATATACTATTACGTACTAACGTATAACGTTATATACTATTACATACTAACGTATAACGTTATATAGTATTACGTAATAACGTGTAACGTTATATACTATTACGTAATAACGTATAACGTTATATACGATTACGTACTAACGTGTAACGTTATATACTATTACGTAGTAACGTGTAACGTTATATACTAATACGTAATAACCTATAACGTTATATACTATTACGTACTAACGTATAACGTTATATACTATTACGTACTAAAGTGTAACGTTATATACTATTACGTACTAACGTGTCACGTTATACACTAATACGTAATAACGTATAACGTTATATACTATTACGTACTATCGTATAACGTTATATACTAATACGTAATAACATATAACGTTATATACTATTACGTACTAACGTATAACGTTATATACTATTACGTACTAACGTATAACGTTATATACTATTACGTAATGAGGTATAACGTTATATACTAATACGTAATAACGTTTAACTTTATATACTAATATGTAATATCGTATAACGTTATATACTATTACCTAATGACGTATAACGTTATATGTTAATACGTACTAACGTATAACGTTATATACTATTACGTACTAACTTGTAACGTTATATACTATTACGTAATAACGTATAACATTATATACTATTACGTACTAACGTATAACGTTATATACTATTACGTAATGACGTATAACGTTATATACTATTACGTACTAACGTATAACGTTATATACTATTACGTACTAACGTATAACGTTATATACTATTACGTACTAACTTGTAACGTTATATACTATTACGTAATAACGTATAACATTATATACTAATACGTACTAACGTATAACGTTATATACTATTACGTAATGTCGTATAACGTTATATACTATTACATACTAACGTGTAGCCTTATATACTATTACGTACTAACGTAGAACGTTATATAGTATTACGTTATAACGTATAACGTTATATACTATTACGTACTAACGTATAACGTTATATGCTATTACGTACTAACGTATAACGTTATATACTAATACGTAATAACGTATAACGTTATATGCTATTACGTAATGAGGTATAACGTTATATACTAATACGTAATAACGTATAACGTTATACACTATTACGTACTAACGTATAACGTTATATACTATTACGTACTAACTTGTAACGTTATATAGTATTACGTAATAACGTATAACGTTATAGACTATTACGTACTAACGTATAACGTCATATACTATTGCGTACTAACGTATAACGTTATATACTAATACGTAATAACATATAACGTTATATACTATTACGTACTATCGTATAACGTTATATACTATTACGTAATGAGGTATAACGTTATATACTAATACGTAATAACGTATAACGATATACTATTACGTAATAACATATAACGTTATATACTATTACGTAATGCGGTATAACGTTATATACTAATACGTAATTATGTATAACGTTATATACTATTACCTAATGACGCATAACGTTATATGTTAATACGTAGTAACGTGTAACGTTATATACCAATACGTAATAACGTATAACGTTATATACTATTACGTACTAACGTATAACGTTATATACTATTACGTAATGAGGTATAACGTTATATACTAATACGTAATAACGTTTAACTTTATATACTAATATGTAATATCGTATAACGTTATATACTATTACCTAATGACGTATAACGTTATATGTTAATACGTACTAACGTATAACGTTATATACTATTACGTACTAACGTGTAACGTTATATACTATTACATACTAACGTGTCACGTTATATACTAATACGTACTAACGTAGAACGTTATGTAGTATTACGTTATAACGTATAACGTTATATACTATTACGTACTAACGTATAACGTTATATACTATTACGTACTAACGTATAACGTTATATACTATTACGTACGAACTTGTAACGTTATATACTATTACGTAATAACGTATAACGTTATATACTATTACGTACTAACGTATAACGTTATATACTATTACGTAATGACGTATAACGTTATATAGTATTACGTAATAACGTATAACGTTATATACTAATACGTAATAACATATAACGTTATATACTATTACGTACTAACGTATAACGTTATATACTATTACGTAATGAGGTATAACGTTATATACTAATACGTAATTATGTATAACGTTATATACTATTACCTAATGACGCATAACGTTATATGTTAATACGTAGTAACGTGTAACGTTATATACCAATACGTAATAACGTATAACGTTATATACTATTACGTACTAACGTATAACGTTATATGCTATTACGTAATGAGGTATAACGTTATATACTAATACGTAATAACGTTTAACTTTATATACTAATATGTAATATCGTATAACGTTATATACTATTACCTAATGACGTATAACGTTATATGTTAATACGTACTAACGTATAACGTTATATACTATTACGTACTAACTTGTAACGTTATATACTATTACGTAATAACGTATAACATTATATACTATTACGTACTAACGTATAACGTTATATACTATTACGTAATGACGTATAACGTTATATACTATTACGTACTAACGTATAACGTTATATACTATTACGTACTAACGTATAACGTTATATACTATTACGTACTAACTTGTAACGTTATATACTATTACGTAATAACGTATAACATTATATACTAATACGTACTAACGTATAACGTTATATACTAATACGTAATAACGTAAAACGTTATATAGTATTACTTAGTAACGTATAACGTTATAGACTATTACGTACTAACGTATAACGTTATATAGTATTACGTAATAACGTGTAACGTTATATACTATTACGTACTAACGTATAGCCTTATATACTATTACGTACTAACGTAGAACGTTATATAGTATTACGTAATAACGTATAACGTTATATACTATTACGTACTAACGTATAACGTTATATACTATTACGTACTAACTTGTAACGTTATATAGTATTACGTAATAACGTATAACGTTATAGACTATTACGTACTAACGTATAACGTCATATACTATTGCGTACTAACGTATAACGTTATATACTAATACGTAATAACATATAACGTTATATACTATTACGTACTATCGTATAATGTTATATACTATTACGTAATGAGGTATAACGTTATATACTAATGCGTAATAACGTATAACGTTATATACTATTACGTACTAACGTATAACGTTATATACTATTACGTAATGAGGTATAACGTTATATACTAATACGTAATAACGTTTAACTTTATATACTAATATGTAATATCGTATAACGTTATATACTATTACCTAATGACGTATAACGTTATATGTTAATACGTACTAACGTATAACGTTATATACTATTACGTACTAACGTGTAACGTTATATACTATTACATACTAACGTGTCACGTTATATACTAATACGTAATAGCGTATAACGTTATATACTATTACGTACTATCGTATAACGTTATATACTATTACGTAATGAGGTATAACGTTATATACTATTACGTAATGACGTATAACGTTATATACTATTACGTACTAACGTATACCCTTATATACTATTACGTACTAACGTATAACGTTATATACTATTACGTACTAACGTGTAACGTTATATACTATTACATACTAACGTGTCACGTTATATACTAATACGTAATAACGTATAACGTTATATACTATTACGTACTATCGTATAACGTTATATACTATCACGTAATGAGGTATAACGTTATATACTAATACGTAATAACGTATAACGTTATATACTATTACATACTATCGTATAACGTTATATACTATTACGTACTAACGTATAACGTTATATACTATTACGTACTAACTTGTAACGTTATATACTATTACGTAATAACGTATAACGTTATATACTATTCCGTACTAACGTATAACGTTATATACTATTACGTAATGGCGTATAACGTTATATAGTATTACGTAATAACGTATAACGTTATATACTAATACGTAATAACATATAACGTTAAATACTATTACGTACTAACGTATAACGTTATATACTATTACGTAATAACGTATAACGTTATATACGATTACGTACTAACGTGTAACGTTATATACTATTACGTAGTAACGTGTAACGTTATATACTAATACGTAATAACCTATAACGTTATATACTATTACGTACTAACGTATAACGTTATATACTATTACGTACTATCGTATAACGCTATATACTATTACGTAATGAGATATAACGTTATATACTAATACGTAATAACGTATAACGATATACTATTACGTACTAACGTATAACGTTATATACTATTACGTAATGAGGTATAACGTTATCTACTAATACATAATAACGTATAACGTTATATACTATTACGTACTAACGTATAACGTTATATACTATTACGTAATGACGTATAACGTTATATACTAATACGTACTAACGTGTAACGTTATATACTAATACGTAATAACGTAAAACGTTATATAGTATTACTTAGTAACGTATAACGTTATAGACTATTACGTACTAACGTATAACGTTATATAGTATTACGTAATAACGTGTAACGTTATATACTATTACGTACTAACGTATAGCCTTATATACTATTACGTACTAACGTAGAACGTTATATAGTATTACGTAATAACGTATAACGTTATATACTAATACGTAATTATGTATAACGTTATATACTATTACCTAATGACGTATAACGTTATATGTTAATACGTAGTAACGTGTAACGTTATATACCAATACGTAATAACGTATAACGTTATATACTATTACGTACTAACGTATAGCCTTATATACTATTACGTACTAACGTATAGCCTTATATACTATTACGTACTAACGTATAACGTTATATACTATTACGTACTAACGTATAACGTTATATACTATTACGTACTAACGTATAACGTTATATACTAATTCGTAATAACGTATAACGTTATATGCTATTACGTAATGAGGTATAACGTTATATACTAAAACGTAATAACGTATAACGTTATATACTATTACGTACTAACGTATAGCCTTATATACTATTACGTACTAACGTATAGCCTTATATACTATTACGTACTAACGTAGAACGTTATATAGTATTACGCAATAACGTATAACGTTATATACTATTACGTACTAACGTATAACGTTATATACTATTACGTACTAACTTGTAACGTTATATAGTATTACGTAATAACGTATAACGTTATAGACTATTACGTACTAACGTATAACGTCATATACTATTGCGTACTAACGTATAACGTTATATACTAATACGTAATAACATATAACGTTATATACTATTACGTACTATCGTATAACGTTATATACTATTACGTACTAACGTATAACGTTATATACTATTACGTACTAACTTGTAACGTTATATAGTATTACGTAATAGCGTATAACGTTATATACTAATACGTACTAACGTGTAACGTTATATACTAATACGTAATAACGTAAAACGTTATATAGTATTACTTAGTAACGTATAACGTTATAGACTATTACGTACTAACGTATAACGTTATATAGTATTACGTAATAACGTGTAACGTTATATACTATTACGTACTAACGTATAGCCTTATATACTATTACGTACTAACGTAGAACGTTATATAGTATTACGTAATAACGTATAACGTTATATACTATTACGTACTAACGTATAACGTTATATACTATTACGTACTAACTTGTAACGTTATATAGTATTACGTAATAGCGTATAACGTTATAGACTATTACGTACTAACGTATAACGTCATATACTATTGCGTACTAACGTATAACGTTATATACTAATACGTAATAACATATAACGTTATATACTATTACGTACTATCGTATAACGTTATATACTATTACGTAATGAGGTATAACGTTATATACTAATACGTAATAACGTATAACGATATACTATTACGTAATAACATATAACGTTATATACTATTACGTACTAACGTATAACGTTATATACTATTACGTAATGAGGTATAACGTTATATACTAATACGTAATTATGTATAACGTTATATACTATTACCTAATGACGTATAACGTTATATGTTAATACGTAGTAACGTGTAACGTTATATACCAATACGTAATAACGTATAACGTTATATACTATTACGTGGTAACGTATAACGTTATATACTATTACGTACTAACGTATAACGTTATATACTATTACGTACTAACTTGTAACGTTGTATACCAATACGTAATAACGTATAACGTTATATACTATTACGTACTAACGTATAGCCTTATATACTATTACGTACTAACGTATAACGTTATATACTATTACGTACTAACGTGCAACGTTATATACTATTACGTACTAACGTATAACGTTATATGTTATTACGTAATAACGTGCAACGTTATATACTCATACGTAATAACGTATAACGTTATATACTATTACGTGGTAACGTATAACGTTATATACTAATACGTAATAACGTGTAACGTTATATACTATTACGTAATAACGTGTAACGTTATATACTAATACGTAATAACGTGCAACGTTATATACTAATACGTAATAACGTATAACGTTATATACTATTACGTACTAACGTATAACGTTATATACTATTACGTACTAACGTGCAACGTTATATACTATTACGTAATAACGTGTAACGTTATATACTAATACGTAATAACGTGCAACGTTATATACTAATACGTAATAACGTATAACGTTATATACTATTACGTACTAACGTATAACGTTATATACTATTACGTACTAACGTGCAACGTTATATACTCATACGTAATAACGTATAACGTTATATACTATTACGTGGTAACCTATAACGTTATATACTATTACTTAATAACGTGTAACGTTATATACTAATACGTACTAACGTGTCACGTTATATACTAATACGTAATAACGTATAACGTTATGTACTATTACGTACTAACGTGTCACGTTATATACTATTACGTACTAACGTATAACGTTATATACTAATACGTAATAACGTGCAACGTTATATACTAATACGTACTAACGTATAACGTTATATACTATTACGTACTAACGTGCAACGTTATATACTATTACGTACTAACGTGCAACGTTATATACTAATACGTAATAACGTATAACGTTATATGTTATTACGTACTATCGTATAACGTTATATGGTATTACGTAAAAACGTATAACGTTATATACTGTTACGTACTAACGTATAACGTTATATACTATTACTTAATAACGTGTAACGTTATATACTAATACGTACTAACGTGTCACGTTATATACTAATACGTAATAACGTATAACGTTATGTACTATTACGTACTAACGTGTAACGTTATATACTATTACGTACTAACGTATAACGTTATATACTAATACGTAATAACGTATAACGTTATATACTATTACGTACTAACGTATAACGTTATATACTATTACGTACTAACGTGCAACGTTATATACTCATACGTAATAACGTATAACGTTATATACTATTACGTGGTAACGTATAACGTTATATACTATTACTTAATAACGTGTAACGTTATATACTAATACGTACTAACGTGTCACGTTATATACTAATACGTAATAACGTATAACGTTATGTACTATTACGTACTAACGTGTAACGTTATATACTATTACGTACTAACGTATAACGTTATATACTAATACGTAATAACGTGCAACGTTATATACTAATACGTACTAACGTATAACGTTATATACTATTACGTACTAACGTGCAACGTTATATACTATTACGTACTAACGTGCAACGTTATATACTAATACGTAATAACGTATAACGTTATATGTTATTACGTACTATCGTATAACGTTATATGGTATTACGTAATAACGTATAACGTTATATACTATTACGTACTAACGTGTAACGTTATATACTAATACGTAATAACGTATAACGTTATATACTAATACGTAATAACGTATAACGTTATACGTTATTACGTACTATCGTATAACGTTATATGGTATTACGTAATAACGTATAACGTTATATACTATTACGTACTAACGTGTAACGTTATATACTAATACGTAATAACGTATAACGTTATATACTAATACGTAATAACGTATAACGTTATATACTATTACGTAATAACGTGTAACGTTATATACTAATACGTAATAACGTGCAACGTTATATACTAATACGTAATAACGTATAACGTTATATACTATTACGTACTAACGTATAACGTTATATACTATTACGTACTAACGTGCAACGTTATATACTCATACGTAATAACGTATAACGTTATATACTATTACGTGGTAACGTATAACGTTATATACTATTACTTAATAACGTGTAACGTTATATACTAATACGTACTAACGTGTCACGTTATATACTAATACGTAATAACGTATAACGTTATGTACTATTACGTACTAACGTGTAACGTTATATACTATTACGTACTAACGTATAACGTTATATACTAATACGTAATAACGTGCAACGTTATATACTAATACGTAATAACGTGCAACGTTATATACTAATACGTAATAACGTATAACGTTATATACTATTACGTGATAACGTATAACGTTATATACTATTACGTACTAACGTATAACGTTATATACTATTACTTAATAACGTATAACGTTATATACTATTACGTACTAACGTATAACGTTATATACTATTACGTAATGACGTATAACGTTATATACTATTACGTACTATCGTATAACGTTATATACTATTCCGTACTAACGTATAACGTTATATACTATTACGTACTAACGTGTAACGTTATATACTAATACGTAATAACGTATAACGTTATATACTATTACGTACTAACGTGTAACGTTATATAGTAATACGTACTCACGTATAACGTTATATACTATTACGTACTAACGTGCAACGTTATATACTATTACGTACTAACGTGTAACGTTATATGCTAATACGTAATAACGTGTAACGTTATATATTAATACGTAATAACGTATAACGTTATATACTATTACGTACTAACGTATAACGTTATATACTATTACGTACTAACGTGCAACGTTATATACTAATACGTAATAACGTGCAACGTTATATACTAATACGTAATAACGTATAACGTTATATACTATTACGTACTAACGTATAACGTTATATACTATTACGTACTAACGTGCAACGTTATATACTCATACGTAATAACGTATAACGTTATATACTAATACGTAATAACGTATAACGTTATATACTATTACGTACTAACGTATAACGTTATATACTATTACGTACTAACGTGCAACGTTATATACTAATACGTAATAACGTGCAACGTTATATACTAATACGTAATAACGTATAACGTTATATACTATTACGTACTAACGTATAACGTTATATACTATTACGTACTAACGTGCAACGTTATATACTAATACGTAATAACGTATAACGTTATATACTATTACGTAATAACGTGTAACGTTATATACTAATACGTAATTACGTATAACGTTATATACTATTACGTACTAACGTATAACGTTATATACTATTACGTACTAACGTGTAACTTTATATACTAATACGTAATAACGTATAACGTTATATACTAATACGTAATAACGTATAACGTTATATACTATTACGTACTAACGTATAACGTTATATACTATTACGTACTATCGTATAACGTTATATACTATTACGTAATGAGGTATAACGTTATATACTAATACGTAATAACGTATAACGTTATATACTATTACGTACTATCGTATAACGTTATATAGTATTACGTACTAACGTATAACGTTATATACTATTACGTACTAACGTATAACGTTATATCCTATTACGTACTAACTTGCAACGTTATATACTATTACGTAATAACGTATAACGTTATATACTATTACGTACTAACGTATAACGTTATATACTATTACGTAATGACGTATAACGTTATATACTATTACGTACTAACGTATAGCCTTATATACTATTACGTACTAACGTATAACGTTATATACTATTACGTACTAACGTGTAACGTTATATACTAATACATACTAACGTGTCACGTTATATACTAATACGTAATAACGTATAACGTTATATACTATTACGTAATAACGTGTAACGTTATATACTAATACGTAATTACGTATAACGTTATATACTATTACGTACTAACGTATAACGTTATATACTATTACGTACTAACGTGTAACGTTATATACTAATACGTAATAACGTATAACGTTATATACTAATACGTAATAACGTATAACGTTATATACTATTACGTACTAACGTATAACGTTATATACTATTACGTAATAACGTGTAACGTTATATACTAATACGTAATTACGTATAACGTTATATACTATTACGTACTAACGTATAACGTTATATACTATTACGTACTAACGTGCAACGTTATATACTAATACGTAATAACGTGCAACGTTATATACTAATACGTAATAACGTATAACGTTATATACTATTACGTAGTAACGTATAACGTTATATACTATTACGTACTAACGTGCAACGTTATATACTCATACGTAATAACGTATAACGTTATATACTATTACGTGGTAACGTATAACGTTATATACTATTACTTAATAACGTGTAACGTTATATACTAATACGTACTAACGTGTCACGTTATATACTAATACGTAATAACGTATAACGTTATGTACTATTACGTACTAACGTGTAACGTTATATACTATTACGTACTAACGTATAACGTTATATACTAATACGTAATAACGTGCAACGTTATATACTAATACGTAATAACGTATAACGTTATATACTATTACGTACTATCGTATAACGTTATATACTATTACGTAATGAGGTATAACGTTATATACTAATACGTAATAACGTATAACGTTATATACTATTACGTACTATCGTATAACGTTATATAGTATTACGTACTAACGTATAACGTTATATACTATTACGTACTAACGTATAACGTTATATCCTATTACGTACTAACTTGCAACGTTATATACTATTACGTAATAACGTATAACGTTATATACTAATACATACTAACGTGTCACGTTATATACTAATACGTAATAACGTATAACGTTATATACTATTACGTAATAACGTGTAACGTTATATACTAATACGTAATTACGTATAACGTTATATACTATTACGTACTAACGTATAACGTTATATACTATTACGTACTAACGTGTAACGTTATATACTAATACGTAATAACGTATAACGTTATATACTATTACGTACTAACGTATAGCCTTATATACTATTACGTACTAACGTATAACGTTATATACTATTACGTACTAACGTGTAACGTTATATACTAATACATACTAACGTGTCACGTTATATACTAATACGTAATAACGTATAACGTTATATACTATTACGTAATAACGTGTAACGTTATATACTAATACGTAATTACGTATAACGTTATATACTATTACGTACTAACGTATAACGTTATATACTATTACGTACTAACGTGTAACGTTATATACTAATACGTAATAACGTATAACGTTATATACTAATACGTAATAACGTATAACGTTATATACTATTACGTACTAACGTATAACGTTATATACTATTACGTAATAACGTGTAACGTTACATACTAATACGTAATTACGTATAACGTTATATACTATTACGTACTAACGTATAACGTTATATACTATTACGTACTAACGTGCAACGTTATATACTAATACGTAATAACGTGCAACGTTATATACTAATACGTAATAACGTATAACGTTATATACTATTACGTACTAACGTATAACGTTATATACTATTACGTACTAACGTGCAACGTTATATACTCATACGTAATAACGTATAACGTTATATACTATTACGTGGTAACGTATAACGTTATATACTATTACTTAATAACGTGTAACGTTATATACTAATACGTACTAACGTGTCACGTTATATACTAATACGTAATAACGTATAACGTTATGTACTATTACGTACTAACGTGTAACGTTATATACTATTACGTACTAACGTATAACGTTATATACTAATACGTAATAACGTGCAACGTTATATACTAATACGTAATAACGTATAACGTTATATACTATTACGTACTATCGTATAACGTTATATACTATTACGTAATGAGGTATAACGTTATATACTAATACGTAATAACGTATAACGTTATATACTATTACGTACTATCGTATAACGTTATATAGTATTACGTACTAACGTATAACGTTATATACTATTACGTACTAACGTATAACGTTATATCCTATTACGTACTAACTTGCAACGTTATATACTATTACGTAATAACGTATAACGTTATATACTATTACATACTAACGTATAACGTTATATACTATTACGTAATGACGTATAACGTTATATACTATTACGTACTAACGTATAGCCTTATATACTATTACGTACTAACGTATAACGTTATATACTATTACGTACTAACGTGTAACGTTATATACTAATACATACTAACGTGTCACGTTATATACTATTACGTAATAACGTGTAACGTTATATACTAATACGTAATAAAGTATAACGTTATATACTATTACGTAATGACGTATAACGTCATATACTATTACGTACTAACGTATAACGTTATATACTAATACGTAATAACGTGCAACGTTATATACTATTACGTACTAACGTATAACGTTATATACTATTACGTACTAACGTATAACGTTATATACTATTACGTAATAACGTGTAACGTTATATACTAATACGTAATTACGTATAACGTTATATACTATTACGTACTAACGTATAACGTTATATACTATTACGTACTAACGTGTAACGTTATATACTATTACTTAATAACGTATAACGTTATATACTAATACGTAATAACGTATAACGTTATATACTATTACGTACTATCGTATAACGTTATATACTATTACGTACTATCGTATAACGTTATATACTATTACGTACTAACGTATAACGTTATATACTATTACGTACTAACGTATAACGTTATATACTATTACTTAATAACGTATAACGTTATATACTATTACGTACTAACGTATAACGTTATATACTATTACGTAATGACGTATAACGTTATATACTATTACGTACTATCGTATAACGTTATATACTATTACGTACTAACGTATAACGTTATATACTATTACGTACTATCGTATAACGTTATACATTATTACGTACTAACGTATAACGTTATATACTATTACGTACTAACGTGTAACGTTATATAATATTACGTACTAATGTGTCACGTCATATACTAATACGTAATAACGTATAACGTTATATACTATTACGTACTATCGTATAACGTTATATACTATTACGTACTAACGTATAACGTTATATACTATTACGTACTAACGTATAACGTTATATACTATTACGTACTAACGTATAACGTTATATACTATTACTTAATAACGTATAACGTTATATACTATTACGTACTAACGTATAACGTTATATACTATTACGTACTAACGTATAACGTTATATACTATTACGTACTAACGTATAACGTTATATACTAATACGTAATAACGTATAACGTTATGTACTATTACGTACTAACGTGTAACGTTATATACTACTACGTACTAACGTATAACGTTATATACTAATACGTAATAACGTGCAACGTTATATACTAATACGTAATAACGTATAACGTTATATACTATTACGTACTATCGTATAACGTTATATACTATTACGTAATGAGGTATAACGTTATATGTTAATACGTACTAACGTATAACGTTATATACTATTACGTACTATCGTATAACGTTATATAGTATTACGTAATAACGTATAACGTTATATACTATTACGTCCTAACGTATAACGTTATATACTAATACGTAATAACGTATAACGTTATATACTATTACGTACTAACGTATAACGTTATATACTATTACGTAATAACGTGTAACGTTATATACTAATACGTAATTACGTATAACGTTATATACTATTACGTACTAACGTATAACGTTATATACTATTACGTACTAACGTGCAACGTTATATACTAATACGTAATAACGTGCAACGTTATATACTAATACGTAATAACGTATAACGTTATATACTATTACGTACTAACGTATAACGTTATATACTATTACGTACTAACGTGCAACGTTATATACTCATACGTAATAACGTATAACGTTATATACTATTACGTGGTAACGTATAACGTTATATACTATTACTTAATAACGTGTAACGTTATATACTAATACGTACTAACGTGTCACGTTATATACTATTACGTGGTAACGTATAACGTTATTTACTATTACTTAATAACGTGTAACGTTATATACTAATACGTACTAACGTGTCACGTTATATACTAATACGTAATAACGTGCAACGTTATATACTAATACGTAATAACGTATAACGTTATATACTATTACGTACTATCGTATAACGTTATATACTATTACGTAATGAGGTATAACGTTATATACTAATACGTAATAACGTATAACGTTATATACTATTACGTACTATCGTATAACGTTATATAGTATTACGTACTAACGTATAACGTTATATACTATTACGTACTAACGTATAACGTTATATCCTATTACGTACTAACTTGCAACGTTATATACTATTACGTAATAACGTATAACGTTATATACTATTACGTACTAACGTATAACGTTATATACTATTACGTAATGACGTATAACGTTATATACTATTACGTACTAACGTATAGCCTTATATACTATTACGTACTAACGTATAACGTTATATACTATTACGTACTAACGTGTAACGTTATATACTAATACATACTAACGTGTCACGTTATATACTAATACGTAATAACGTATAACGTTATATACTATTACGTAATAACGTGTAACGTTATATACTAATACGTAATTACGTATAACGTTATATACTATTACGTACTAACGTATAACGTTATATACTATTACGTACTAACGTGTAACGTTATATACTAATACGTAATAACGTATAACGTTATATACTAATACGTAATAACGTATAACGTTATATACTATTACGTACTAACGTATAACGTTATATACTATTACGTAATAACGTGTAACGTTATATACTAATACGTAATTACGTATAACGTTATATACTATTACGTACTAACGTATAACGTTATATACTATTACGGACTAACGTGTAACGTTATATACTAATACGTAATAACGTATAACGTCATATACTATTACGTACTAACGTATAACGTTATATACTATTACGTAATGACGTATAACGTCATATACTATTACGTACTAACGTATAACGTTATATACTAATACGTAATAACGTGCAACGTTATATACTAATACGTAATAACGTATAACGTTATATACTATTACGTACTAACGTATAACGTTATATACTATTACGTACTAACGTGCAACGTTATATACTAATACGTAATAAAGTATAACGTTATATACTATTACGTAATGACGTATAACGTCATATACTATTACGTACTAACGTATAACGTTATATACTAATACGTAATAACGTGCAACGTTATATACTAATACGTAATAACGTATAAGGTTATATACTAATACGTACTAACGTGTAACGTTATATACTAATACGTACTAACGTGTCACGTTATATACTAATACGTAATAACGTATAACGTTATATACTATTACGTACTAACGTGTAACGTTATATACTATTACGTACTATCGTATAACGTTATATACTATTACGTACTAACGTATAACGTTATATACTATTACGTACTAACGTATAACGTTATATACTATTACTTAATAACGTATAACGTTATATACTATTACGTACTAACGTATAACGTTATATACTATTACGTACTAACGTATAACGTTATATACTATTACTTAATAACGTATAACGTTATATACTATTACGTACTAACGTATAACGTTATATACTATTACGTAATGACGTATAACGTTATATACTATTACGTACTATCGTATAACGTTATATACTATTACGTACTAACGTATAACGTTATATACTATTACGTACTATCGTATAACGTTATACATTATTACGTACTAACGTATAACGTTATATACTATTACGTACTAACGTGTAACGTTATATAATATTACGTACTAATGTGTCACGTCATATACTAATACGTAATAACGTATAACGTTATATACTATTACGTACTATCGTATAACGTTATATACTATTACGTACTAACGTATAACGTTATATACTATTACGTACTAACGTATAACGTTATATACTATTACGTACTAACGTATAACGTTATATACTATTACTTAATAACGTATAACGTTATATACTATTACGTACTAACGTATAACGTTATATACTATTACGTACTAACGTATAACGTTATATACTATTACGTACTAACGTATAACGTTATATACTATTCCGTACTAACGTATAACGTTATATACTATTACGTACTAACGTGTAACGTTATATACTATTACATACTAACGTGTCACGTTATATACTGATACGTAATAACGTATAACGTTATATACTATTACGTACTATCGTACAACGTTATATACTATTACGTAATGAGGTATAACGTTATATACTAATACGTAATAACGTATAACGTTATATACTATTACGTAGTTACGTATAACGTTATATACTATTACGTACTAACGTATAACGTTATATACTATTCCGTACTAACGTATAACGTTATACATATACTATTACGTACTAACGTGTAACGTTATATACTATTACATACTAACGTGTCACGTTATATACTAATACGTAATAACGTATAACGTTATATACTATTACGTGCTAACGTATAACGTTATATACTAATACGTACTAACGTGTAACGTTATATACTATTACGTACTAACGTATAACGTTATATACTATTACATACTAACGTGTCACGTTATATACTATTACGTAAAGACGTATAACGTTATATACTATTACGTACTATCGTATAACGTTATACATTATTACGTACTAACGTATAACGTTATATACTATTACGTACTAACGTGTAACGTTATATACTATTACGTACTAACGTGTCACGTCATATACTAATACGTAATAACGTATAACGTTATATACTATTACGTACTATCGTATAACGTTATATACTATTACGTAATGAGGTATAACGTTATATACTAACACGTAATAACATATAACGTTATATGTTATTACGTACTATCGTATAACGTTATATACTATTACGTACTAACGTATAACGTTATATACTATTACGTACTAACGTATAACGTTATATACTATTACGTACTAACGTATAACGTTATATACTATTACTTAATAACGTATAACGTTATATACTATTACGTACTAACGTATAACGTTATATACTATTACGTAATGACGTATAACGTTATATACTATTACGTACTATCGTATAACGTTATATACTATTACGTACTAACGTATAACGTTATATACTATTACGTACTATCGTATAACGTTATACATTATTACGTACTAACGTATAACGTTATATACTATTACGTACTAACGTGTAACGTTATATAATATTACGTACTAATGTGTCACGTCATATACTAATACGTAATAACGTATAACGTTATATACTATTACGTACTATCGTATAACGTTATATACTATTACGTACTAACGTATAACGTTATATACTATTACGTACTAACGTATAACGTTATATACTATTACGTACTAACGTATAACGTTATATACTATTACTTAATAACGTATAACGTTATATACTATTACGTACTAACGTATAACGTTATATACTATTACGTACTAACGTATAACGTTATATACTATTACGTACTAACGTATAACGTTATATACTAATACGTAATAACGTATAACGTTATGTACTATTACGTACTAACGTGTAACGTTATATACTACTACGTACTAACGTATAACGTTATATACTAATACGTAATAACGTGCAACGTTATATACTAATACGTAATAACGTATAACGTTATATACTATTACGTACTATCGTATAACGTTATATACTATTACGTAATGAGGTATAACGTTATATACTAATACGTAATAACGTATAACGTTATATACTATTACGTACTATCGTATAACGTTATATAGTATTACGTACTAACGTATAACGTCATATAATATTACGTAATAACGTATAACGTTATATACTATTACGCAATAACATATAACGTTATATGCTATTACGCACCAACTTATAACGTTATATACTATTACGTAATAACGTGTAACGTTATATACTAATACGTAATTACGTATAACGTTATATACTATTACGTACTAACGTATAACGTTATATACTATTACGTACTAACGTGCAACGTTATATACTAATACGTAATAACGTGCAACGTTATATACTAATACGTAATAACGTATAACGTTATATACTATTACGTACTAACGTATAACGTTATATACTATTACGTACTAACGTGCAACGTTATATACTCATACGTAATAACGTATAACGTTATATACTATTACGTGGTAACGTATAACGTTATATACTATTACTTAATAACGTGTAACGTTATATACTAATACGTACTAACGTGTCACGTTATATACTATTACGTGGTAACGTATAACGTTATTTACTATTACTTAATAACGTGTAACGTTATATACTAATACGTACTAACGTGTCACGTTATATACTAATACGTAATAACGTGCAACGTTATATACTAATACGTAATAACGTATAACGTTATATACTATTACGTACTATCGTATAACGTTATATACTATTACGTAATGAGGTATAACGTTATATACTAATACGTAATAACGTATAACGTTATATACTATTACGTACTATCGTATAACGTTATATAGTATTACGTACTAACGTATAACGTTATATACTATTACGTACTAACGTATAACGTTATATCCTATTACGTACTAACTTGCAACGTTATATACTATTACGTAATAACGTATAACGTTATATACTATTACGTACTAACGTATAACGTTATATACTATTACGTAATGACGTATAACGTTATATACTATTACGTACTAACGTATAGCCTTATATACTATTACGTACTAACGTATAACGTTATATACTATTACGTACTAACGTGTAACGTTATATACTAATACATACTAACGTGTCACGTTATATACTAATACGTAATAACGTATAACGTTATATACTATTACGTAATAACGTGTAACGTTATATACTAATACGTAATTACGTATAACGTTATATACTATTACGTACTAACGTATAACGTTATATACTATTACGTACTAACGTGTAACGTTATATACTAATACGTAATAACGTATAACGTTATATACTAATACGTAATAACGTATAACGTTATATACTATTACGTACTAACGTATAACGTTATATACTATTACGTAATAACGTGTAACGTTATATACTAATACGTAATTACGTATAACGTTATATACTATTACGTACTAACGTATAACGTTATATACTATTACGGACTAACGTGTAACGTTATATACTAATACGTAATAACGTATAACGTCATATACTATTACGTACTAACGTATAACGTTATATACTATTACGTAATGACGTATAACGTCATATACTATTACGTACTAACGTATAACGTTATATACTAATACGTAATAACGTGCAACGTTATATACTAATACGTAATAACGTATAACGTTATATACTATTACGTACTAACGTATAACGTTATATACTATTACGTACTAACGTGCAACGTTATATACTAATACGTAATAAAGTATAACGTTATATACTATTACGTAATGACGTATAACGTCATATACTATTACGTACTAACGTATAACGTTATATACTAATACGTAATAACGTGCAACGTTATATACTAATACGTAATAACGTATAAGGTTATATACTAATACGTACTAACGTGTAACGTTATATACTAATACGTACTAACGTGTCACGTTATATACTAATACGTAATAACGTATAACGTTATATACTATTACGTACTAACGTGTAACGTTATATACTATTACGTACTATCGTATAACGTTATATACTATTACGTACTAACGTATAACGTTATATACTATTACGTACTAACGTATAACGTTATATACTATTACTTAATAACGTATAACGTTATATACTATTACGTACTAACGTATAACGTTATATACTATTACGTACTAACGTATAACGTTATATACTATTACTTAATAACGTATAACGTTATATACTATTACGTACTAACGTATAACGTTATATACTATTACGTAATGACGTATAACGTTATATACTATTACGTACTATCGTATAACGTTATATACTATTACGTACTAACGTATAACGTTATATACTATTACGTACTATCGTATAACGTTATACATTATTACGTACTAACGTATAACGTTATATACTATTACGTACTAACGTGTAACGTTATATAATATTACGTACTAATGTGTCACGTCATATACTAATACGTAATAACGTATAACGTTATATACTATTACGTACTATCGTATAACGTTATATACTATTACGTACTAACGTATAACGTTATATACTATTACGTACTAACGTATAACGTTATATACTATTACGTACTAACGTATAACGTTATATACTATTACTTAATAACGTATAACGTTATATACTATTACGTAATAACGTATAACGTTATATACTATTACGTACTAACGTATAACGTTATATACTATTACGTACTAACGTATAACGTTATATACTATTCCGTACTAACGTATAACGTTATATACTATTACGTACTAACGTGTAACGTTATATACTATTACATACTAACGTGTCACGTTATATACTGATACGTAATAACGTATAACGTTATATACTATTACGTACTATCGTACAACGTTATATACTATTACGTAATGACGTATAACGTTATATACTAATACGTAATAACGTATAACGTTATATACTATTACGTAGTTACGTATAACGTTATATACTATTACGTACTAACGTATAACGTTATATACTATTCCGTACTAACGTATAACGTTATACATATACTATTACGTACTAACGTGTAACGTTATATACTATTACATACTAACGTGTCACGTTATATACTAATACGTAATAACGTATAACGTTATATACTATTACGTGCTAACGTATAACGTTATATACTAATACGTACTAACGTGTAACGTTATATACTATTACGTACTAACGTATAACGTTATATACTATTACATACTAACGTGTCACGTTATATACTATTACGTAAAGACGTATAACGTTATATACTATTACGTACTATCGTATAACGTTATACATTATTACGTACTAACGTATAACGTTATATACTATTACGTACTAACGTGTAACGTTATATACTATTACGTACTAACGTGTCACGTCATATACTAATACGTAATAACGTATAACGTTATATACTATTACGTACTATCGTATAACGTTATATACTATTACGTAATGAGGTATAACGTTATATACTAACACGTAATAACATATAACGTTATATGTTATTACGTACTATCGTATAACGTTATATACTATTACGTACTAACGTATAACGTTATATACTATTACGTACTAACGTATAACGTTATATACTATTACGTACTAACGTGCAACGTTTTATACTAATACGTACTAACGTGAAACGTTATATACTATTACATACTAACGTGTCACGTTATATACTATTACGTAAAGTCGTATAACGTTATATACTATTACGTACTAACGTATAGCCTTATATACTATTACGTACTAACGTATAACGTTATATACTAATACGTAATAACGTATAACGTTATATACTATTACGTACTATCGTATAACGTTATATACTATCACTTAATGAGGTATAACGTTATAGACTAATACGTAATAACGTATAACGTTATATACTATTACGTACTAACGTGCAACGTTATATACTAATACGTACTAACGTGTTACGTTATATACTATTACATACTAACGTGTCACGTTATATACTAATACGTAATAACGTATAACGTTATAAACTATCACGTACTATCGTATAACGTTATATACTATCACGTAATGAGGTATAACGTTATATACTAATACGTAATAACGTATAACGTTATATACTATTACGTAATAACGTATAACGTTATATACTAATACGTAATAACGTACAACGTTATATACTATTACGTAATAACGTGTAACGTTATATACTAATACGTAATTACGTATAACGTTATATACTATTACGTACTAACGTATAACGTTATATACTACTACGTACTAACGTGTAACGTTATATATTAATACGTAATAACGTATAACGTTATATACTATTAAGTACTAACGTATAACGTTATATACTATTACGTACTAACGTGCACCGTTATATACTATTACGTAAAGTCGTATAACGTTATATACTATTACGTACTAACGTATAGCCTTATATACTATTACGTACTAACGTATAACGTTATATACTAATACGTAATAACGTATAACGTTATATACTATTACGTACTATCGTATAACGTTATATACTATCACTTAATGAGGTATAACGTTATAGACTAATACGTAATAACGTATAACGTTATATACTATTACGTACTATCGTGCAACGTTATATACTAATACGTAATAACGTATAACGTTATATACTATTACGTACTAACGTATAACGTTATATACTATTACGTACTAACGTGCAACGTTATATACTAATACGTAATAACGTATAACGTTATATACTATTACGTGCTAACGTATAACGTTATATATTATTACTTAATAACGTATAACGTCATATACTATTACGTACTAACGTATAACGTTATATACTATTACGTAATGACGTATAACGTCATATACTATTACGTACTAACGTATAACGTTATATACTAATACGTAATAACGTGCAACGTTATATACTAATACGTAATAACGTATAACGTTATATACTACTACGTACTAACGTATAACGTTATATACTATTACGTACTAACGTGCAACGTTATATACTAATACGTAATAACGTATAACGTTATATACTATTACGTGCTAACGTATAACGTTATATACTATTACTTAATAACGTATAACGTCATATACTATTACGTACTAACGTATAACGTTATATACTATTACTTAATAACGTATAACGTTATATACTATTACGTACTAACGTATAACGTTATATACTATTACGTAATGACGTATAACGTTATATACTATTACGTACTATCGTATAACGTTATATACTATTCCGTACTAACGTATAACGTTATATACTATTACGTACTAACGTGTAACGTTATATACTATTACGTACTAACGTGTCACGTTATATACTAATACGTAATAACGTATAACGTTACATACTATTACGTACTATCGTATAACGTTATATACTATTACGTAATGAGGTATAACGTTATATACTAATACGTAATAACGTATAACGTTATATACTATTACGTACTAACGTATAACGTTATCTACTATTACGTGCTAACGTATAACGTTATATACTAATACGTACTAACGTGTAACGTTATATACTAATACGTACTAACGTGTCACGTTATATACTAATACGTAATAACGTATAACGTTATATACTATTACGTACTAACGTGTAACGTTATATACTATTACGTAAAGACGTATAACGTTATATACTATTACGTACTATCGTATAACGTTATACATTATTACGTACTAACGTATAACGTTATATACTATTACGTACTATCGTATAACGTTATATACTATTACGTACTAACGTATAACGTTATATACTATTACGTACTACCGTATAACGTTATATACTATTACTTAATAACGTATAACGTTATATACTATTACGTACTAACGTATAACGTTATATACTATTACGTACTAACGTGTAACGTTATATACTATTACGTACTAACGTGTCACGTTATATACTAATACGTAATAACGTATAACGTTACATACTATTACGTACTATCGTATAACGTTATATACTAATACGTACTAACGTGTAACGTTATATACTAATACGTACTAACGTGTCACGTTATATACTAATACGTAATAACGTGCAACGTTATATACTAATACGTAATAACGTATAACGTTATATACTATTACGTACTAACGTATAACGTTATATACTATTACGTACTAACGTGCAACGTTATATACTAATACGTAATAACGTATAACGTTATATACTATTACGTGCTAACGTATAACGTTATATACTAATACGTACTAAAGTGTAACGTTATATACTAATACGTACTAACGTGTCACGTTATATACTAATACGTAATAACGTATAACGTTATATACTATTACGTACTAACGTGTAACGTTATATACTATTACTTAATAACGTATAACGTTATATACTAATACGTAATAACGTATAACGTTATATACTATTACGTACTATCGTATAACGTTATATACTATTACGTAATGAGGTATAACGTTATATACTAATACGTAATAACGTATAACGTTATATGTTATTACGTACTATCGTATAACGTTATATACTATTACGTACTATCGTATAACGTTATATACTATTACGTACTAACGTATAACGTTATATACTATTACGTACTACCGTATAACGTTATATACTATTACTTAATAACGTATAACGTTATATACTATTACGTACTAACGTATAACGTTATATACTAACAAGTAATAACGTATAACGTTATATGTTATTACGTACTATCGTATAACGTTATATACTATTACGTACTAACGTATAACGTTATATACTATTACGTACTAACGTATAACGTTATATACTATTACGTACTAACGTATAACGTTATATACTATTACTTAATAACGTATAACGTTATATACTATTACGTACTAACGTATAACGTTATATACTATTACGTAATGAGGTATAACGTTATATACTAATACGTAATAACGTATAACGTTATATACCATTACGTACTAACGTATAACGTTATATACTAATACGTACTAACGTGTAACGTTATATACTAATACGTACTAACGTGTCACGTTATATACTAATACGTAATAACGTATAACGTTATATACTATTACGTACTAACGTGTAACGTTATATACTATTACGTAAAGACGTATAACGTTATATACTATTACGTACTATCGTATAACGTTATACATTATTACGTACTAACGTATAACGTTATATACTATTACGTGCTAACGTATAACGTTATATACTATTACTTAATAACGTATAACGTTATATACTATTACGTACTAACGTATAACGTTATATACTAACACGTAATAACGTATAACGTTATATGTTATTACGTACTATCGTATAACGTTATATACTATTACGTACTAACGTATAACGTTATATACTATTACGTACTAACGTATAACGTTATATACTATTACGTACTAACGTATAACGTTATATACTATTACTTAATAACGTATAACGTTATATACTATTACGTACTAACGTATAACGTTATATACTATTACGTAATGACGTATAACGTTATATACAATTACGTGCTAACGTATAACGTTATATACTAATACGTAATAACGTGCAACGTTATATACTAATACGTAATAACGTATAACGTTATATACTACTACGTACTAACGTATAACGTTATATACTATTACGTGCTAACGTGCAACGTTATATACTAATACGTAATAACGTATAACGTTATATACTATTACGTGCTAACGTATAACGTTATATACTATTACTTAATAACGTATAACGTCATATACTATTACGTACTAACGTATAACGTTATATACTATTACTTAATAACGTATAACGTTATATACTATTACGTACTAACGTATAACGTTATATACTATTACGTAATGACGTATAACGTTATATACTATTACGTACTATCGTATAACGTTATATACTATTCCGTACTAACGTATAACGTTATATACTATTACGTACTAACGTGTCACGTTATATACTAATACGTAATAACGTGCAACGTTATATACTAATACGTAATAACGTATAACGTTATATACTATTACGTACTAACGTATAACGTTATATACTATTACGTACTAACGTGCAACGTTATATACTAATACGTAATAACGTATAACGTTATATACTATTACGTGCTAACGTATAACGTTATATACTAATACGTACTAAAGTGTAACGTTATATACTAATACGTACTAACGTGTCACGTTATATACTAATACGTAATAACGTATAACGTTATATACTATTACGTACTAACGTGTAACGTTATATACTATTACTTAATAACGTATAACGTTATATACTAATACGTAATAACGTATAACGTTATATACTGTTACGTACTATCGTATAACGTTATATACTATTACGTAATGAGGTATAACGTTATATACTAATACGTAATAACGTATAACGTTATATGTTATTACGTACTATCGTATAACGTTATATACTATTACGTACTATCGTATAACGTTATATACTATTACGTACTAACGTATAACGTTATATACTATTACGTACTACCGTATAACGTTATATACTATTACTTAATAACGTATAACGTTATATACTATTACGTACTAACGTATAACGTTATATACTAACACGTAATAACGTATAACGTTATATGTTATTACGTACTATCGTATAACGTTATATACTATTACGTACTAACGTATAACGTTATATACTATTACGTACTAACGTATAACGTTATATACTATTACGTACTAACGTATAACGTTATATACTATTACTTAATAACGTATAACGTTATATACTATTACGTACTAACGTATAACGTTATATACTATTACGTAATGACGTATAACGTTATATACTAATACGTACTATCGTATAACGTTATATACTATTCCGTACTAACGTATAACGTTATATACTATTACGTACTAACGTGTAACGTTATATACTATTACGTACTAACGTGTCACGTTATATACTAATACGTAATAACGTATAACGTTACATACTATTACGTACTATCGTATAACGTTATATACTATTACGTAATGAGGTATAACGTTATATACTAATACGTAATAACGTATAACGTTATATACTATTACGTACTAACGTATAACGTTATATACTATTACGTACTAACGTGTCACGTTATATACTAATACGTAATAACGTATAACGTTACATACTATTACGTACTATCGTATAACGTTATATACTATTACGTAATGAGGTATAACGTTATATACTAATACGTAATAACGTATAACGTTATATAGCATTACGTACTAACGTATAACGTTATATACTAATACGTACTAACGTGTAACGTTATATACTAATACGTACTAACGTGTCACGTTATATACTAATACGTAATAACGTATAACGTTATATACTATTACGTACTAACGTGTAACGTTATATACTATTACGTAAAGACGTATAACGTTATATACTATTACGTACTATCGTATAACGTTATACACTATTACGTACTAACGTATAACGTTATATACTATTACGTGCTAACGTATAACGTTATATAATAATACGTACTAACATGTAACGTTATATACTAATACGTACTAACGTGTCACGTTATATACTAATACGTAATAACGTGCAACGTTATATACTAATACGTAATAACGTATAACGTTATATACTATTACGTACTAACGTGCAACGTTATATACTAATACGTAATAACGTATAACGTTATATACTATTACGTGCTAACGTATAACGTTATATACTAATACGTACTAAAGTGTAACGTTATATACTAATACGTACTAACGTGTCACGTTATATACTAATACGTAATAACGTATAACGTTATATACTATTACGTACTAACGTGTAACGTTATATACTATTACTTAATAACGTATAACGTTATATACTAATACGTAATAACGTATAACGTTATATACTATTACGTACTATCGTATAACGTTATATACTATTACGTAATGAGGTATAACGTTATATACTAATACGTAATAACGTATAACGTTATATGTTATTACGTACTATCGTATAACGTTATATACTATTACGTACTATCGTATAACGTTATATACTATTACGTACTAACGTATAACGTTATATACTATTACGTACTAACGTATAACGTTATATACTATTACTTAATAACGTATAACGTTATATACTATTACGTACTAACGTATAACGTTATATACTAACACGTAATAACGTATAACGTTATATGTTATTACGTACTATCGTATAACGTTATATACTATTACGTACTAACGTATAACGTTATATACTATTACGTACTAACGTATAACGTTATATACTATTACGTACTAACGTATAACGTTATATACTATTACTTAATAACGTATAACGTTATATACTATTACGTACTAACGTATAACGTTATATACTATTACGTAATGACGTATAACGTTATATACTAATACGTACTATCGTATAACGTTATATACTATTCCGTACTAACGTATAACGTTATATACTATTACGTACTAACGTGTAACGTTATATACTATTACGTACTAACGTGTCACGTTATATACTAATACGTAATAACGTATAACGTTACATACTATTACGTACTATCGTATAACGTTATATACTATTACGTAATGAGGTATAACGTTATATACTAATACGTAATAACGTATAACGTTATATACTATTACGTACTAACGTATAACGTTATATACTATTACGTACTAACGTGTCACGTTATATACTAATACGTAATAACGTATAACGTTACATACTATTACGTACTATCGTATAACGTTATATACTATTACGTAATGAGGTATAACGTTATATACTAATACGTAATAACGTATAACGTTATATACTATTACGTACTAACGTATAACGTTATCTACTATTACGTGCTAACGTATAACGTTATATACTAATACGTACTAACGTGTAACGTTATATACTAATACGTACTAACGTGTCACGTTATATACTAATACGTAATAACGTATAACGTTATATACTATTACGTACTAACGTGTAACGTTATATACTATTACGTAAAGACGTATATCGTTATATACTATTACGTACTATCGTATAACGTTATACATTATTACGTACTAACGTATAACGTTATATACTATTACGTGCTAACGTATAACGTTATATACTATTACTTAATAACGTATAACGTTATATACTAATACGTAATAACGTATAACGTTATATACTATTACGTACTATCGTATAACGTTATATACTATTACGTAATGAGGTATAACGTTATATACTAATACGTAATAACGTATAACGTTATATACTATTACGTACTAACGTATAACGTTATCTACTATTACGTGCTAACGTATAACGTTATATACTAATACGTACTAACGTGTCACGTTATATACTAATACGTAATAACGTGCAACGTTATATACTAATACGTAATAACGTATAACGTTATATACTATTACGTACTAACGTATAACGTTATATACTAATACGTACTAACGTGTCACGTTATATACTAATACGTAATAACGTATAACGTTATATACTATTACGTACTAACGTGTAACGTTATATACTATTACTTAATAACGTATAACGTTATATACTAATACGTAATAACGTATAACGTTATATACTATTACGTACTATCGTATAACGTTATATACTATTACGTAATGAGGTATAACGTTATATACTAATACGTAATAACGTATAACGTTATATACTATTACGTACTAACGTATAACGTTATCTACTATTACGTGCTAACGTATAACGTTATATACTAATACGTACTAACGTGTCACGTTATATACTAATACGTAATAACGTGCAACGTTATATACTAATACGTAATAACGTATAACGTTATATGTTATTACGTACTATCGTATAACGTTATATACTATTACGTACTATCGTATAACGTTATATACTATTACGTACTAACGTATAACGTTATATACTATTACGTACTAACGTATAACGTTATATACTATTACTTAATAACGTATAACGTTATATACTATTACGTACTAACGTATAACGTTATATACTATTACGTACTAACGTGTCACGTTATATACTAATACGTAATAACGTATAACGTTACATACTATTACGTACTATCGTATAACGTTATATACTATTACGTAATGAGGTATAACGTTATATACTAATACGTAATAACGTATAACGTTATATACTATTACGTACTAACGTATAACGTTATCTACTATTACGTGCTAACGTATAACGTTATATACTAATACGTACTAACGTGTAACGTTATATACTAATACGTACTAACGTGTCACGTTATATACTAATACGTAATAACGTATAACGTTATATACTATTACGTACTAACGTGTAACGTTATATACTATTACGTAAAGACGTATATCGTTATATACTATTACGTACTATCGTATAACGTTATACATTATTACGTACTAACGTATAACGTTATATACTATTACGTGCTAACGTATAACGTTATATACTAATACGTACTAACGTGTCACGTTATATACTAATACGTACTAACGTGTAACGTTATATACTAATACGTACTAACGTGTCACGTTATATACTAATACGTAATAACGTATAACGTTATATACTATTACGTACTAACGTGTAACGTTATATACTATTACGTAAAGACGTATATCGTTATATACTATTACGTACTATCGTATAACGTTATACATTATTACGTACTAACGTATAACGTTATATACTATTACGTGCTAACGTATAACGTTATATACTAATACGTACTAACGTGTCACGTTATATACTAATACGTAATAACGTGCAACGTTATATACTAATACGTAATAACGTATAACGTTATATACTATTACGTACTAACGTGTAACGTTATATACTATTACTTAATAGCGTATAACGTTATATACTAATACGTAATAACGTATAACGTTATATACTAATACGTAATAACGTATAACGTTATATACTATTACGTACTAACGTATAACGTTATATACTAATACGTACTAACGTGTCACGTTATATACTAATACGTAATAACGTGCAACGTTATATACTAATACGTAATAACGTATAACGTTATATACTATTACGTACTAACGTATAACGTTGTATACTAATACGTACTAACGTGTCACGTTATATACTAATACGTAATAACGTATAACGTTATATACTATTACGTACTAACGTGTAACGTTATATACTATTACTTAATAGCGTATAACGTTATATACTAATACGTAATAACGTATAACGTTATATACTATTACGTACTATCGTATAACGTTATATACTATTACGTAATGAGGTATAACGTTATATACTAATACGTAATAACGTATAACGTTATATGTTATTACGTACTATCGTATAACGTTATATACTATTACGTACTATCGTATAACGTTATATACTATTACGTACTAACGTATAACGTTATATACTATTACGTACTAACGTATAACGTTATATACTATTACGTACTAACGTATAACGTTATATACTATTACGTACTATCGTATAACGTTATATACTAATACGTACTAACGTGTCACGTTATATACTAATACGTAATAACGTGCAACGTTATATACTAATACGTAATAACGTATAACGTTATATACTATTACGTACTAACGTATAACGTTGTATACTAATACGTACTAACGTGTCACGTTATATACTAATACGTAATAACGTATAACGTTATATACTATTACGTACTAACGTGTAACGTTATATACTATTACTTAATAGCGTATAACGTTATATACTAATACGTAATAACGTATAACGTTATATACTATTACGTACTATCGTATAACGTTATATACTATTACGTAATGAGGTATAACGTTATATACTAATACGTAATAACGTATAACGTTATATGTTATTACGTACTATCGTATAACGTTATATACTATTACGTACTATCGTATAACGTTATATACTATTACGTACTAACGTATAACGTTATATACTATTACGTACTAACGTATAACGTTATATACTATTACGTACTAACGTATAACGTTATATACTATTACGTACTATCGTATAACGTTATATACTATTCCGTACTAACGTATAACGTTATATACTATTACGTACTAACGTGTAACGTTATATACTATTACGTACTAACGTGTCACGTTATATACTAATACGTAATAACGTATAACGTTACATACTATTACTTAATAACGTATAACGTTATATACTATTACGTACTAACGTATAACGTTATATACTATTACGTAATGACGTATAACGTTATATACTATTACGTACTATCGTATAACGTTATATACTATTCCGTACTAACGTATAACGTTATATACTATAACGTACTAACGTGTAACGTTATATACTATTACGTACTAACGTGTCACGTTATATACTAATACGTAATAACGTATAACGTTACATACTATTACGTACTATCGTATAACGTTATATACTATTACGTAATGAGGTATAACGTTATATACTAATACGTAATAACGTATAACGTTATATGTTATTACGTACTATCGTATAACGTTATATACTATTACGTACTAACGTATAACGTTATATACTATTACGTACTAACGTATAACGTTATATACTATTACGTACTAACGTATAACGTTATATACTATTACTTAATAACGTATAACGTTATATACTATTACGTACTAACGTATAACGTTATATACTATTACGTAATGACGTATAACGTTATATACTATTACGTACTATCGTATAACGTTATATACTATTCCGTACTAACGTATAACGTTATATACTATTACGTACTAACGTGTAACGTTATATACTATTACGTACTAACGTGTCACGTTATATACTAATACGTAATAACGTATAACGTTACATACTATTACTTAATAACGTATAACGTTATATACTATTACGTACTAACGTATAACGTTATATACTATTACGTAATGACGTATAACGTTATATACTATTACGTACTATCGTATAACGTTATATACTATTCCGTACTAACGTATAACGTTATATACTATAACGTACTAACGTGTAACGTTATATACTATTACGTACTAACGTGTCACGTTATATACTAATACGTAATAACGTATAACGTTACATACTATTACGTACTATCGTATAACGTTATATACTATTACGTAATGAGGTATAACGTTATATACTAATACGTAATAACGTATAACGTTATATACTATTACGTACTAACGTATAACGTTATATACTATTACGTACTAACGTGTCACGATATATACTAATACGTAATAACGTAAAACGTTATATACTATTACGTACTAACGTGTAACGTTATATACTATTACGTAAAGACGTATAACGTTATATACTATTACGTACTATCGTATAACGTTATACATTATTACGTACTAACGTATAACGTTATATACTATTACGTGCTAACGTATAACGTTATATACTAATACGTACTAACGTGTAACGTTATATACTAATACGTACTAACGTGTAACGTTATATACTATTACGTAAAGACGTATATCGTTATATACTATTACGTACTATCGTATAACGTTATACATTATTACGTACTAACGTATAACGTTATATACTATTACGTGCTAACGTATAACGTTATATACTAATACGTACTAACGTGTAACGTTATATACTAATACGTACTAACGTGTCACGTTATATACTAATACGTAATAACGTGCAACGTTATATACTAATACGTAATAACGTATAACGTTATATACTATTACGTACTAACGTATAACGTTATATACTAATACGTACTAACGTGTCACGTTATATACTAATACGTAATAACGTATAACGTTATATACTATTACGTACTAACGTGTAACGTTATATACTATTACTTAATAACGTATAACGTTATATACTAATACGTAATAACGTATAACGTTATATACTATTACGTACTATCGTATAACGTTATATACTATTACGTAATGAGGTATAACGTTATATACTAATACGTAATAACGTATAACGTTATATGTTATTACGTACTATCGTATAACGTTATATACTATTACGTACTATCGTATAACGTTATATACTATTACGTACTAACGTATAACGTTATATACTATTACGTACTAACGTATAACGTTATATACTATTACTTAATAACGTATAACGTTATATACTATTACGTACTAACGTATAACGTTATATACTATTACGTACTAACGTGTCGCGTTATATACTAATACGTAATAACGTATAACGTTACATACTATTACGTACTATCGTATAACGTTATATACTATTACGTACTAACGTGTAACGTTATATACTATTACTTAATAACGTATAACGTTATATACTAATACGTACTATCGTATAACGTTATACATTATTACGTACTAACGTATAACGTTATATACTATTACGTGCTAACGTATAACGTTATATACTATTACGTAAAGACGTATAACGTTATATACTATTACGTACTATCGTATAACGTTATACATTATTACGTACTAACGTATAACGTTATATACTAATACGTACTAACGTGTAACGTTATATACTAATACGTACTAACGTGTCACGTTATATACTAATACGTAATAACGTGCAACGTTATATACTAATACGTAATAACGTATAACGTTATATACTATTACGTACTAACGTATAACGTTATATACTAATACGTACTAACGTGTCACGTTATATACTAATACGTAATAACGTATAACGTTATATACTATTACGTACTAACGTGTAACGTTATATACTATTACTTAATAGCGTATAACGTTATATACTAATACGTAATAACGTATAACGTTATATACTATTACGTACTATCGTATAACGTTATATACTATTACGTAATGAGGTATAACGTTATATACTAATACGTAATAACGTATAACGTTATATGTTATTACGTACTATCGTATAACGTTATATACTATTACGTACTATCGTATAACGTTATATACTATTACGTACTAACGTATAACGTTATATACTATTACGTACTAACGTATAACGTTATATACTATTACTTAATAACGTATAACGTTATATACTATTACGTACTAACGTATAACGTTATATACTATTACGTAATGACGTATAACGTTATATACTATTACGTACTATCGTATAACGTTATATACTATTACGTACTAACGTATAACGTTATATACTATTACGTACTATCGTATAACGTTATACATTATTACGTACTAACGTATAACGTTATATACTATTACGTACTAACGTGTAACGTTATATACTATTACGTACTAACGTATCACGTCATATATTAATACGTAATAACGTATAACGTTATATACTATTACGTACTATCGTATAACGTTATATACTATTACGTAATGAGGTATAACGTTATATACTAACACGTAATAACGTATAACGTTATATGTTATTACGTACTATCGTATAACGTTATATACTATTACGTACTAACGTATAACGTTATATACTATTACGTACTAACGTATAACGTTATATACTATTACGTACTAACGTATAACGTTATATACTATTACTTAATAACGTATAACGTTATATACTATTACGTACTAACGTATAACGTTATATACTATTACGTAGTGACGTATAACGTTATATACTATTACGTACTATCGTATAACGTTATATACTATTCCGTACTAACGTATAACGTTATATACTATTACGTACTAACGTGTAACGTTATATACTATTACGTACTAACGTGTCACGTTATACAGGGTGCGCCGTTAGAATTCGGACAGAATTCAATTTGTAGTTCCCACCATATTAGAATTCAGATGTTTGTGCTGATTGACTCTGAAGTTAGTTAAATATGTCAATAAGTCTTCTATAACCTCAAAATGACAGTACTCGTTAAGCAAAACCCGGAATACGATAGAAGAGCGGCGATTATAGAAAGTCTTCGCGCCGGGAGAACGCCGGTCGAAATTATAAAATTCTTTAGCTACCCAAGATCGACGGTAATTTAATTTTGTTGTGGGCAAAACCAAATTTCCAGCAAGTGTTCACGTTTTGAGCGTTGTCTCAAGTGAGGGCGACGTCATGCCTCCGCACTTCTTCCAAAAAGGCGAAAGAATCACAAAGGAGGTTTATTTGGAGGTCCTGAAGACAGTAATAAAGCCGTGGATGGAAATTACGGCTTCTGGAAGGCCGTATTTATTTCAACAAGATGGCGCACCTGCTCACACAAGTCATCTTGTTCAAAATTGGCTCTCTGACAATGTGGACATGTTTTGGTCGAAAGATTTCTGGCCTCCTAACAGTCCCGACCTAAACCCATTGGACTATTACGTGTGGGGCGTTATCGAGAGACAAACTAATAAATGCAGGCACCCCAACGTCAACTCCCTACGAGCTGCTATCGAGTCAGAATTCGCGACAATTAAACGCGACCAGTTGAAGTCAGCGTGCTCGCGCTTTAGAGCAAGAATAGAGCAGGTCATAGAGGCAGAGGGTGGTTACATAGAATAAAAGTTCTCAGCAAGGACCCTTTAAATGAGATATAACAACATTTTCATGTGTTTTTGTGTATTGACTTAAATAAACAACTTTCTGCACAAAACTTCTTTTGTCCGGATTCTAACGGCGCACCCTGTATACTAATACGTAATAACGTATAACGTTACATACTATTACTTAATAACGTATAACGTTATATAATATTACGTACTAACGTATAACGTTATATACTATTACGTAATGACGTATAACGTTATATACTATTACGTACTATCGTATAACGTTATATACTATTCCGTACTAACGTATAACGTTATATACTATAACGTACTAACGTGTAACGTTATATACTATTACGTACTAACGTGTCACGTTATATACTAATACGTAATAACGTATAACGTTACATACTATTACGTACTATCGTATAACGTTATATACTATTACGTAATGAGGTATAACGTTATATACTAATACGTAATAACGTATAACGTTATATACTATTACGTACTAACGTATAACGTTATATACTATTACGTACTAACGTGTCACGTTATATACTAATACGTAATAACGTATAACGTTACATACTATTACGTACTATCGTATAACGTTATATACTATTACGTACTAACGTGTAACGTTATATACTATTACGTACTAACGTATCACGTCATATATTAATACGTAATAACGTATAACGTTATATACTATTACGTACTAACGTGTAACGTTATATACTATTACTTAATAACGTATAACGTTATATACTATTACGTACTAACGTATAACGTTATATACTATTACTTAATAACGTATAACGTTATATACTATTACGTACTAACGTATAACGTTATATACTATTACGTAATGACGTATAACGTTATATACTATTACGTACTATCGTATAACGTTATATACTATTCCGTACTAACGTATAACGTTATATACTATTACGTACTAACGTGTAACGTTATATACTATTACGTACTAACGTGTCACGTTATATACTAATACGTAATAACGTATAACGTTACATACTATTACTTAATAACGTATAACGTTATATACTATTACGTACTAACGTATAACGTTATATACTATTACGTAATGACGTATAACGTTATATACTATTACGTACTATCGTATAACGTTATATACTACTCCGTACTAACGTATAACGTTATATACTATAACGTACTAACGTGTAACGTTATATACTATTACGTACTAACGTGTCACGTTATATACTAATACGTAATAACGTATAACGTTACATACTATTACGTACTATCGTATAACGTTATATACTATTACGTAATGAGGTATAACGTTATATACTAATACGTAATAACGTATAACGTTATATACTATTACGTACTAACGTATAACGTTATATACTATTACGTACTAACGTGTCACGTTATATACTAATACGTAATAACGTATAACGTTACATACTATTACGTACTATCGTATAACGTTATATACTATTACGTAATGAGGTATAACGTTATATACTAATACGTAGTAACGTATAACGTTATATACTATTACGTACTAACGTATAACGTTATCTACTATTACGTGCTAACGTATAACGTTATATACTAATACGTACTAACGTGTAACGTTATATACTAATACGTACTAACGTGTCACGATATATACTAATACGTAATAACGTAAAACGTTATATACTATTACGTACTAACGTGTAACGTTATATACTATTACGTAAAGACGTATAACGTTATATACTATTACGTACTATCGTATAACGTTATACATTATTACGTACTAACGTATAACGTTATATACTATTACGTGCTAACGTATAACGTTATATACTAATACGTACTAACGTGTAACGTTATATACTAATACGTACTAACGTGTAACGTTATATACTATTACGTAAAGACGTATATCGTTATATACTATTACGTACTATCGTATAACGTTATACATTATTACGTACTAACGTATAACGTTATATACTATTACGTGCTAACGTATAACGTTATATACTAATACGTACTAACGTGTAACGTTATATACTAATACGTACTAACGTGTCACGTTATATACTAATACGTAATAACGTGCAACGTTATATACTAATACGTAATAACGTATAACGTTATATACTATTACGTACTAACGTATAACGTTATATACTAATACGTACTAACGTGTCACGTTATATACTAATACGTAATAACGTATAACGTTATATACTATTACGTACTAACGTGTAACGTTATATACTATTACTTAATAACGTATAACGTTATATACTAATACGTAATAACGTATAACGTTATATACTATTACGTACTATCGTATAACGTTATATACTATTACGTAATGAGGTATAACGTTATATACTAATACGTAATAACGTATAACGTTATATGTTATTACGTACTATCGTATAACGTTATATACTATTACGTACTATCGTATAACGTTATATACTATTACGTACTAACGTATAACGTTATATACTATTACGTACTAACGTATAACGTTATATACTATTACTTAATAACGTATAACGTTATATACTATTACGTACTAACGTATAACGTTATATACTATTACGTACTAACGTGTCACGTTATATACTAATACGTAATAACGTATAACGTTACATACTATTACGTACTATCGTATAACGTTATATACTATTACGTAATGAGGTATAACGTTATATACTAATACGTAATAACGTATAACGTTATATACTATTACGTACTAACGTATAACGTTATCTACTATTACGTGCTAACGTATAACGTTATATACTAATACGTACTAACGTGTAACGTTATATACTAATACGTACTAACGTGTCACGTTATATACTAATACGTAATAACGTATAACGTTATATACTATTACGTACTAACGTGTAACGTTATATACTATTACGTAAAGACGTATATCGTTATATACTATTACGTACTATCGTATAACGTTATACATTATTACGTACTAACGTATAACGTTATATACTATTACGTACTATCGTATAACGTTATATACTATTACGTAATGAGGTATAACGTTATATACTAATACGTAATAACGTATAACGTTATATGTTATTACGTACTATCGTATAACGTTATATACTATTACGTACTATCGTATAACGTTATATACTATTACGTACTAACGTATAACGTTATATACTATTACGTACTAACGTATAACGTTATATACTATTACTTAATAACGTATAACGTTATATACTATTACGTACTAACGTATAACGTTATATACTATTACGTAATGACGTATAACGTTATATACTATTACGTACTATCGTATAACGTTATATACTATTACGTACTAACGTATAACGTTATATACTATTACGTACTATCGTATAACGTTATACATTATTACGTACTAACGTATAACGTTATATACTATTACGTACTAACGTGTAACGTTATATACTATTACGTACTAACGTATCACGTCATATATTAATACGTAATAACGTATAACGTTATATACTATTACGTACTATCGTATAACGTTATATACTATTACGTAATGAGGTATAACGTTATATACTAACACGTAATAACGTATAACGTTATATGTTATTACGTACTATCGTATAACGTTATATACTATTACGTACTAACGTATAACGTTATATACTATTACGTACTAACGTATAACGTTATATACTATTACGTACTAACGTATAACGTTATATACTATTACTTAATAACGTATAACGTTATATACTATTACGTACTAACGTATAACGTTATATACTATTACGTAATAACGTATAACGTTATATACTATTACGTACTATCGTATAACGTTATATACTATTCCGTACTAACGTATAACGTTATATACTATTACGTACTAACGTGTAACGTTATATACTATTACGTACTAACGTGTCACGTTATATACTAATACGTAATAACGTATAACGTTACATACTATTACTTAATAACGTATAACGTTATATACTATTACGTACTAACGTATAACGTTATATACTATTACGTAATGACGTATAACGTTATATACTATTACGTACTATCGTATAACGTTATATACTATTCCGTACTAACGTATAACGTTATATACTATAACGTACTAACGTGTAACGTTATATACTATTACGTACTAACGTGTCACGTTATATACTATTACGTAATGAGGTATAACGTTATATACTAATACGTAGTAACGTATAACGTTATATACTATTACGTACTAACGTATAACGTTATCTACTATTACGTGCTAACGTATAACGTTATATACTAATACGTACTAACGTGTAACGTTATATACTAATACGTACTAACGTGTCACGATATATACTAATACGTAATAACGTAAAACGTTATATACTATTACGTACTAACGTGTAACGTTATATACTATTACGTAAAGACGTATAACGTTATATACTATTACGTACTATCGTATAACGTTATACATTATTACGTACTAACGTATAACGTTATATACTATTACGTGCTAACGTATAACGTTATATACTAATACGTACTAACGTGTAACGTTATATACTAATACGTACTAACGTGTAACGTTATATACTATTACGTAAAGACGTATATCGTTATATACTATTACGTACTATCGTATAACGTTATACATTATTACGTACTAACGTATAACGTTATATACTATTACGTGCTAACGTATAACGTTATATACTAATACGTACTAACGTGTAACGTTATATACTAATACGTACTAACGTGTCACGTTATATACTAATACGTAATAACGTGCAACGTTATATACTAATACGTAATAACGTATAACGTTATATACTATTACGTACTAACGTATAACGTTATATACTAATACGTACTAACGTGTCACGTTATATACTAATACGTAATAACGTATAACGTTATATACTATTACGTACTAACGTGTAACGTTATATACTATTACTTAATAACGTATAACGTTATATACTAATACGTAATAACGTATAACGTTATATACTATTACGTACTATCGTATAACGTTATATACTATTACGTAATGAGGTATAACGTTATATACTAATACGTAATAACGTATAACGTTATATGTTATTACGTACTATCGTATAACGTTATATACTATTACGTACTATCGTATAACGTTATATACTATTACGTACTAACGTATAACGTTATATACTATTACGTACTAACGTATAACGTTATATACTATTACTTAATAACGTATAACGTTATATACTATTACGTACTAACGTATAACGTTATATACTATTACGTACTAACGTGTCACGTTATATACTAATACGTAATAACGTATAACGTTACATACTATTACGTACTATCGTATAACGTTATATACTATTACGTAATGAGGTATAACGTTATATACTAATACGTAATAACGTATAACGTTATATACTATTACGTACTAACGTATAACGTTATCTACTATTACGTGCTAACGTATAACGTTATATACTAATACGTACTAACGTGTAACGTTATATACTAATACGTACTAACGTGTAACGTTATATACTAATACGTACTAACGTGTCACGTTATATACTAATACGTAATAAGGTATAACGTTATATACTATTACGTACTAACGTGTAACGTTATATACTATTACGTAAAGACGTATATCGTTATATACTATTACGTACTATCGTATAACGTTATACATTATTACGTACTAACGTATAACGTTATATACTATTACGTGCTAACGTATAACGTTATATACTAATACGTACTAACGTGTAACGTTATATACTAATACGTACTAACGTGTCACGTTATATACTAATACGTAATAACGTGCAACGTTATATACTAATACGTAATAACGTATAACGTTATATACTATTACGTACTAACGTATAACGTTATATACTAATACGTACTAACGTGTCACGTTATATACTAATACGTAATAACGTATAACGTTATATACTATTACGTACTAACGTGTAACGTTATATACTATTACTTAATAGCGTATAACGTTATATACTAATACGTAATAACGTATAACGTTATATACTATTACGTACTATCGTATAACGTTATATACTATTACGTAATGAGGTATAACGTTATATACTAATACGTAATAACGTATAACGTTATATGTTATTACGTACTATCGTATAACGTTATATACTATTACGTACTATCGTATAACGTTATATACTATTACGTACTAACGTATAACGTTATATACTATTACGTACTAACGTATAACGTTATATACTATTACTTAATAACGTATAACGTTATATACTATTACGTACTAACGTATAACGTTATATACTATTACGTAATGACGTATAACGTTATATACTATTACGTACTATCGTATAACGTTATATACTATTACGTACTAACGTATAACGTTATATACTATTACGTACTATCGTATAACGTTATACATTATTACGTACTAACGTATAACGTTATATACTATTACGTACTAACGTGTAACGTTATATACTATTACGTACTAACGTATAACGTCATATATTAATACGTAATAACGTATAACGTTATATACTATTACGTACTATCGTATAACGTTATATACTATTACGTAATGAGGTATAACGTTATATACTAACACGTAATAACGTATAACGTTATATGTTATTACGTACTATCGTATAACGTTATATACTATTACGTACTAACGTATAACGTTATATACTATTACGTACTAACGTATAACGTTATATACTATTACGTACTAACGTATAACGTTATATACTATTACTTAATAACGTATAACGTTATATACTATTACGTACTAACGTATAACGTTATATACTATTACGTAATGACGTATAACGTTACAAACTATTACGTACTATCGTATAACGTTATATACTATTACGTAATGAGGTATAACGTTATATACTAATACGTAATAACGTATAACGTTATATACTATTACGTACTAACGTATAACGTTATATACTATTACGTACTAACGTGTCACGTTATATACTAATACGTAATAACGTATAACGTTACATACTATTACGTACTATCGTATAACGTTATATACTATTACGTAATGAGGTATAACGTTATATACTAATACGTAGTAACGTATAACGTTATATACTATTACGTACTAACGTATAACGTTATCTACTATTACGTGCTAACGTATAACGTTATATACTAATACGTACTAACGTGTAACGTTATATACTATTACGTAAAGACGTATATCGTTATATACTATTACGTACTATCGTATAACGTTATACATTATTACGTACTAACGTATAACGTTATATACTATTACGTACTATCGTATAACGTTATATACTATTACGTAATGAGGTATAACGTTATATACTAATACGTAATAACGTATAACGTTATATGTTATTACGTACTATCGTATAACGTTATATACTATTACGTACTATCGTATAACGTTATATACTATTACGTACTAACGTATAACGTTATATACTATTACGTACTAACGTATAACGTTATATACTATTACTTAATAACGTATAACGTTATATACTATTACGTACTAACGTATAACGTTATATACTATTACGTAATGACGTATAACGTTATATACTATTACGTACTATCGTATAACGTTATATACTATTACGTACTAACGTATAACGTTATATACTATTACGTACTATCGTATAACGTTATACATTATTACGTACTAACGTATAACGTTATATACTATTACGTACTAACGTGTAACGTTATATACTATTACGTACTAACGTATCACGTCATATATTAATACGTAATAACGTATAACGTTATATACTATTACGTACTATCGTATAACGTTATATACTATTACGTAATGAGGTATAACGTTATATACTAACACGTAATAACGTATAACGTTATATGTTATTACGTACTATCGTATAACGTTATATACTATTACGTACTAACGTATAACGTTATATACTATTACGTACTAACGTATAACGTTATATACTATTACGTACTAACGTATAACGTTATATACTATTACTTAATAACGTATAACGTTATATACTATTACGTACTAACGTATAACGTTATATACTATTACGTAATGACGTATAACGTTATATACTATTACGTACTATCGTATAACGTTATATACTATTCCGTACTAACGTATAACGTTATATACTATTACGTACTAACGTGTAACGTTATATACTATTACGTACTAACGTGTCACGTTATATACTAATACGTAATAACGTATAACGTTACATACTATTACTTAATAACGTATAACGTTATATACTATTACGTACTAACGTATAACGTTATATACTATTACGTAATGACGTATAACGTTATATACTATTACGTACTATCGTATAACGTTATATACTATTCCGTACTAACGTATAACGTTATATACTATAACGTACTAACGTGTAACGTTATATACTATTACGTACTAACGTGTCACGTTATATACTATTACGTAATGAGGTATAACGTTATATACTAATACGTAGTAACGTATAACGTTATATACTATTACGTACTAACGTATAACGTTATCTACTATTACGTGCTAACGTATAACGTTATATACTAATACGTACTAACGTGTAACGTTATATACTAATACGTACTAACGTGTCACGATATATACTAATACGTAATAACGTAAAACGTTATATACTATTACGTACTAACGTGTAACGTTATATACTATTACGTAAAGACGTATAACGTTATATACTATTACGTACTATCGTATAACGTTATACATTATTACGTACTAACGTATAACGTTATATACTATTACGTGCTAACGTATAACGTTATATACTAATACGTACTAACGTGTAACGTTATATACTAATACGTACTAACGTGTAACGTTATATACTATTACGTAAAGACGTATATCGTTATATACTATTACGTACTATCGTATAACGTTATACATTATTACGTACTAACGTATAACGTTATATACTATTACGTGCTAACGTATAACGTTATATACTAATACGTACTAACGTGTAACGTTATATACTAATACGTACTAACGTGTCACGTTATATACTAATACGTAATAACGTGCAACGTTATATACTAATACGTAATAACGTATAACGTTATATACTATTACGTACTAACGTATAACGTTATATACTAATACGTACTAACGTGTCACGTTATATACTAATACGTAATAACGTATAACGTTATATACTATTACGTACTAACGTGTAACGTTATATACTATTACTTAATAACGTATAACGTTATATACTAATACGTAATAACGTATAACGTTATATACTATTACGTACTATCGTATAACGTTATATACTATTACGTAATGAGGTATAACGTTATATACTAATACGTAATAACGTATAACGTTATATGTTATTACGTACTATCGTATAACGTTATATACTATTACGTACTATCGTATAACGTTATATACTATTACGTACTAACGTATAACGTTATATACTATTACGTACTAACGTATAACGTTATATACTATTACTTAATAACGTATAACGTTATATACTATTACGTAATAACGTATAACGTTATATACTATTACGTACTAACGTGTCACGTTATATACTAATACGTAATAACGTATAACGTTACATACTATTACGTACTATCGTATAACGTTATATACTATTACGTAATGAGGTATAACGTTATATACTAATACGTAATAACGTATAACGTTATATACTATTACGTACTAACGTATAACGTTATCTACTATTACGTGCTAACGTATAACGTTATATACTAATACGTACTAACGTGTAACGTTATATACTAATACGTACTAACGTGTAACGTTATATACTAATACGTACTAACGTGTCACGTTATATACTAATACGTAATAAGGTATAACGTTATATACTATTACGTACTAACGTGTAACGTTATATACTATTACGTAAAGACGTATATCGTTATATACTATTACGTACTATCGTATAACGTTATACATTATTACGTACTAACGTATAACGTTATATACTATTACGTGCTAACGTATAACGTTATATACTAATACGTACTAACGTGTAACGTTATATACTAATACGTACTAACGTGTCACGTTATATACTAATACGTAATAACGTGCAACGTTATATACTAATACGTAATAACGTATAACGTTATATACTATTACGTACTAACGTATAACGTTATATACTAATACGTACTAACGTGTCACGTTATATACTAATACGTAATAACGTATAACGTTATATACTATTACGTACTAACGTGTAACGTTATATACTATTACGTATTAGTATATAACGTTATATACTAATACGTAATAACGTATAACGTTATATACTATTACGTACTATCGTATAACGTTATATACTATTACGTAATGAGGTATAACGTTATATACTAATACGTAATAACGTATAACGTTATATGTTATTACGTACTATCGTATAACGTTATATACTATTACGTACTATCGTATAACGTTATATACTATTACGTACTAACGTATAACGTTATATACTATTACGTACTAACGTATAACGTTATATACTATTACTTAATAACGTATAACGTTATATACTATTACGTACTAACGTATAACGTTATATACTATTACGTAATGACGTATAACGTTATATACTATTACGTACTATCGTATAACGTTATATACTATTACGTACTAACGTATAACGTTATATACTATTACGTACTATCGTATAACGTTATACATTATTACGTACTAACGTATAACGTTATATACTATTACGTACTAACGTGTAACGTTATATACTATTACGTACTAACGTATCACGTCATATATTAATACGTAATAACGTATAACGTTATATACTATTACGTACTATCGTATAACGTTATATACTATTACGTAATGAGGTATAACGTTATATACTAACACGTAATAACGTATAACGTTATATGTTATTACGTACTATCGTATAACGTTATATACTATTACGTACTAACGTATAACGTTATATACTATTACGTACTAACGTATAACGTTATATACTATTACGTACTAACGTATAACGTTATATACTATTACTTAATAACGTATAACGTTATATACTATTACGTACTAACGTATAACGTTATATACTATTACGTAATGACGTATAACGTTACAAACTATTACGTACTATCGTATAACGTTATATACTATTACGTAATGAGGTATAACGTTATATACTAATACGTAATAACGTATAACGTTATATACTATTACGTACTAACGTATAACGTTATATACTATTACGTACTAACGTGTCACGTTATATACTAATACGTAATAACGTATAACGTTACATACTATTACGTACTATCGTATAACGTTATATACTATTACGTAATGAGGTATAACGTTATATACTAATACGTAGTAACGTATAACGTTATATACTATTACGTACTAACGTATAACGTTATCTACTATTACGTGCTAACGTATAACGTTATATACTAATACGTACTAACGTGTAACGTTATATACTAATACGTACTAACGTGTCACGATATATACTAATACGTAATAACGAATAACGTTATATACTATTACGTACTAACGTGTAACGTTATATACTATTACGTAAAGACGTATAACGTTATATACTATTACGTACTATCGTACAACGTTATACATTATTACGTACTAACGTATAACGTTATATACTATTACGTGCTAACGTATAACGTTATATACTAATACGTACTAACGTGTAACGTTATATACTAATACGTACTAACGTGTAACGTTATATACTATTACGTAAAGACGTATATCGTTATATACTATTACGTACTATCGTATAACGTTATACATTATTACGTACTAACGTATAACGTTATATACTATTACGTGCTAACGTATAACGTTATATACTAATACGTACTAACGTGTAACGTTATATAGTAATACGTACTAACGTGTCACGTTATATACTAATACGTAATAACGTGCAACGTTATATACTAATACGTAATAACGTATAACGTTATATACTATTACGTACTAACGTATAACGTTATATACTAATACGTACTAACGTGTCACGTTATATACTAATACGTAATAACGTATAACGTTATATACTATTACGTACTAACGTGTAACGTTATATACTATTACTTAATAACGTATAACGTTATATACTAATACGTAATAACGTATAACGTTATATACTATTACGTACTATCGTATAACGTTATATACTATTACGTAATGAGGTATAACGTTATATACTAATACGTAATAACGTATAACGTTATATGTTATTACGTACTATCGTATAACGTTATATACTATTACGTACTAACGTGTAACGTTATATACTATTACGTACTAACGTATCACGTCATATATTAATACGTAATAACGTATAACGTTATATACTATTACGTACTATCGTATAACGTTATATACTATTACGTAATGAGGTATAACGTTATATACTAACACGTAATAACGTATAACGTTATATGTTATTACGTACTATCGTATAACGTTATATACTATTACGTACTAACGTATAACGTTATATACTATTACGTACTAACGTATAACGTTATATACTATTACGTACTAACGTATAACGTTATATACTATTACTTAATAACGTATAACGTTATATACTATTACGTACTAACGTATAACGTTATATACTATTACGTAATGACGTATAACGTTATATACTATTACGTACTATCGTATAACGTTATATACTATTCCGTACTAACGTATAACGTTATATACTATTACGTACTAACGTGTAACGTTATATACTATTACGTACTAACGTGTCACGTTATATACTAATACGTAATAACGTATAACGTTACATACTATTACTTAATAACGTATAACGTTATATACTATTACGTACTAACGTATAACGTTATATACTATTACGTAATGACGTATAACGTTATATACTATTACGTACTATCGTATAACGTTATATACTATTCCGTACTAACGTATAACGTTATATACTATAACGTACTAACGTGTAACGTTATATACTATTACGTACTAACGTGTCACGTTATATACTAATACGTAATAACGTATAACGTTACATACTATTACGTACTATCGTATAACGTTATATACTATTACGTAATGAGGTATAACGTTATATACTAATACGTAATAACGTATAACGTTATATACTATTACGTACTAACGTATAACGTTATATACTATTACGTACTAACGTGTCACGTTATATACTAATACGTAATAACGTATAACGTTACATACTATTACGTACTATCGTATAACGTTATATACTATTACGTAATGAGGTATAACGTTATATACTAATACGTAGTAACGTATAACGTTATATACTATTACGTACTAACGTATAACGTTATCTACTATTACGTGCTAACGTATAACGTTATATACTAATACGTACTAACGTGTAACGTTATATACTAATACGTACTAACGTGTCACGATATATACTAATACGTAATAACGTATAACGTTATATACTATTACGTACTAACGTGTAACGTTATATACTATTACGTACTATCGTATAACGTTATACATTATTACGTACTAACGTATAACGTTATATACTATTACGTGCTAACGTATAACGTTATATACTAATACGTACTAACGTGTAACGTTATATACTAATACGTACTAACGTGTCACGTTATATACTAATACGTAATAACGTATAACGTTATATACTATTACGTACTATCGTACAACGTTATATACTATTACGTAATGAGGTATAACGTTATATACTAATACGTAATAACGTATAACGTTATATACTATTACGTAATTACGTATAACGTTATATACTATTACGTACTAACGTATAACGTTATATACTATTACATACTAACGTGTCACGTTATATACTATTACGTAAAGACGTATAACGTTATATACTATTACGTACTATCGTATAACGTTATACATTATTACGTACTAACGTATAACGTTATATACTATTACGTACTAACGTATAACGTTATATACTATTACGTACTAACGTGTAACGTTATATACTATTACATACTAACGTGTCACGTTATATACTAATACGTAATAACGTATAACGTTACATACTATTACGTACTATCGTATAACGTTATATACTATTACGTAATGAGGTATAACGTTATATACTAATACGTAATAACGTATAACGTTATATACTATTACGTACTAACGTATAACGTTATATACTATTACGTACTAACGTGCAACGTTATATACTAATACGTAATAACGTATAACGTTATATGTTATTACGTACTATCGTATAACGTTATATGGTATTACGTAAGAACGTATAACGTTATATACTATTACGTACTAACGTGTAACGTTATATACTAATACGTAATAACGTATAACGTTATATACTAATACGTAATAACGTATAACGTTATATACTAATACGTAATAACGTATAACGTTATATACTATTACGTACTAACGAATAACGTTATATACTAATACGTAATAACGTGCAACGTTATATACTCATACGTAATAACGTATAACGTTATATACTATTACGTACTAACGTATAACGTTATAAACTATTACGTACTAACGTGCAACGTTATATACTAATACGTAATAACGTATAACGTTATATACTATTACTTAATAACGTATAACGTTATATACTATTACGTACTAACGTATAACGTTATATACTATTACGTAATGACGTATAACGTTATATACTATTACGTACTATCGTATAACGTTATATACTATTCCGTACTAACGTATAACGTTATATACTATTACGTACTAACGTGTAACGTTATATACTATTACGTACTAACGTGTCACGTTATATACTAATACGTAATAACGTATAACGTTACATACTATTACTTAATAACGTATAACGTTATATACTATTACGTACTAACGTATAACGTTATATACTATTACGTAATGACGTATAACGTTATATACTATTACGTACTATCGTATAACGTTATATACTATTCCGTACTAACGTATAACGTTATATACTATAACGTACTAACGTGTAACGTTATATACTATTACGTACTAACGTGTCACGTTATATACTAATACGTAATAACGTATAACGTTACATACTATTACGTACTATCGTATAACGTTATATACTATTACGTAATGAGGTATAACGTTATATACTAATACGTAATAACGTATAACGTTATATACTATTACGTACTAACGTATAACGTTATATACTATTACGTACTAACGTGTCACGTTATATACTAATACGTAATAACGTATAACGTTACATACTATTACGTACTATCGTATAACGTTATATACTATTACGTAATGAGGTATAACGTTATATACTAATACGTAGTAACGTATAACGTTATATACTATTACGTACTAACGTATAACGTTATATACTATTACGTGCTAACGTATAACGTTATATACTAATACGTACTAACGTGTAACGTTATATACTAATACGTACTAACGTGTCACGATATATACTAATACGTAATAACGTATAACGTTATATACTATTACGTACTAACGTGTAACGTTATATACTATTACGTACTATCGTATAACGTTATACATTATTACGTACTAACGTATAACGTTATATACTATTACGTGCTAACGTATAACGTTATATACTAATACGTACTAACGTGTAACGTTATATACTAATACGTACTAACGTGTCACGTTATATACTAATACGTAATAACGTATAACGTTATATACTATTACGTACTATCGTACAACGTTATATACTATTACGTAATGAGGTATAACGTTATATACTAATACGTAATAACGTATAACGTTATATACTATTACGTAATTACGTATAACGTTATATACTATTACGTACTAACGTATAACGTTATATACTATTACATACTAACGTGTCACGTTATATACTATTACGTAAAGACGTATAACGTTATATACTATTACGTACTATCGTATAACGTTATACATTATTACGTACTAACGTATAACGTTATATACTATTACGTACTAACGTGTAACGTTATATACTATTACGTACTAACGTGTCACGTCATATACTAATACGTAATAACGTATAACGTTATATACTATTACGTACTAACGTATAACGTTATATACTATTACGTAATGACGTATAACGTCATATACTATTACGTAATAACGAATAACGTTATATACTAATACGTAATAACGTGCAACGTTATATACTCATACGTAATAACGTATAACGTTATATACTATTACGTACTAACGTATAACGTTATAAACTATTACGTACTAACGTGCAACGTTATATACTAATACGTAATAACGTATAACGTTATATACTATTACGTGCTAACGTATAACGTTATATACTAATACGTACTAAAGTGTAACGTTATATACTAATACGTACTAACGTGTCACGTTATATACTAATACGTAATAACGTATAACGTTATATACTAATACGTAATAACGTGCAACGTTATATACTAATACGTAATAAAGTATAACGTTACATACTATTACGTACTATCGTATAACGTTATATACTATTACGTAATAACGTGTAACGTTATATACTAATACGTAATTACGTATAACATTATATACTATTACGTACTAACGTATAACGTTATATACTATTACGTACTAACGTGTAACGTTATATACTATTACATACTAACGTGTCACGTTATATACTAATACGTAATAACGTATAACGTTACATACTATTACGTACTATCGTATAACGTTATATACTATTACGTAATGAGGTATAACGTTATATACTAATACGTAATAACGTATAACGTTATATACTATTACGTACTAACGTATAACGTTATATACTATTACGTACTAACGTGCAACGTTATATACTAATACGTAATAACGTATAACGTTATACGTTATTACGTAATACCATATAACGTTATACGTTATTAAGTAATAGTATATAACGTTATATACTATTACGTACTAACGTGTAACGTTATATACTAATACGTAATAACGTATAACGTTATATACTAATACGTAATAACGTATAACGTTATATACTAATACGTAATAACGTATAACGTTATATACTATTACGTACTAACGTGTAACGTTATATACTAATACGTAATAACGTATAACGTTATATACTAATACGTAATAACGTATAACGTTACATACTATTACGTACTATCGTATAACTTTATATACTATTACGTAATGAGGTATAACGTTATATACTAATACGTAATAACGTATAACGTTATATACTATTACGTACTAACGTATAACGTTATATACTATTACGTACTAACGTGTCACGTTATATACTAATACGTAATAACGTATAACGTTACATACTATTACGTACTATCGTATAACGTTATATACTATTACGTAATGAGGTATAACGTTATATACTAATACGTAGTAACGTATAACGTTATATACTATTACGTACTAACGTATAACGTTATCTACTATTACGTGCTAACGTATAACGTTATATACTAATACGTACTAACGTGTAACGTTATATACTAATACGTACTAACGTGTCACGATATATACTAGTACGTAATAACGTATAACGTTATATACTATTACGTACTAACGTGTAACGTTATATACTATTACGTACTATCGTATAACGTTATACATTATTACGTACTAACGTATAACGTTATATACTATTACGTGCTAACGTATAACGTTATATACTAATACGTACTAACGTGTAACGTTATATACTAATACGTACTAACGTGTCACGTTATATACTAATACGTAATAACGTATAACGTTATATACTATTACGTACTATCGTACAACGTTATATACTATTACGTAATGAGGTATAACGTTATATACTAATACGTAATAACGTATAACGTTATATACTATTACGTAATTACGTATAACGTTATATACTATTACGTACTAACGTATAACGTTATATACTATTACATACTAACGTGTCACGTTATATACTATTACGTAAAGACGTATAACGTTATATACTATTACGTACTATCGTATAACGTTATACATTATTACGTACTAACGTATAACGTTATATACTATTACGTACTAACGTGTAACGTTATATACTATTACGTACTAACGTGTCACGTCATATACTAATACGTAATAACGTATAACGTTATATACTACTACGTACTATCGTATAACGTTATATACTATTACGTAATGAGGTATAACGTTATATACTAACACGTAATAACATATAACGTTATATGTTATTACGTACTATCGTATAACGTTATATACTATTACGTACTAACGTATAACGTTATATACTATTACGTACTAATGTATAACGTTATATACTATTACGTACTAACGTGCAACGTTATATACTAATACGTAATAACGTATAACGTTATATACTATTACGTGCTAACGTATAACGTTATATACTAATACGTACTAACGTGTAACGTTATATACTAATACGTACTAACGTGTCACGTTATATACTAATACGTAATAACGTATAACGTTATATACTATTACGTACTAACGTGTAACGTTATATAGTAATACGTACTCACGTATAACGTTATATACTATTACGTACTAACGTGCAACGTAATATACTATTACGTACTAACGTGTAACGTTATATACTATTACATACTAACGTGTCACGTTATATACTAATACGTAATAACGTATAACGTTATAAACTATCACGTACTATCGTATAACGTTATATACTATCACGTAATGAGGTATAACGTTATATACTAATACGTAATAACGTATAACGTTATATACTATTACGTAATAACGTATAACGTTATATACTAATACGTAATAACGTACAACGTTATATACTATTACGTAATAACGTGTAACGTTATACACTAATACGTAATTACGTATAACGTTATATACTATTACGTACTAACGTATAACGTTATATACCACTACGTACTAACGTGTAACGTTATATATTAATACGTAATAACGTATAACGTTATATACTATTAAGTACTAACGTATAACGTTATATACTATTACGTACTAACGTGCAACGTTATATACTAATACGTAATAACGTATAACGTTATATACTAATACGTACTAACGTGTAACGTTATATACTAATACGTACTAACGTGTAACGTTATATACTAATACGTAATAACGTATAACGTTATATACTAATACGTACTAACGTGTAACGTTATATACTAATACGTACTCACGTATAACGTTATATACTATTACGTACTAACGTGAAACGTTATATACTATTACATACTAACGTGTCACGTTATATACTATTACGTAAAGACGTATAACGTTATATACTATTACGTACTAACGTATAGCCTTATATACTATTACGTACTAACGTATAACGTTATATACTAATACGTAATAACGTATAACGTTATATACTATTACGTACTATCGTATAACGTTATATACTATCACGTAATGAGGTATAACGTTATAGACTAATACGTAATAACGTATAACGTTATATACTATTACGTACTATCGTGCAACGTTATATACTAATACGTAATAACGTATAACGTTATATACTATTACGTACTATCGTACAACGTTATATACTATTACGTAATGAGGTATAACGTTATATACTAATACGTAATAACGTATAACGTTATATACTATTACGTAATTACGTATAACGTTATATACTATTACGTACTAACGTATAACGTTATATACTATTACATACTAACGTGTCACGTTATATACTATTACGTAAAGACGTATAACGTTATATACTATTACGTACTATCGTATAACGTTATACATTATTACGTACTAACGTGTAACGTTATATACTATTACGTACTATCGTATAACGTTATACATTATTACGTACTAACGTATAACGTTATATACTATTACGTGCTAACGTATAACGTTATATACTAATACGTACTAACGTGTAACGTTATATACTAATACGTACTAACGTGTCACGTTATATACTAATACGTAATAACGTATAACGTTATATACTATTACGTACTATCGTACAACGTTATATACTATTACGTAATGAGGTATAACGTTATATACTAATACGTAATAACGTATAACGTTATATACTATTACGTAATTACGTATAACGTTATATACTATTACGTACTAACGTATAACGTTATATACTATTACATACTAACGTGTCACGTTATATACTATTACGTAAAGACGTATAACGTTATATACTATTACGTACTATCGTATAACGTTATACATTATTACGTACTAACGTATAACGTTATATACTATTACGTACTAACGTGTAACGTTATATACTATTACGTACTAACGTGTCACGTCATATACTAATACGTAATAACGTATAACGTTATATACTATTACGTACTAACGTATAACGTTATATACTATTACGTAATGACGTATAACGTCATATACTATTACGTACTAACGAATAACGTTATATACTAATACGTAATAACGTGCAACGTTATATACTCATACGTAATAACGTATAACGTTATATACTATTACGTACTAACGTATAACGTTATAAACTATTACGTACTAACGTGCAACGTTATATACTAATACGTAATAACGTATAACGTTATATACTATTACGTGCTAACGTATAACGTTATATACTAATACGTACTAAAGTGTAACGTTATATACTAATACGTACTAACGTGTCACGTTATATACTAATACGTAATAACGTATAACGTTATATACTAATACGTAATAACGTGCAACGTTATATACTAATACGTAATAAAGTATAACGTTACATACTATTACGTACTATCGTATAACGTTATATACTATTACGTAATAACGTGTAACGTTATATACTAATACGTAATTACGTATAACATTATATACTATTACGTACTAACGTATAACGTTATATACTATTACGTACTAACGTGTAACGTTATATACTATTACATACTAACGTGTCACGTTATATACTAATACGTAATAACGTATAACGTTACATACTATTACGTACTACCGTATAACGTTATATACTATTACGTAATGAGGTATAACGTTATATACTAATACGTAATAACGTATAACGTTATATACTATTACGTACTAACGTATAACGTTATATACTATTACGTACTAACGTGCAACGTTATATACTAATACGTAATAACGTATAACGTTATATGTTATTACGTACTATCGTATAACGTTATATGGTATTACGTAAGAACGTATAACGTTATATACTATTACGTACTAACGTGTAACGTTATATACTAATACGTAATAACGTATAACGTTATATACTAATACGTAATAACGTATAACGTTATATACTAATACGTAATAACGTATAACGTTATATACTATTACGTACTAACGTGTAACGTTATATACTAATACGTAATAACGTATAACGTTATATACTAATACGTAATAACGTATAACGTTACATACTATTACGTACTATCGTATAACTTTATATACTATTACGTAATGAGGTATAACGTTATATACTAATACGTAATAACGTATAACGTTATATACTATTACGTACTAACGTATAACGTTATATACTATTACGTACTAACGTGTCACGTTATATACTAATACGTAATAACGTATAACGTTACATACTATTACGTACTATCGTATAACGTTATATACTATTACGTAATGAGGTATAACGTTATATACTAATACGTAGTAACGTATAACGTTATATACTATTACGTACTAACGTATAACGTTATCTACTATTACGTGCTAACGTATAACGTTATATACTAATACGTACTAACGTGTAACGTTATATACTAATACGTACTAACGTGTCACGATATATACTAATACGTAATAACGTATAACGTTATATACTATTACGTACTAACGTGTAACGTTATATACTATTACGTACTATCGTATAACGTTATACATTATTACGTACTAACGTATAACGTTATATACTATTACGTGCTAACGTATAACGTTATATACTAATACGTACTAACGTGTAACGTTATATACTAATACGTACTAACGTGTCACGTTATATACTAATACGTAATAACGTATAACGTTATATACTATTACGTACTATCGTACAACGTTATATACTATTACGTAATGAGGTATAACGTTATATACTAATACGTAATAACGTATAACGTTATATACTATTACGTAATTACGTATAACGTTATATACTATTACGTACTAACGTATAACGTTATATACTATTACATACTAACGTGTCACGTTATATACTATTACGTAAAGACGTATAACGTTATATACTATTACGTACTATCGTATAACGTTATACATTATTACGTACTAACGTATAACGTTATATACTATTACGTACTAACGTGTAACGTTATATACTATTACGTACTAACGTGTCACGTCATATACTAATACGTAATAACGTATAACGTTATATACTACTACGTACTATCGTATAACGTTATATACTATTACGTAATGAGGTATAACGTTATATACTAACACGTAATAACATATAACGTTATATGTTATTACGTACTATCGTATAACGTTATATACTATTACGTACTAACGTATAACGTTATATACTATTACGTACTAATGTATAACGTTATATACTATTACGTACTAACGTGCAACGTTATATACTAATACGTAATAACGTATAACGTTATATACTATTACGTGCTAACGTATAACGTTATATACTAATACGTACTAACGTGTAACGTTATATACTAATACGTACTAACGTGTCACGTTATATACTAATACGTAATAACGTATAACGTTATATACTATTACGTACTAACGTGTAACGTTATATAGTAATACGTACTCACGTATAACGTTATATACTATTACGTACTAACGTGCAACGTAATATACTATTACGTACTAACGTGTAACGTTATATACTATTACATACTAACGTGTCACGTTATATACTAATACGTAATAACGTATAACGTTATAAACTATCACGTACTATCGTATAACGTTATATACTATCACGTAATGAGGTATAACGTTATATACTAATACGTAATAACGTATAACGTTATATACTATTACGTAATAACGTATAACGTTATATACTAATACGTAATAACGTACAACGTTATATACTATTACGTAATAACGTGTAACGTTATACACTAATACGTAATTACGTATAACGTTATATACTATTACGTACTAACGTATAACGTTATATACCACTACGTACTAACGTGTAACGTTATATATTAATACGTAATAACGTATAACGTTATATACTATTAAGTACTAACGTATAACGTTATATACTATTACGTACTAACGTGCAACGTTATATACTAATACGTAATAACGTATAACGTTATATACTAATACGTACTAACGTGTAACGTTATATACTAATACGTACTAACGTGTAACGTTATATACTAATACGTAATAACGTATAACGTTATATACTAATACGTACTAACGTGTAACGTTATATACTAATACGTACTCACGTATAACGTTATATACTATTACGTACTAACGTGAAACGTTATATACTATTACATACTAACGTGTCACGTTATATACTATTACGTAAAGACGTATAACGTTATATACTATTACGTACTAACGTATAGCCTTATATACTATTACGTACTAACGTATAACGTTATATACTAATACGTAATAACGTATAACGTTATATACTATTACGTACTATCGTATAACGTTATATACTATCACGTAATGAGGTATAACGTTATAGACTAATACGTAATAACGTATAACGTTATATACTATTACGTACTATCGTGCAACGTTATATACTAATACGTAATAACGTATAACGTTATATACTATTACGTACTAACGTATAACGTTATATACTATTACGTAATGACGTATAACGTTATATACTATTACGTACTATCGTATAACGTTATATACTATTCCGTACTAACGTATAACGTTATATACTATTACGTACTAACGTGTAACGTTATATACTATTACGTACTAACGTGTCACGTTATATACTAATACGTAATAACGTATAACGTTACATACTATTACTTAATAACGTATAACGTTATATACTATTACGTACTAACGTATAACGTTATATACTATTACGTAATGACGTATAACGTTATATACTATTACGTACTATCGTATAACGTTATATACTATTCCGTACTAACGTATAACGTTATATACTATAACGTACTAACGTGTAACGTTATATACTATTACGTACTAACGTGTCACGTTATATACTAATACGTAATAACGTATAACGTTACATACTATTACGTACTATCGTATAACGTTATATACTATTACGTAATGAGGTATAACGTTATATACTAATACGTAATAACGTATAACGTTATATACTATTACGTACTAACGTATAACGTTATATACTATTACGTACTAACGTGTCACGTTATATACTAATACGTAATAACGTATAACGTTACATACTATTACGTACTATCGTATAACGTTATATACTATTACGTAATGAGGTATAACGTTATATACTAATACGTAGTAACGTATAACGTTATATACTATTACGTACTAACGTATAACGTTATCTACTATTACGTGCTAACGTATAACGTTATATACTAATACGTACTAACGTGTAACGTTATATACTAATACGTACTAACGTGTCACGATATATACTAATACGTAATAACGTATAACGTTATATACTATTACGTACTAACGTGTAACGTTATATACTATTACGTACTATCGTATAACGTTATACGTTAGTACGTACTAACGTATAACGTTATATACTATTACGTGCTAACGTATAACGTTATATACTAATACGTACTAACGTGTAACGTTATATACTAATACGTACTAACGTGTCACGTTATATACTAATACGTAATAACGTATAACGTTATATACTATTACGTACTATCGTACAACGTTATATACTATTACGTAATGAGGTATAACGTTATATACTAATACGTAATAACGTATAACGTTATATACTATTACGTAATTACGTATAACGTTATATACTATTACGTACTAACGTATAACGTTATATACTATTACATACTAACGTGTCACGTTATATACTATTACGTAAAGACGTATAACGTTATATACTATTACGTACTATCGTATAACGTTATACATTATTACGTACTAACGTATAACGTTATATACTATTACGTACTAACGTGTAACGTTATATACTATTACGTACTAACGTGTCACGTCATATACTAATACGTAATAACGTATAACGTTATATACTATTACGTACTAACGTATAACGTTATATACTATTACGTAATGACGTATAACGTCATATACTATTACGTACTAACGAATAACGTTATATACTAATACGTAATAACGTGCAACGTTATATACTCATACGTAATAACGTATAACGTTATATACTATTACGTACTAACGTATAACGTTATAAACTATTACGTACTAACGTGCAACGTTATATACTAATACGTAATAACGTATAACGTTATATACTATTACGTGCTAACGTATAACGTTATATACTAATACGTACTAAAGTGTAACGTTATATACTAATACGTACTAACGTGTCACGTTATATACTAATACGTAATAACGTATAACGTTATATACTAATACGTAATAACGTGCAACGTTATATACTAATACGTAATAAAGTATAACGTTACATACTATTACGTACTATCGTATAACGTTATATACTATTACGTAATAACGTGTAACGTTATATACTAATACGTAATTACGTATAACATTATATACTATTACGTACTAACGTATAACGTTATATACTATTACGTACTAACGTGTAACGTTATATACTATTACATACTAACGTGTCACGTTATATACTAATACGTAATAACGTATAACGTTACATACTATTACGTACTATCGTATAACGTTATATACTATTACGTAATGAGGTATAACGTTATATACTAATACGTAATAACGTATAACGTTATATACTATTACGTACTAACGTATAACGTTATATACTATTACGTACTAACGTGCAACGTTATATACTAATACGTAATAACGTATAACGTTATATGTTATTACGTACTATCGTATAACGTTATATGGTATTACGTAAGAACGTATAACGTTATATACTATTACGTACTAACGTGTAACGTTATATACTAATACGTAATAACGTATAACGTTATATACTAATACGTAATAACGTATAACGTTATATACTAATACGTAATAACGTATAACGTTATATACTATTACGTACTAACGTGTAACGTTATATACTAATACGTAATAACGTATAACGTTATATACTAATACGTAATAACGTATAACGTTACATACTATTACGTACTATCGTATAACTTTATATACTATTACGTAATGAGGTATAACGTTATATACTAATACGTAATAACGTATAACGTTATATACTATTACGTACTAACGTATAACGTTATATACTATTACGTACTAACGTGTCACGTTATATACTAATACGTAATAACGTATAACGTTACATACTATTACGTACTATCGTATAACGTTATATACTATTACGTAATGAGGTATAACGTTATATACTAATACGTAGTAACGTATAACGTTATATACTATTACGTACTAACGTATAACGTTATCTACTATTACGTGCTAACGTATAACGTTATATACTAATACGTACTAACGTGTAACGTTATATACTAATACGTACTAACGTGTCACGATATATACTAATACGTAATAACGTATAACGTTATATACTATTACGTACTAACGTGTAACGTTATATACTATTACGTACTATCGTATAACGTTATACATTATTACGTACTAACGTATAACGTTATATACTATTACGTGCTAACGTATAACGTTATATACTAATACGTACTAACGTGTAACGTTATATACTAATACGTACTAACGTGTCACGTTATATACTAATACGTAATAACGTATAACGTTATATACTATTACGTACTATCGTACAACGTTATATACTATTACGTAATGAGGTATAACGTTATATACTAATACGTAATAACGTATAACGTTATATACTATTACGTAATTACGTATAACGTTATATACTATTACGTACTAACGTATAACGTTATATACTATTACATACTAACGTGTCACGTTATATACTATTACGTAAAGACGTATAACGTTATATACTATTACGTACTATCGTATAACGTTATACATTATTACGTACTAACGTATAACGTTATATACTATTACGTACTAACGTGTAACGTTATATACTAATACGTAATAACGTATAACGTTATATACTAATACGTAATAACGTATAACGTTATATACTACTACGTACTATCGTATAACGTTATATACTATTACGTAATGAGGTATAACGTTATATACTAACACGTAATAACATATAACGTTATATGTTATTACGTACTATCGTATAACGTTATATACTATTACGTACTAACGTATAACGTTATATACTATTACGTACTAATGTATAACGTTATATACTATTACGTACTAACGTGCAACGTTATATACTAATACGTAATAACGTATAACGTTATATACTATTACGTGCTAACGTATAACGTTATATACTAATACGTACTAACGTGTAACGTTATATACTAATACGTACTAACGTGTCACGTTATATACTAATACGTAATAACGTATAACGTTATATACTATTACGTACTAACGTGTAACGTTATATAGTAATACGTACTCACGTATAACGTTATATACTATTACGTACTAACGTGCAACGTAATATACTATTACGTACTAACGTGTAACGTTATATACTATTACATACTAACGTGTCACGTTATATACTAATACGTAATAACGTATAACGTTATAAACTATCACGTACTATCGTATAACGTTATATACTATCACGTAATGAGGTATAACGTTATATACTAATACGTAATAACGTATAACGTTATATACTATTACGTAATAACGTATAACGTTATATACTAATACGTAATAACGTACAACGTTATATACTATTACGTAATAACGTGTAACGTTATACACTAATACGTAATTACGTATAACGTTATATACTATTACGTACTAACGTATAACGTTATATACCACTACGTACTAACGTGTAACGTTATATATTAATACGTAATAACGTATAACGTTATATACTATTAAGTACTAACGTATAACGTTATATACTATTACGTACTAACGTGCAACGTTATATACTAATACGTAATAACGTATAACGTTATATACTAATACGTACTAACGTGTAACGTTATATACTAATACGTACTAACGTGTAACGTTATATACTAATACGTAATAACGTATAACGTTATATACTAATACGTACTAACGTGTAACGTTATATACTAATACGTACTCACGTATAACGTTATATACTATTACGTACTAACGTGAAACGTTATATACTATTACATACTAACGTGTCACGTTATATACTATTACGTAAAGACGTATAACGTTATATACTATTACGTACTAACGTATAGCCTTATATACTATTACGTACTAACGTATAACGTTATATACTAATACGTAATAACGTATAACGTTATATACTATTACGTACTATCGTATAACGTTATATACTATCACGTAATGAGGTATAACGTTATAGACTAATACGTAATAACGTATAACGTTATATACTATTACGTACTATCGTGCAACGTTATATACTAATACGTAATAACGTATAACGTTATATACTATTACGTACTAACGTATAACGTTATATACTATTACGTAATGACGTATAACGTCATATACTATTACGTACTAACGAATAACGTTATATACTAATACGTAATAACGTGCAACGTTATATACTCATACGTAATAACGTATAACGTTATATACTATTACGTACTAACGTATAACGTTATATACTATTACGTACTAACGTGCAACGTTATATACTAATACGTAATAACGTATAACGTTATATACTATTACGTGCTAACGTATAACGTTATATACTATTACATACTAACGTGTCACGTTATATACTAATACGTAATAACGTATAACGTTACATACTATTACGTACTATCGTATAACGTTATATACTATTACGTAATGAGGTATAACGTTATATACTAATACGTAATAACGTATAACGTTATATACTATTACGTACTAACGTATAACGTTATATACTATTACGTACTAACGTGCAACGTTATATACTAATACGTAATAACGTATAACGTTATATGTTATTACGTACTATCGTATAACGTTATATGGTATTACGTAAGAACGTATAACGTTATATACTATTACGTACTAACGTGTAACGTTATATACTAATACGTAATAACGTATAACGTTATATACTAATACGTAATAACGTATAACGTTATATACTAATACGTAATAACGTATAACGTTATATACTATTACGTACTAACGTGTAACCTTATATACTAATACGTAATAACGTATAACGTTATATACTAATACGTAATAACGTATAACGTTATATACTAATACGTAATAACGTATAACGTTATATACTATTACGTAATAACGTGTAAGGTTATATACTAATACGTAATAACGTATAACGTTACATACTATTACGTACTATCGTATAACGTTATATACTATTACGTACTAACGTGTAACGTTATATACTAATACGTAATAACGTATAACGTCATATACTATTACGTACTAACGTATAACGTTATATACTATTACGTAATGACGTATAACGTCATATACTACTACGTACTAACGTATAACGTTATATACTAATACGTAATAACGTGCAACGTTATATACTAATACGTAATAACGTGCAACGTTATATACTAATACGTAATAACGTATAACGTTATATACTATTACGTGCTAACGTATAACGTTATATACTATTACGTACTAACGTATAACGTTATATACTATTACTTAATAACGTATAACGTTATATACTATTACGTACTAACGTATAACGTTATATACTATTACGTAATGACGTATAACGTTATATACTATTACGTACTATCGTATAACGTTATATACTATTCCGTACTAACGTATAACGTTATATACTATTACGTACTAACGTGTAACGTTATATACTATTACATACTAACGTGTCACGTTATATACTAATACAGTAGCGGACAAAAGTTTAAGACGAAATGGAAGAAATAAATAATTGATTTACTTTCCATAAAAAATATAAATACGGTGTTCTACTTTTGGTATTAACTAATTGTACATTTGTTTGTACACTTAGAAAAAAAATTTCATTTTGATATTTTGCTCAATAGCTAAGTTATAAAAAAGGAACGAAATCTGTATAATATTTCGTCGGTCAAAAGTTTAAGACTATACAAAAAATATTAATTTTTGGTTAAAAAATATACACAATTTTTGTTTAAATTCAATATTTTGTTCAATATCCGTTATTTCTTATCCCTTCGGTACATCTTCTTGGCATAGAATCTATTAATTTTTTATATTAATCTACCGTAATATTATTCCAGGCTGTTTCAATCGTAGAGTAAAGTTCATTTAAATTTTTCGGTTTATAACCTTGTACTGTCTTTTTTATGATGCTTCACAAATTCTCGATTGGTTTAATGTCTGGTGATTGCGACGGCCACGGCAGCACGGTGATATTTTCTTCTTGAAAAAACTGTTTCACAACCCGAGCCGTGTGCTTCGGATCATTATCATTTTGAAAAATAAAATCATCACTCATATTGTTGCGTGCAAAAGGTAACATTGTGTTCTTGAGTATGTCCTTGTATTGAAAACGGTCCATAATTCCATTGATACGACATATCGGACCAGGGCCGCTTCGAGAAAAACACGCCCACACCATAACGTTGCCACCACCATGTTTAAGAGTTTTTAAAACGCACTGTGTTTTCAAACTTTCGCCAATTCGACGTCTAACGTACCGTATCCCGTCAGAACAGACGCGATTGAATTTCGATTCGTCAGAAAACAATACCTTTTGCCAATCTTCACTTGTCCAATGCTTATGAGCTTTAGCAAATGCAAGTCGTCTTTTTCGATTCCTAGAACTCAGCAGTGGTTTCTTTTGGGGTTTTCGTCCTCTTAAGTTAAAGTCTTCTAATCTTCTCCTAACAGTTCTAGCACTAATTTGTGTATCGTTTTCATAGTTTATCTCCGCAGCAATATTATTTGCACTACGAAAACAATCCTTTTCGCTCAATCGATGAATCCGGCGATCCATTTTCGGTGTTGTTTTCCGTGGTCTTCCGTTTTTCGGTTGATCGCAATACATGCCTGTCTTTAAACATTTATACCAAGCTTGTTTACAAGCTGTTTCTGACCTGTTCACTATATTTGCTATTTCGGTGAAGGTTTTACTTTGCTTTCGCAGCCTTACGATTTGTTCCCTTTCGTTTTCAAGTAAATTCTTTGATTTACCCATAGTCTGTTCCTACCTAAATGAATTTTAAGCAATAAAAGGTACACTAAACAATGATTTTGACATTCCAGAATCAAAATGTTCAAAAACTGTACTCGTACTCACGTTTTACACAGATCGTCTTAAACTAATGTCCACTGTTTCCAAGTGCTAGGCGGTAACTAACTGTTGTAACTCCTACATTGTTTGTATTTAACAACTGACTGTCTGAGGTTACGAAGGTCAAACATACAGCTACGTTATTCCAAAGAGACAAACCGAATAGAAGAACAATATGCGTATAAGATGTTTGTAATCCGGTTTACAAATCATCGTCTTAAACTTTTGTCCGCTACTGTACGTAATAACGTATAACGTTACATACTATTACGTACTATCGTATAACGTTATATACTATTACGTAATGAGGTATAACGTTATATACTAATACGTAATAACGTATAACGTTATATACTATTACGTACTAACGTGTAACGTTATATACTATTACGTATTAGTATATAACGTGACACGTTAGTACGTAATAGTATATAACGTTACACGTTAGTACGTATTAGTATATAACGTTACACGTTAGTACGTATTAGTATATAACGTTATACGTTATTACGTATTAGTATATAACGTGACACGTTAGTACGTATTAGTATATAACGTTACACGTTAGTACGTATTAGTATATAACGTTATACGTTAGCACGTAATAGTATATAACGTTATACGTTATTACGTATTAATATATAACGTTACACGTTAGTACGTAATAGTATATAACGTTACACGTTAGTACGTAATAGTATATAACGTTATACGTTATTACGTATTAGTATATAACGTTATACGTTATTATGTATTAGTATATAACGTTATATGTTATTACGTATTAGTATTTAACGTTATACGTTATTACGTATTAGTATATAACGTTACACGTTAGTACGTAATAGTATATAACGTTATACGTTATTACGTAATACCATATAACGTTCTACGTTATTAAGTAATAGTATATAACGTTATACGTTAGTACGTAATAGTATATAACGTTATATGTTATTACGTATTAGTATATAACGTGACACGTTAGTACGTAATAGTATATAATGTTATACGTTATTACGTATTAATATATAACGTTACACGTTATTACGTATTAGCATATAACGTTATACGTAGGTACGTAATAGTATATAACGTTATACGTTAGTACGTAATAGTATATAACGTTATACGTTATTACGTAATAGTATATAACGTTACAAGTTAGTACGTAATAGTATATAACGTTATACGTTAGTACGTAATAGTATATGACGTTATACGTTAGTACGTAATAGTAAATAACGTTATACGTTAGTACGTAATAGTATATGACGTTATACGTTATTAAGTAATAGTATATAACGTTATACGTTAGCACGTAATAGTATATAGCGTTATACGTTATTACGTATTAGTATATAACGTTGCACGTTAGTACGTAATAGTATATAACGTTATACGTTAGTACGTAATAGTATATAACGTTATACGTTATTACGTATTAGTATATAACGTTACACGTTAGTTCGTAGTAGTATATAACGTTATACGTTAGTACGTAATAGTATATAACGTTATACGTAATTACATATTAGTATATAACGTTACACGTTATTACGTAATAGTATATAACGTTATACGTTATTATGTATTAGTATATAACGTTATATGTTATTACGTATTAGTATTTAACGTTATACGTTATTACGTATTAGTATATAACGTTACACGTTAGTACGTAATAGTATATAACGTTATACGTTATTACGTAATACCATATAACGTTCTACGTTATTAAGTAATAGTATATAACGTTATACGTTAGTACGTAATAGTATATAACGTTATTACGTACTAACGTATAGCCTTATATACTATTACGTACTAACGTATGACGGTATATACCATTACGTACTAACGTGTAACGTTATATACTATTACGTAATGACGTATAACGTCATATACTATTACGTACTAACGTATAACGTTATATACTAATACGTAATAACGTGCAACGTTATGTACTAATACGTAATAACGTATAACGTTATATACTATTACGTACTAACGTATAACGTTATATACTATTACGTAATGACGTATAACGTTATATACTATTACGTAATGACGTATAACGTCATATACTATTACGTACTAACGTATAACGTTATATACTAATACGTAATAACGTGCAACGTTATATACTAATACGTAATAACGTATAACGTTATATACTATTACGTACTAACGTATAACGTTATATACTATTACGTACTAACGTGCAACGTTATATACTAATACGTAATAACGTATAACGTTATATACTAATACGTAATAACGTATAACGTTATATACTAATACGTAATAAAGTATAACGTTATATACTATTACGTGCTAACGTGCAACGTTATATACTAATACGTAATAACGTATAACGTTATATACTATTACGTGCTAACGTATAACGTTATATACTATTACTTAATAACGTATAACGTCATATACTATTACGTACTAACGTATAACGTTATATACTATTACGTGATGACGTATAACGTCATATACTATTACGTACTAACGTATAACGTTATATACTAATACGTAATAACGTGCAACGTTATATACTAATACATAATAACGTATAACGTTATATACTATTACGTAATGACGTGTAACGTTATATACTATTACGTACTATCGTATAACGTTATATACTAATACGTAATAACGTGCAACGTTATGTACTAATACGTAATAACGTATAACGTTATATACTATTACGTACTAACGTATAACGTTATATACTATTACGTAATGACGTATAACGTTATATACTATTACGTAATGACGTATAACGTCATATACTATTACGTACTAACGTATAACGTTATATACTAATACGTAATAACGTGCAACGTTATATACTATTACGTACTAACGTATAACGTTATATACTATTACGTACTAACGTGCAACGTTATATACTAATACGTAATAACGTATAACGTTACATACTATTACGTACTAACGTGTAACGTTATATACTATTACTTAATAACGTATAACGTTGTATACTAATACGTAATAACGTATAACGTTATATACTATTACGTACTATCGTATAACGTTATATACTATTACGTAATGAGGTATAACGTTATATACTAATACGTAATAACGTATAACGTTATATGTTATTACGTACTATCGTATAACGTTATATACTATTACGTACTAACGTATAACGTTATATACTATTACGTACTAACGTATAACGTTATATACTATTACGTACTAACGTATAACGTTATATACTATTACTTAATAACGTATACCGTTATATACTATTACGTACTAACGTATAACGTTATATACTATTACGTAATGACGTGTAACGTTATATACTATTACGTACTATCGTATAACGTTATATACTATTACGTACTAACGTATAACGTTATATACTATTACGTACTAACGTATAACGTTATATACTATTACGTACTAACTTGCAACGTTATATACTATTACGTAATAACGTATAACGTTATATACTATTACGTACTAACGTATAACGTTATATACTATTACGTAATGACGTATAACGTTATATACTATTACGTACTAACGTATAGCCTTACATACTATTACGTACTAACGTATAACGTTATATACTATTACGTACTAACGTGTAACGTTATATACTATTACATACTAACGTGTCACGTTATATACTATTACGTACTATCGTATAACGTTATATACTATTACGTACTAACGTATAACGTTATATACTATTACGTACTATCGTATAACGTTATATACTATTACGTACTAACGTGTCACGTTATATACTAATACGTAATATCGTATAACGTTATATACTATTACGTACTATCGTATAACGTTATATACTATCACGTAATGAGGTATAACGTTATATACTAATACGTAATAACGTATAACGTTATATACTATTACGTACTATCGTATAACGTTATATACTATTACGTACTAACGTATAACGTTATATACTATTACGTACTAACGTATAACGTTATTTGCTAATACGTAATAACGTGTAACGTTATATATTAATACGTAATAACGTATAACGTTATATACTATTACGTACTAACGTATAACGTTATATACTATTACGTACTAACGTGTAACGTTATATACTAATACGTAATAACGTATAACGTTATATACTATTACGTACTATCGTATAACGTTATATACTATTACGTACTAACGTATAACGTTACATACTATTACGTACCTACGTATAACGTTATATGCTAATACGTAATAACGTGTAACGTTATATATTAATACGTAATAACGTATAACATTATATACTATTACGTACTAACGTGTCACGTTATATATTAATACGTAATAACATATAACGTTATATACTATTACTTAATAACGTATAACGTCATATCATATTATGTACTAACGTATAACGTTATATACTATTACGTAATGACGTATAACGTCATATACTATTACGTACTAACGTATAACGTTATATACTAATACGTGATAACGTGCAACGTTATATACTAATACCCAATAACGTATAACGTTATATACTATTACGTACTAACGTATAACGTTATATACTATTACGTACTAACGTGCAACGTTATATATTAATACGTAATAACGTATAACGTTATATACTATTACGTGCTAACGTATAACGTTATATACTAATGCGTACTAACGTGTAACGTTATATACCATTCCGTACTAACGTATAACGTTATATACTAATACATACTAAAGTGTAACGTTATATACTAATACGTAATAACGTATAACGTTATATAGTATTACGTACTAACGTATAACGTTATATACTATTACGTAATAACGTGCAACGTTATATAGTAATACGTAATAACGTATAACGTTATATACTATTACGTACTAACGTATAACGTTATATACTATTACGTACTAACGTGCAACGTTATATACTAATACGTAATAACGTATAACGTTATATACTATTACGTACTAACGTGTAACGTTATATACTACTACGTACTAACGTGTAACGTTATATACTATTACGTACTATCGTATAACGTTTTATACTATTACGTACTAACGTATAACGTTATATACTATTACGTAATAACGTGTAACGTTATATACTAATACGTAATAACGTATAACGTTATATACTATTACGTACTATCGTATAACGTTTTATACTATTACGTACTAACGTGTAAGGTTATATACTATTACATACTAACGTGTCACGTTATATACTAATACGTAATAACGTATAACGTTATATACTATTACGTACTATCGTATAACGTTATATACTATTACGTACTAACGTATAACGTTATATACTATTACGTAATAACGTGTAACGTTATATACTAATACGTAATATCGTATAACGTTATATACCATTCCGTACTAACGTATAACGTTATATACTAATACATACTAAAGTGTAACGTTATATACTAATACGTAATAACGTATAACGTTATATAGTATTACGTACTAACGTATAACGTTATATACTATTACGTAATGACGTATAACGTCATATACTATTACGTACTAACGTATAACGTTATATACTAATACGCACTAACGTATAACGTTATATACTATTACGTAATAACGTGTAACGTTATATACTAATACGTAATTACGTATAACGTTATATACTATTACGTACTAACGTATAACGTTATATACTACTACGTACTAACGTGTAACGTTATATACTATTACGTACTATCGTATAACGTTTTATACTATTACGTACTAACGTATAACGTTATATACTATTACGTAATAACGTGTAACGTTATATACTAATACGTAATAACGTATAACGTTATATACTATTACGTAATAACGTGTAACGTTATATACTAATACGTAATTACGTATAACGTTATATACTATTACGTACTAACGTATAACGTTATATACTAATACGTACTAACGTGTCACGTTATATACTAATACGTAATAACGTATAACGTTATATACTATTACGTACTAACGTGTAACGTTATATACTAATACGTACTCACGTATAACGTTATATACTATTACGTACTAACGTGAAACGTTATATACTATTACATACTAACGTGTCACGTTATGTACTATCACGTAATGAGGTATAACGTTATATACTAATACGTAATAACGTATACCGTTATATACTATTACGTACTATCGTATAACGTTATATACTATTACGTACTAACGTGAAACGTTATATACTATTACATACTAACGTGTCACGTTATATACTATCAAGTAATGAGGTATAACGTTATATACTAATACGTAATAACGTATAACGTTATATACTATTACGTACTATCGTATAACGTTATATACTATTACGTACTAACGTATAACGTTATATACTACTACGTACTAACGTATAACGTTATATGCTAATACGTAATAACGTGTAACGTTATATATTAATACGTAATAACGTATAACGTTATATACTATTACGTACTAACCTATAACGTTATATACTATTACGTACTAACGTATAACGTTATATACTATTACGTACTAACGTGTAACGTTATATACTAATACGTAATAACGTATAACGGTATATACTATTACGTACTAACGTATAACGTTATATACTATTACGTACTAACGTGCAACGTTATATACTAATACGTAATAACGTATAACGTTATATACTATTACGTGCTAACGTATAACGTTATATACTAATACGTGCTAACGTATAACGTTATATACTAATACGTACTAACGTATAACGTTATATACTAATACGCACTAACGTATAACGTTATATACTATTACGTAATAACGTGTAACGTTATATACTAATACGTAATTACGTATAACGTTATATACTATTACGTACTATCGTATAACGTTATATACTATTACGTACTAACGTGCAACGTTATATACTATTACGTACTAACGTGTAAGGTTATATACTATTACATACTAACGTATAACGTTATATACTATTACGTAATAACGTGTAACGTTATATACTAATACGTAATTACGTATAACGTTATATACTATTACGTACTAACGTATAACGTTATATACTATTACGTACTAACGTATAACGTTATATACTATTACGTACTAACGTATAACGTTATATACTATTACTTAATAACGTATACCGTTATATACTATTACGTACTAACGTATAACGTTATATACTATTACGTAATGACGTGTAACGTTATATACTATTACGTACTATCGTATAACGTTATATACTATTACGTACTAACGTATAACGTTATATACTATTACGTACTAACGTATAACGTTATATACTATTACGTACTAACTTGCAACGTTATATACTATTACGTAATAACGTATAACGTTATATACTATTACGTACTAACGTATAACGTTATATACTATTACGTAATGACGTATAACGTTATATACTATTACGTACTAACGTATAGCCTTACATACTATTACGTACTAACGTATAACGTTATATACTATTACGTACTAACGTGTAACGTTATATACTATTACATACTAACGTGTCACGTTATATACTATTACGTACTATCGTATAACGTTATATACTATTACGTACTAACGTATAACGTTATATACTATTACGTACTATCGTATAACGTTATATACTATTACGTACTAACGTGTCACGTTATATACTAATACGTAATATCGTATAACGTTATATACTATTACGTACTATCGTATAACGTTATATACTATCACGTAATGAGGTATAACGTTATATACTAATACGTAATAACGTATAACGTTATATACTATTACGTACTATCGTATAACGTTATATACTATTACGTACTAACGTATAACGTTATATACTATTACGTACTAACGTATAACGTTATTTGCTAATACGTAATAACGTGTAACGTTATATATTAATACGTAATAACGTATAACGTTATATACTATTACGTACTAACGTATAACGTTATATACTATTACGTACTAACGTGTAACGTTATATACTAATACGTAATAACGTATAACGTTATATACTATTACGTACTATCGTATAACGTTATATACTATTACGTACTAACGTATAACGTTACATACTATTACGTACCTACGTATAACGTTATATGCTAATACGTAATAACGTGTAACGTTATATATTAATACGTAATAACGTATAACATTATATACTATTACGTACTAACGTGTCACGTTATATATTAATACGTAATAACATATAACGTTATATACTATTACTTAATAACGTATAACGTCATATCATATTATGTACTAACGTATAACGTTATATACTATTACGTAATGACGTATAACGTCATATACTATTACGTACTAACGTATAACGTTATATACTAATACGTGATAACGTGCAACGTTATATACTAATACCCAATAACGTATAACGTTATATACTATTACGTACTAACGTATAACGTTATATACTATTACGTACTAACGTGCAACGTTATATATTAATACGTAATAACGTATAACGTTATATACTATTACGTGCTAACGTATAACGTTATATACTAATGCGTACTAACGTGTAACGTTATATACCATTCCGTACTAACGTATAACGTTATATACTAATACATACTAAAGTGTAACGTTATATACTAATACGTAATAACGTATAACGTTATATAGTATTACGTACTAACGTATAACGTTATATACTATTACGTAATAACGTGCAACGTTATATAGTAATACGTAATAACGTATAACGTTATATACTATTACGTACTAACGTATAACGTTATATACTATTACGTACTAACGTGCAACGTTATATACTAATACGTAATAACGTATAACGTTATATACTATTACGTACTAACGTGTAACGTTATATACTACTACGTACTAACGTGTAACGTTATATACTATTACGTACTATCGTATAACGTTTTATACTATTACGTACTAACGTATAACGTTATATACTATTACGTAATAACGTGTAACGTTATATACTAATACGTAATAACGTATAACGTTATATACTATTACGTACTATCGTATAACGTTTTATACTATTACGTACTAACGTGTAAGGTTATATACTATTACATACTAACGTGTCACGTTATATACTAATACGTAATAACGTATAACGTTATATACTATTACGTACTATCGTATAACGTTATATACTATTACGTACTAACGTATAACGTTATATACTATTACGTAATAACGTGTAACGTTATATACTAATACGTAATATCGTATAACGTTATATACCATTCCGTACTAACGTATAACGTTATATACTAATACATACTAAAGTGTAACGTTATATACTAATACGTAATAACGTATAACGTTATATAGTATTACGTACTAACGTATAACGTTATATACTATTACGTAATGACGTATAACGTCATATACTATTACGTACTAACGTATAACGTTATATACTATTACATACTAACGTGTCACGTTATATACTAATACGTAATAACGTATAACGTTATATACTATTACGCACTAACGTATAACGTTATATACTATTACGTAATAACGTGTAACGTTATATACTAATACGTAATTACGTATAACGTTATATACTATTACGTACTAACGTATAACGTTATATACTACTACGTACTAACGTGTAACGTTATATACTATTACGTACTATCGTATAACGTTTTATACTATTACGTACTAACGTATAACGTTATATACTATTACGTAATAACGTGTAACGTTATATACTAATACGTAATAACGTATAACGTTATATACTATTACGTAATAACGTGTAACGTTATATACTAATACGTAATTACGTATAACGTTATATACTATTACGTACTAACGTATAACGTTATATACTATTACGTACTAACGTATAACGTTATATACTATTACGTACTAACGTGCAACGTTATATACTAATACGTAATAACGTATAACGTTATATACTATTACGTACTAACGTGTAACGTTATATACTACTACGTACTAACGTGTAACGTTATATACTATTACGTACTATCGTATAACGTTTTATACTATTACGTACTAACGTATAACGTTATATACTATTACGTAATAACGTGTAACGTTATATACTAATACGTAATAACGTATAACGTTATATACTATTACGTACTATCGTATAACGTTTTATACTATTACGTACTAACGTGTAAGGTTATATACTATTACATACTAACGTGTCACGTTATATACTAATACGTAATAACGTATAACGTTATATACTATTACGTACTATCGTATAAGGTTATATACTATTACGTACTAACGTATAACGTTATATACTATTACGTAATAACGTGTAACGTTATATACTAATACGTAATATCGTATAACGTTATATACCATTCCGTACTAACGTATAACGTTATATACTAATACATACTAAAGTGTAACGTTATATACTAATACGTAATAACGTATAACGTTATATAGTATTACGTACTAACGTATAACGTTATATACTATTACGTAATGACGTATAACGTCATATACTATTACGTACTAACGTATAACGTTATATACTATTACATACTAACGTGTCACGTTATATACTAATACGTAATAACGTATAACGTTATATACTATTACGCACTAACGTATAACGTTATATACTATTACGTAATAACGTGTAACGTTATATACTAATACGTAATTACGTATAACGTTATATACTATTACGTACTAACGTATAACGTTATATACTACTACGTACTAACGTGTAACGTTATATACTATTACGTACTATCGTATAACGTTTTATACTATTACGTACTAACGTATAACGTTATATACTATTACGTAATAACGTGTAACGTTATATACTAATACGTAATAACGTATAACGTTATATACTATTACGTAATAACGTGTAACGTTATATACTAATACGTAATTACGTATAACGTTATATACTATTACGTACTAACGTATAACGTTATATACTAATACGTACTAACGTGTCACGTTATATACTAATACGTAATAACGTATAACGTTATATACTATTACGTACTAACGTGTAACGTTATATACTAATACGTACTCACGTATAACGTTATATACTATTACGTACTAACGTGAAACGTTATATACTATTACATACTAACGTGTCACGTTATGTACTATCACGTAATGAGGTATAACGTTATATACTAATACGTAATAACGTATACCGTTATATACTATTACGTACTATCGTATAACGTTATATACTATTACGTACTAACGTATAACGTTATATACTACTACGTACTAACGTATAACGTTATATGCTAATACGTAATAACGTGTAACGTTATATACTATTACGTACTAACGTATAACGTTATATACTATTACGTACTAACCTATAACGTTATATACTATTACGTACTAACGTATAACGTTATATACTATTACGTACTAACGTGTAACGTTATATACTAATACGTAATAACGTATAACGTTATATACTATTACGTACTAACGTATAACGTTATATACTATTACGTACTAACGTGCAACGTTATATACTAATACGTAATAACGTATAACGTTATATACTATTACGTGCTAACGTATAACGTTATATACTAATACGTGCTAACGTATAACGTTATATACTAATACGTACTAACGTATAACGTTATATACTAATACGCACTAACGTATAACGTTATATACTATTACGTAATAACGTGTAACGTTATATACTAATACGTAATTACGTATAACGTTATATACTATTACGTACTATCGTATAACGTTATATACTATTACGTACTAACGTGCAACGTTATATACTATTACGTACTAACGTGTAAGGTTATATACTATTACATACTAACGTGTCACGTTATATACTAATACGTAATAACGTATAACGTTATATACTATTACGTACTATCGTATAACGTTATATACTATTACGTACTAACGTGTAACGTTATATACTAATACGTAATATCGTATAACGTTATATACCATTCCGTACTAACGTATAACGTTATATACTAATACATACTAAAGTGTAACGTTATATACTAATACGTAATAACGTATAACGTTATATAGTATTACGTACTAACGTATAACGTTATATACTATTACGTAATGACGTATAACGTTATATACTATTACGTGCTAACGTATAACGTTATATACTAATACGTACTAACGTGTAACGTTATATACTAATACGTACTAACGTGTCACGTTATATACTAATACGTAATAACGTATAACGTTATATGTTATTACGTACTATCGTATAACGTTATATACTATTACGTACTAACGTATAACGTTATATACTATTACGTACTAACGTATAACGTTATATACTATTACGTACTAACGTATAACGTTATATACTATTACTTAATAACGTATACCGTTATATACTATTACGTACTAACGTATAACGTTATATACTATTACGTAATGACGTGTAACGTTATATACTATTACGTACTATCGTATAACGTTATATACTATTACGTACTAACGTATAACGTTATATACTATTACGTACTAACGTGTAACGTTATATCCTATTACGTACTAACTTGCAACGTTATATACTATTACGTAATAACGTACAACGTTATATACTATTACGTACTAACGTATAACGTTATATACTATTACGTACTATCGTATAACGTTATATACTAATACGTAATAACGTATAACGTTATATAGTATTACGTACTAACGTATAACGTTATATACTAATACGTAATAACGTGCAACGTTATATACTAATACGTAATAACGTATAACGTTATATACTATTACGTACTAACGTATAACGTTATATACTATTACGTACTAACGTGCAACGTTATATACTAATACGTAATAACGTATAACGTTATATACTATTACGTGCTAACGTATAACGTTATAAACTAATACGTACTAACGTGTAACGTTATATACTAATACGTACTAACGTGTCACGTTATATATTAACACGTAATAACGTGTAACGTTATAAACTAATACGTACTAACGTGTAACGTTATATACTAATACGTACTAACGTGTCACGTTATATACTAACACGTAATAACGTGTAACGTTATATACTAATACGTACTAACGTGTAACGTTATATACTAATACGTACTAACGTGTCACGTTATATACTAATACGTAAGAACGTATAACGTTATATACTATTACGTACTATCGTATAACGTTATATACTATTACGTACTAACGTATAACTTTATATACTATTACGTACCTACGTATAACGTTATATACTATTACGTACTATCGTACAACGTTATATACTATTACGTAATGAGGTATAACGTTATATACTAATACGTAATAACGTATAACGTTATATGTTATTACGTACTATCGTATAACGTTATATACTATTACGTACTAACGTATAACGTTATACACTATTACGTACTAACGTATAACGTTATAAACTAATACGTACTAACGCGTAACGTTATATACTAATACGTACTAACGTGTCACGTTATATACTAACACGTAATAACGTGTAACGTTATAAACTAATACGTACTAACGTGTAACGTTATATACTAATACGTACTAACGTGTCACGTTATATACTAACACGTAATAACGTGTAACGTTATATACTATTACGTACTAACGTATAACGTTATATACTATTACGTACTAACGTATAACGTTATATCCTATTACGTAATAACGTATAACGTTATATACTATTACGTAATGACGTATAACGTTATATACTATTACGTACTAACGTATAGCCTTATATACTATTACGTACTAACGTATAACGTTATATACTATTACGTACTAACGTGTAACGTTATATACTATTACATACTATCGTGTCACGTTATATACTATTACGTACTATCGTATAACGTTATATACTATTACGTACTAACGTATAACGTTATATACTATTACGTACTATCGTATAACGTTATATACTATTACGTACTAACGCGTAACGTTATATACTAATACGTAATAACGTATAACGTTATATACCATTACGTACTAGCGTATAACGTTATATACTAATACATACTAAAGTGTAACGTTATATACTAATACGTAATAACGTATAACGTTATATATTAATACGTAATAACGTATAACGTTATATACTATTACGTACTAACGTATAACGTTATATACTATTACGTACTAACGTATAACGTTATATACTATTACGTAATGACGTATAACGTCATATACTATTACGTACTAACGTATAACGTTATATACTATTACGTGCTAACGTATAACGTTATATACTATTACGTACTAACGTGTAACGTTATATACTAATACGTAATAACGTATAACGTTATATACCAATACGTAATAACGTATAACGTTATATACTATTACGTAATAACGTGTAGCGTTATATACTAATACGTAATAACGTATAACGTTATATACCATTACGTACTAGCGTATAACGTTATATACTAATACATACTAAAGTGTAACGTTATATACTAATACGTAATAACGTATAACGTTATATATTATTACGTACTAACGTATAACGTTATATACTATTACGTAATGACGTATAACGTCATATACTACTACGTACTAACGTATAACGTTATATACTAATACGTAATAACGTGCAACGTTATATACTAATACGTAATAACGTATAACGTTATATACTATTACGTACTAACGTATAACGTTATATACTATTACGTACTAATGTGCAACGTTATATACTAATACGTAATAACGTATAACGTTATATACTATTACGTGCTAACGTATAACATTATATACTAATACGTACTAACGTGTAACGTTATATACTAATACGTACTAACGTGTCACGTTATATACTAACACGTAATAACGTATAACGTTATATACTATTACGTACTAACGTGTAACGTTATATACTATTACGTACTATCGTATAACGTTATATACTATTACGTACTAACGTGTAACGTTATTTACTAATACGTAATAACGTATAACGTTATATACTATTACGTAATGACGTATAACGTCATATACTACTACGTACTAACGTATAACGTTATATACTAATACGTAATAACGTGCAACGTTATATACTAATACGTAATAACGTATAACGTTATATACTATTACGTACTAACGTATAACGTTATATACTATTACGTACTAATGTGCAACGTTATATACTAATACGTAATAACGTATAACGTTATATACTATTACGTGCTAACGTATAACCTTATATACTAATACGTACTAACGTGTAACGTTATATACTAATACGTACTAACGTGTCACGTTATATACTAACACGTAATAACGTATAACGTTATATACTATTACGTACTAACGTGTAACGTTATATACTATTACGTACTATCGTATAACGTTATATACTATTACGTACTAACGTGTAACGTTATATACTAATACGTAATAACGTATAACGTTATATACTAATACGTAATAACGTATAACGTTATATACTATTACGTAATAACGTGTAACGTTATATACTAATACGTAATAACGTATAACGTTATATACCATTACATACTAGCGTATAACGTTATATACTAATACATACTAAAGTGTAACGTTATATACTAATACGTAATAACGTATAACGTTATATATTATTACGTACTAACGTATAACGTTATATACTATTACGTACTAACGTATAACGTTATATACTAATACGTACTAACGTATACCGTTATATACTATTACGTACTAACGTATAACGTTATATACTACTACGTACTAACGTATAACATTATATACTATTACGTACTAACGTGTCACGTTATATACTAATACGTAATAACGTATAACGTTATATACTATTACGTACTATCGTATAACGTTATATACTATTACGTACTAACGTATAACGTTATATATTATTACGTACCTACGTATAACGTTATATACTATCACGTAATGAGGTATAACGTTATATACTAATACGAAATAACGTATAACGTTATATACTATTACGTACTATCGTATAACGTTATATACTATCACGTACTAACGTATAACGTTATATACTATTACGTACTAACGTATAACGTTATATACTAATACGTACTAACGTGTAACGTTATATACTAATACGTACTAACGTGTCACGTTATATACTAATACGTAATAACGTATAACGTTATATACTATTACGTACCTTCGTATAACGTTATATGCTAATACGTAATAACGTGTAACGTTATATGTTAATACGTAATAACGTATAACATTATATACTATTACGTACTAACGTGTCACGTTATATACAAATACGTAATAACGTATAACGTTATATACTATTACGTACTATCGTATAACGTTATATACTATTACGTACTAACGTATAACGTTATATACTATTACGTACCTACGTATAACGTTATATACTATCACGTAATGAGGTATAACGTTATATACTAATACGTAATAACGTATAACGTTATATACTATTACGTACTATCGTATAACGTTATATACTATCACGTAATAACGTATAACGTTATATACTATTACGTACTAACGTATAACGTTATATGCTAATACGTAATAACGTGTAACGTCATATATTAATTCGTAATAACGTATAACGTTATATACTATTACGTACTAACGTATAACGTTATATGCTAATACGTAATAACGTGTAACGTTATATATTAATACGTAATAACGTATAACATTATATACTATTACGTACTAACGTGTCACGTTATATACTAATACGTAATAACATATAACGTTATATACTACTACGTACTAACGTATAACGTTATATACTATTACTTAATAACGTATAACGTTATATGGTATTACGTAATAACGTATAACGTTATATACTATTACGTACTAACGTGTAACGTTATATACTAATACGTAATAACGTATAACGTTATATACTAATACGTACTAACGTGTCACGTTATATACTAATACGTAATAACATATAACGTTATATACTATTACGTACTAACGTATAACGTTATATACTATTACTTAATAACGTATAACGTTATATGGTATTACGTAATAACGTATAACGTTATATACTATTACGTACTAACGTGTAACGTTATATACTAATACGTAATAACGTATAACGTTATATACTAATACGTAATAACGTATAACGTTATATACTAATACGTAATAACGTATAACGTTATATACTATTACGTAATAACGTGTAACGTTATATACTAATGCGTAATTACGTATAACGTTATATACTATTACGTACTAACGTATAACGTTATATACTACTACGTACTAACGTGTAACGTTATATACTAATACGTAATAACGTATAACGTTATATACTATTAAGTACTAACGTATAACGTTATATACTATTACGTACTAACGTGCAACGTTATATACTAATACGTAATAACGTATAACGTTATATACTAATACGTACTAACGTGTAACGTCATATACTAATACGTACTAACGTGTAACGTTATATACTAATACGTACTAATGTGTCACGTTATATACTAATACGTAACAACGTATAACGTTATATACTATTACGTACTAACGTGTAACGTTATATACTAATACGTACTCACGTATAACGTTATATACTATTACGTACTAACGTGAAACGTTATATACTATTACATACTAACGTGTCACGTTATATACTAATACGTAATAACATATAACGTTATATACTATTACGTACTAACGTATAACGTTATATACTATTACTTAATAACGTATAACGTTATATGGTATTACGTAATAACGTATAACGTTATATACTATTACGTACTAACGTGTAACGTTATATACTAATACGTAATAACGTATAACGTTATATACTAATACGTAATAACGTATAACGTTATATACTAATACGTAATAACGTATAACGTTATATACTATTACGTAATAACGTGTAACGTTATATACTAATACGTAATTACGTATAACGTTATATACTATTACGTACTAACGTATAACGTTATATACTACTACGTACTAACGTGTAACGTTATATACTAATACGTAATAACGTATAACGTTATATACTATTAAGTACTAACGTATAACGTTATATACTATTACGTACTAACGTGCAACGTTATATACTAATACGTAATAATGTATAACGTTATATACTAATACGTACTAACGTATAACATTATATACTAATACGTACTAACGTGTAACGTTATATACTAATACGTACTAACGTGTCACGTTATATACTAACACGTAATAACGTATAACGTTATATACTATTACGTACTAACGTGTAACGTTATATACTATTACGTACTATCGTATAACGTTATATACTATTACGTACTAACGTGTAACGTTATATACTAATACGTAATAACGTATAACGTTATATACTAATACGTAATAACGTATAACGTTATATACTATTACGTAATGACGTATAACGTCATATACTATTACGTACTAACGTATAACGTTATATACTAATACGTAATAACGTGCAACGTTATATACTAATACGTAATAACGTATAACGTTATATACTAATACGTAATAACGTGCAACGTTATATACTAATACGTAATAACGTATAACGTTATATACTATTACGTACTAACGTATAACGTTATATACTATTACGTACTAACGTGCAACGTTATATACTAATACGTAATAACGTATAACGTTATATACTATTACGTACTAACGTATAACGCTATATACTATTACTTAATAACGTATACCGTTATATACTATTACGTACTAACGTATAACGTTATATACTATTACGTAATGACGTGTAACGTTATATACTATTACGTACTATCGCATAACGTTATATACTATTACGTACTAACGTATAACGTTATATACTATTACGTACTAACGTATAACGTTATATCCTATTACGTACTAACTTGCAACGTTATATACTTTTACGTAATAACGTATAACGTTATATACTATTACGTACTAACGTATAACGTTATATACTATTACGTAATGACGTATAACGTTATATACTATTACGTACTAACGTATAGCCTTATATACTATTACGTACTAACGTATAACGTTATATACTATTACGTACTAACGTGTAACGTTATATACTATTACATACTAACGTGTCACGTTATATACTATTACGTACTATCGTATAACGTTATATACTATTACGTACTAACGTATAACGTTATATACTATTACGTACTATCGTATAACGTTATATACTATTACGTACTAACGTATAACGTTATATACTATTACGTAATAACGTGTAAAGTTATATACTAATACGTAATAACGTATAACGTTATATACCATTCCGTACTAACGTATAACGTTATATACTAATACATACTAAAGTGTAACGTTATATACTAATACGTAATAACGTATAACGTTATATATTATTACGTACTAACGTATAACGTTATATACTATTACGTAATGACGTATAACGTCATATACTACTACGTACTAACGTATAACGTTATATACTAATACGTAATAACGTGCAACGTTATATACTAATACGTAATAACGTATAACGTTATACACTATTACGTACTAACGTATAACGTTATATACTATTACGTACTAATGTGCAACGTTATATACTAATACGTAATAACGTATAACGTTATATACTATTACGTGCTAACGTATAACATTATATACTAATACGTACTAACGTGTAACGTTATATACTAATACGTACTAACGTGTCACGTTATATACTAACACGTAATAACGTATAACGTTATATACTATTACGTACTAACGTGTAACGTTATATACTATTACGTACTATCGTATAACGTTATATACTATTACGTACTAACGTGTAACGTTATATACTAATACGTAATAACGTATAACGTTATATACTAATACGTAATAACGTATAATGTTATATACTATTACGTAATAACGTGTAACGTTATATACTAATACGTAATAACGTATAACGTTATATACCATTACGTACTAGCGTATAACGTTATATACTAATACATACTAAAGTGTAACGTTATATACTAATACGTAATAACGTATAACGTTATATATTATTACGTACTAACGTATAACGTTATATACTATTACGTAATGACGTATAACGTCATATACTATTACGTACTAACGTATAACGTTATATACTAATACGTAATAACGTGCAACGTTATATACTAATACGTAATAACGTATAACGTTATATACTAATACGTAATAACGTGCAACGTTATATACTAATACGTAATAACGTATAACGTTATATACTATTACGTACTAACGTATAACGTTATATACTATTACGTACTAACGTGCAACGTTATATACTAATACGTAATAACGTATAACGTTATATACTATTACGTACTAACGTATAACGCTATATACTATTACTTAATAACGTATACCGTTATATACTATTACGTACTAACGTATAACGTTATATACTATTACGTAATGACGTGTAACGTTATATACTATTACGTACTATCGCATAACGTTATATACTATTACGTACTAACGTATAACGTTATATACTATTACGTACTAACGTATAACGTTATATCCTATTACGTACTAACTTGCAACGTTATATACTATTACGTAATAACGTATAACGTTATATACTATTACGTACTAACGTATAACGTTATATACTATTACGTAATGACGTATAACGTTATATACTATTACGTACTAACGTATAGCCTTATATACTATTACGTACTAACGTATAACGTTATATACTATTACGTACTAACGTGTAACGTTATATACTATTACATACTAACGTGTCACGTTATATACTATTACGTACTATCGTATAACGTTATATACTATTACGTACTAACGTATAACGTTATATACTATTACGTGCTAACGTATAACGTTATATACTATTACGTACTAACGTGTAACGTTATATACTAATACGTAATAACGTATGACGTTATATAGTATTACGTACTAACGTATAACGTTATATACTATTACGTAATGACGTATAACGTCATATACTATTACGTACTAACGTATAACGTTATATACTATTACGTGCTAACGTATAACGTTATATACTATTACGTACTAACGTGTAACGTTATATACTATTACATACTAACGTATAACGTTATATACTAATACATACTAAAGTGTAACGTTATATACTAATACGTAATAACGTGTAACGTTATATATTAATACGTAATAACGTATAACGTTATATACTATTACGTACTAACGTATAACGTTATATACTATTACGTACTAACGTATAACGTTATATACTATTACGTAATAACGTGTAACGTTATATACTAATACGTAATAACGTATAACGTTATATACCATTCCGTACTAACGTATAACGTTATATACTAATACATACTAAAGTGTAACGTTATATACTAATACGTAATAACGTATGACGTTATATAGTATTACGTACTAACGTATAACGTTATATACTATTACGTAATGACGTATAACGTCATATACTATTACGTACTAACGTATAACGTTATATACTATTACGTGCTAACGTATAACGTTATATACTATTACGTACTAACGTGTAACGTTATATACTAATACGTAATAACGTATAACGTTATATACCATTACGTACTAGCGTATAACGTTATATACTAATACATACTAAAGTGTAACGTTATATACTAATACGTAATAACGTATAACGTTATATACTATTACGTACTAACGTATAACGCTATATACTATTACTTAATAACGTATACCGTTATATACTATTACGTACTAACGTATAACGTTATATACTATTACGTAATGACGTGTAACGTTATATACTATTACGTACTATCGCATAACGTTATATACTATTACGTACTAACGTATAACGTTATATACTATTACGTACTAACGTATAACGTTATATCCTATTACGTACTAACTTGCAACGTTATATACTATTACGTAATAACGTATAACGTTATATACTATTACGTACTAACGTATAACGTTATATACTATTACGTACTAACGTATAACGTTATATACTATTACGTAATGACGTATAACGTTATATACTATTACGTACTAACGTATAGCCTTATATACTATTACGTACTAACGTATAACGTTATATACTATTACGTACTAACGTGTAACGTTATATACTATTACATACTAACGTGTCACGTTATATACTATTACGTACTATCGTATAACGTTATATACTATTACGTACTAACGTATAACGTTATATACTATTACGTACTATCGTATAACGTTATATACTATTACGTACTAACGTATAACGTTATATACTATTACGTAATAACGCGTAAAGTTATATACTAATACGTAATAACGTATAACGTTATATACCATTCCGTACTAACGTATAACGTTATATACTAATACATACTAAAGTGTAACGTTATATACTAATACGTAATAACGTGTAACGTTATATATTAATACGTAATAACGTATAACGTTATATACTATTACGTACTAACGTATAACGTTATATACTATTACGTACTAACGTATAACGTTATATACTATTACGTAATAACGTGTAACGTTATATACTAATACGTAATAACGTATAACGTTATATACCATTCCGTACTAACGTATAACGTTATATACTAATACATACTAAAGTGTAACGTTATATACTAATACGTAATAACGTATAACGTTATATACTATTACGTACTAACGTATAACGTTATATACTATTACGTACTAATGTGCAACGTTATATACTAATACGTAATAACGTATAACGTTATATACTATTACGTGCTAACGTATAACATTATATACTAATACGTACTAACGTGTAACGTTATATACTAATACGTACTAACTTGTCACGTTATATACTAACACGTAATAACGTATAACGTTATATACTATTACGTACTAACGTGTAACGTTATATACTATTACGTACTATCGTATAACGTTATATACTATTACGTACTAACGTGTAACGTTATATACTAATACGTACTAACGTGTAACGTTATATACTAATACGTACTAGCGTATAACGTTATATACTAATACATACTAAAGTGTAACGTTATATACTAATACGTAATAACGTATAACGTTATATATTATTACGTACTAACGTATAACGTTATATACTATTACGTAATGACGTATAACGTCATATACTATTACGTACTAACGTATAACGTTATATACTAATACGTAATAACGTGCAACGTTATATACTAATACGTAATAACGTATAACGTTATATACTATTACGTACTAACGTATAACGTTATATACTATTACGTACTAATGTGCAACGTTATATACTAATACGTAATAACGTATAACGTTATATACTATTAAGTGCTAACGTATAACATTATATACTAATACGTACTAACGTGTAACGTTATATACTAATACGTACTAACGTGTTACGTTATATACTAACACGTAATAACGTATAACGTTATATACTATTACGTACTAACGTGTAACGTTATATACTATTACGTACTATCGTATAACGTTATATACTATTACGTACCTACGTATAACGTTATATACTATCACGTAATGAGGTATAACGTTATATACTAATACGTAATAACGTATAACGTTATATACTATTACGTACTATCGTATAACGTTATATACTATCACGTAATGAGGTATAACGTTATATACTATTACGTACTAACGTGCAACGTTATATACTAATACGTAATAACGTATAACGTTATATACTATTACGTGCTAACGTGTAACGTTATATACTAATACGTACTAACGTGTAACGTTATATACTAATACGTACTAACGTGTCACGTTATATACTAATACGTAACAACGTATAACGTTATATACTATTACGTACTAACGTGTAACGTTATATACTAATACGTACTCACGTATAACGTTATATACTATTACGTACTAACGTGAAACGTTATATACTATTACATACTAACGTGTCACGTTATATACTATCACGTAATGAGGTATAACGTTATATACTAATACGTAATAACGTATAACGTTATATACTATTACGTACTATCGTATAACGTTATATACTATTACGTACTAACGTATAACGTTATATACTATTACGTACTAACGTATAACGTTATATGCTAATACGTAATAACGTGTAACGTTATATATTAATACGTAATAACGTATAACGTTATATACTATTACGTACTAACGTATAACGTTATATACTATTACGTACTAACGTATAACGTTATATACTATTACGTACTAACGTGTAACGTTATATACTAATCTGTAATAACGTATAACGTTATATACTATTACGTACTAACGTATAACGTTATATACTATTACGTACTAACGTTAAACGTTATATACTAATACGTAATAACGTATAACGTTATATACTATTACGTGCTAACGTATAACGTTATATACTAATACGTACTAACGTGTAACGTTATATACTAATACGTAATAACGTATAACGTTATATACTATTACGTACTAACGTATAACGTTATATACTATTACGTACTAACGTATAACGTTATATACTATTACGTACTAACGTGTAACGTTATATACTATTACGTACTCACGTATAACGTTATATACTATTACGTAATAACGTATACCGTTATATACTATTACGTACTAACGTATAACGTTATATACTATTACGTAATGACGTGTAACGTTATATACTATTACGTACTATCGCATAACGTTATATACTATTACGTACTAACGTATAACGTTATATACTATTACGTAATAACGTGTAACGTTATATACTAATACGTAATAACGTATAACGTTATATACCATTCCGTACTAACGTATAACGTTATATACTAATACATACTAAAGTGTAACGTTATATACTAATACGTAATAACGTATGACGTTATATAGTATTACGTACTAACGTATAACGTTATATACTATTACGTAATGACGTATAACGTCATATACTATTACGTACTAACGTATAACGTTATATACTATTACGTGCTAACGTATAACGTTATATACTATTACGTACTAACGTGTAACGTTATATACTAATACGTAATAACGTATAACGTTATATACCATTACGTACTAGCGTATAACGTTATATACTAATACATACTAAAGTGTAACGTTATATACTAATACGTAATAACGTATAACGTTATATACTATTACGTACTAACGTATAACGCTATATACTATTACTTAATAACGTATACCGTTATATACTATTACGTACTAACGTATAACGTTATATACTATTACGTAATGACGTGTAACGTTATATACTATTACGTACTATCGCATAACGTTATATACTATTACGTACTAACGTATAACGTTATATACTATTACGTACTAACGTATAACGTTATATCCTATTACGTACTAACTTGCAACGTTATATACTATTACGTAATAACGTATAACGTTATATACTATTACGTACTAACGTATAACGTTATATACTATTACGTACTAACGTATAACGTTATATACTATTACGTAATGACGTATAACGTTATATACTATTACGTACTAACGTATAGCCTTATATACTATTACGTACTAACGTATAACGTTATATACTATTACGTACTAACGTGTAACGTTATATACTATTACGTACTATCGTATAACGTTATATACTATTACGTACTAACGTATAACGTTATATACTATTACGTAATAACGTGTAAAGTTATATACTAATACGTAATAACGTATAACGTTATATACCATTCCGTACTAACGTATAACGTTATATACTAATACATACTAAAGTGTAACGTTATATACTAATACGTAATAACGTGTAACGTTATATATTAATACGTAATAACGTATAACGTTATATACTATTACGTACTAACGTATAACGTTATATACTATTACGTACTAACGTATAACGTTATATACTATTACGTAATAACGTGTAACGTTATATACTAATACGTAATAACGTATAACGTTATATACCATTCCGTACTAACGTATAACGTTATATACTAATACATACTAAAGTGTAACGTTATATACTAATACGTAATAACGTATAACGTTATATACTATTACGTACTAACGTATAACGTTATATACTATTACGTACTAATGTGCAACGTTATATACTAATACGTAATAACGTATAACGTTATATACTATTACGTGCTAACGTATAACATTATATACTAATACGTACTAACGTGTAACGTTATATACTAATACGTACTAACTTGTCACGTTATATACTAACACGTAATAACGTATAACGTTATATACTATTACGTACTAACGTGTAACGTTATATACTATTACGTACTATCGTATAACGTTATATACTATTACGTACTAACGTGTAACGTTATATACTAATACGTACTAACGTGTAACGTTATATACTAATACGTACTAGCGTATAACGTTATATACTAATACATACTAAAGTGTAACGTTATATACTAATACGTAATAACGTATAACGTTATATATTATTACGTACTAACGTATAACGTTATATACTATTACGTAATGACGTATAACGTCATATACTATTACGTACTAACGTATAACGTTATATACTAATACGTAATAACGTGCAACGTTATATACTAATACGTAATAACGTATAACGTTATATACTATTACGTACTAACGTATAACGTTATATACTATTACGTACTAATGTGCAACGTTATATACTAATACGTAATAACGTATAACGTTATATACTATTAAGTGCTAACGTATAACATTATATACTAATACGTACTAACGTGTAACGTTATATACTAATACGTACTAACGTGTTACGTTATATACTAACACGTAATAACGTATAACGTTATATACTATTACGTACTAACGTGTAACGTTATATACTATTACGTACTATCGTATAACGTTATATACTATTACGTACCTACGTATAACGTTATATACTATCACGTAATGAGGTATAACGTTATATACTAATACGTAATAACGTATAACGTTATATACTATTACGTACTATCGTATAACGTTATATACTATCACGTAATGAGGTATAACGTTATATACTATTACGTACTAACGTGCAACGTTATATACTAATACGTAATAACGTATAACGTTATATACTATTACGTGCTAACGTGTAACGTTATATACTAATACGTACTAACGTGTAACGTTATATACTAATACGTACTAACGTGTCACGTTATATACTAATACGTAACAACGTATAACGTTATATACTATTACGTACTAACGTGTAACGTTATATACTAATACGTACTCACGTATAACGTTATATACTATTACGTACTAACGTGAAACGTTATATACTATTACATACTAACGTGTCACGTTATATACTATCACGTAATGAGGTATAACGTTATATACTAATACGTAATAACGTATAACGTTATATACTATTACGTACTATCGTATAACGTTATATACTATTACGTACTAACGTATAACGTTATATACTATTACGTACTAACGTATAACGTTATATGCTAATACGTAATAACGTGTAACGTTATATATTAATACGTAATAACGTATAACGTTATATACTATTACGTACTAACGTATAACGTTATATACTATTACGTACTAACATATAACGTTATATACTATTACGTACTAACGTGTAACGTTATATACTAATCTGTAATAACGTATAACGTTATATACTATTACGTACTAACGTATAACGTTATATACTATTACGTACTAACGTTAAACGTTATATACTAATACGTAATAACGTATAACGTTATATACTATTACGTGCTAACGTATAACGTTATATACTAATACGTACTAACGTGTAACGTTATATACTAATACGTAATAACGTATAACGTTATATACTATTACGTACTAACGTATAACGTTATATACTATTACGTACTAACGTATAACGTTATATACTATTACGTACTAACGTGTAACGTTATATACTATTACGTACTCACGTATAACGTTATATACTATTACGTACTAACGTGAAACGTTATATACTATTACATACTAACGTGTCACGTTATATACTATCACGTAATGAGGTATAACGTTATATACTAATACGTAATAACGTATAACGTTATATACTCTTACGTACTAACGTATAACGTTATATACTATTACGTACTAACGTATAACGTTATATACTATTACGTACTAACGTATAACGTTATATGCTAATACGTAATAACGTGTAACGTTATATATTAATACGTAATAACGTATAACGTTATATACTATTACGTACTAACGTATAACGTTATATACTATTACGTACTAACGTATAACGTTATATACTATTACGTACTAACGTGTAACGTTATATACTAATCTGTAATAACGTATAACGTTATATACTATTACGTACTAACGTATAACGTTATATACTATTACGTACTAACGTTAAACGTTATATACTAATACGTAATAACGTATAACGTTATATACTATTACGTGCTAACGTATAACGTTATATACTAATACGTACTAACGTGTAACGTTATATACTAATACGTAATAACGTATAACGTTATATACTATTACGTACTAACGTATAACGTTATATACTATTACGTACTAACGTATAACGTTATATACTATTACGTACTAACGTGTAACGTTATATACTATTACGTACTCACGTATAACGTTATATACTATTACGTACTAACGTGAAACGTTATATACTATTACATACTAACGTGTCACGTTATATACTATCACGTAATGAGGTATAACGTTATATACTAATACGTAATAACGTATAACGTTATATACTATTACGTACTATCGTATAACGTTATATACTATTACGTACTAACGTATAACGTTATATACTATTACGTACTAACGTATAACGTTATATGCTAATACGTAATAACGTGTAACGTTATATATTAATACGTAATAACGTATAACGTTATATACTATTACGTACTAACGTATAACGTTATATACTATTACGTACTAACGTATAACGTTATATACTATTACGTACTAACGTGTAACGTTATATACTAATCTGTAATAACGTATAACGTTATATACTAATACGTAATAACGTATAACGTTATATACTATTACGTACTATCGTATAACGTTATATACTATTACGTACTAACGTATAACGTTATATACTATTACGTACTAACGTATAACGTTATATGCTAATACGTAATAACGTGTAACGTTATATATTAATACGTAATAACGTATAACGTTATATACTATTACGTACTAACGTATAACGTTATATACTATTACGTACTAACGTATAACGTTATATACTATTACGTACTAACGTGTAACGTTATATACTAATCTGTAATAACGTATAACGTTATATACTATTACGTACTAACGTATAACGTTATATACTATTACGTACTAACGTGAAACGTTATATACTATTACGTAAAGACGTATAACGTTATATACTATTACGTACTAACGTATAGCCTTATATACTATTACGTACTAACGTATAACGTTATATACTATTACGTACTAACGTGTAACGTTATATACTATTACATACTAACGTGTCACGTTATATACTAATACGTAATAACGTATAACGTTATATACTATTACGTACTATCGTATAACGTTATATACTATCACGTAATGAGGTATAACGTTATAGACTAATACGTAATAACGTATAACGTTATATACTATTACGTACTAACGTATAACGTTATATACTATTACGTACTAACGTGCAACGTTATATACTAATACGTAATAACGTATAACGTTATATACTATTACGTGCTAACGTGTAACGTTATATGCTAATACGTACTAACGTGTAACGTTATATACTAATACGTACTAACGTGTCACGTTATATACTAATACGTAACAACGTATAACGTTATATACTATTACGTACTAACGTGTAACGTTATATACTAATACGTACTCACGTATAACGTTATATACTATTACGTACTAACGTGAAACGTTATATACTATTACATACTAACGTGTCACGTTATATACTATCACGTAATGAGGTATAACGTTATATACTAATACGTAATAACGTATAACGTTATATACTATTACGTACTATCGTATAACGTTATATACTATTACGTACTAACGTATAACGTTATATACCATTACGTACTAACGTATAACGTTATATGCTAATACGTAATAACGTGTAACGTTATATATTAATACGTAATAACGTATAACGTTATATACTATTACGTACTAACGTATAACGTTATATACTATTACGTACTAACGTATAACGTTATGTACTATTACGTACTAACGTGTAACGTTATATACTTAATCTGTAATAACGTATAACGTTATATACTATTACGTACTAACGTATAACGTTATATACTATTACGTACTAACGTGCAACGTTATATACTAATACGTAATAACGTATAACGTTATATACTATTACGTGCTAACGTATAACGTTATATACTAGTACGTACTAACGTGTAACGTTATATACTAATACGTACTAACGTGTCACGTTATATACCATTACGTACTAGCGTATAACGTTATATACTAATACATACTAAAGTGTAACGTTATATACTAATACGTAATAACGTATAACGTTATATATTATTACGTACTAACGTATAACGTTATATACTATTACGTAATGACGTATAACGTCATATACTACTACGTACTAACGTATAACGTTATATACTAATACGTAATAACGTGCAACGTTATATACTAATACGTAATAACGTATAACGTTATACACTATTACGTACTAACGTATAACGTTATATACTATTACGTACTAATGTGCAACGTTATATACTAATACGTAATAACGTATAACGTTATATACTATTACGTGCTAACGTATAACATTATATACTAATACGTACTAACGTGTAACGTTATATACTAATACGTACTAACGTGTCACGTTATATACTAACACGTAATAACGTATAACGTTATATACTATTACGTACTAACGTGTAACGTTATATACTATTACGTACTATCGTATAACGTTATATACTATTACGTACTAACGTGTAACGTTATATACTAATACGTAATAACGTATAACGTTATATACTAATACGTAATAACGTATAATGTTATATACTATTACGTAATAACGTGTAACGTTATATACTAATACGTAATAACGTATAACGTTATATACCATTACGTACTAGCGTATAACGTTATATACTAATACATACTAAAGTGTAACGTTATATACTAATACGTAATAACGTATAACGTTATATATTATTACGTACTAACGTATAACGTTATATACTATTACGTAATGACGTATAACGTCATATACTATTACGTACTAACGTATAACGTTATATACTAATACGTAATAACGTGCAACGTTATATACTAATACGTACTAACGTATAACGTTATATCCTATTACGTACTAACTTGCAACGTTATATACTATTACGTAATAACGTATAACGTTATATACTATTACGTACTAACGTATAACGTTATATACTATTACGTAATGACGTATAACGTTATATACTATTACGTAATGACGTATAACGTTATATACTATTACGTACTAACGTATAGCCTTATATACTATTACGTACTAACGTATAACGTTATATACTATTACGTACTAACGTGTAACGTTATATACTATTACATACTAACGTGTCACGTTATATACTAATACGTACTAACGTGTCACGTTATATACCATTACGTACTAGCGTATAACGTTATATACTAATACATACTAAAGTGTAACGTTATATACTAATACGTAATAACGTATAACGTTATATATTATTACGTACTAACGTATAACGTTATATACTATTACGTAATGACGTATAACGTCATATACTACTACGTACTAACGTATAACGTTATATACTAATACGTAATAACGTGCAACGTTATATACTAATACGTAATAACGTATAACGTTATACACTATTACGTACTAACGTATAACGTTATATACTATTACGTACTAATGTGCAACGTTATATACTAATACGTAATAACGTATAACGTTATATACTATTACGTGCTAACGTATAACATTATATACTAATACGTACTAACGTGTAACGTTATATACTAATACGTACTAACGTGTCACGTTATATACTAACACGTAATAACGTATAACGTTATATACTATTACGTACTAACGTGTAACGTTATATACTATTACGTACTATCGTATAACGTTATATACTATTACGTACTAACGTGTAACGTTATATACTAATACGTAATAACGTATAACGTTATATACTAATACGTAATAACGTATAATGTTATATACTATTACGTAATAACGTGTAACGTTATATACTAATACGTAATAACGTATAACGTTATATACCATTACGTACTAGCGTATAACGTTATATACTAATACATACTAAAGTGTAACGTTATATACTAATACGTAATAACGTATAACGTTATATATTATTACGTACTAACGTATAACGTTATATACTATTACGTAATGACGTATAACGTCATATACTATTACGTACTAACGTATAACGTTATATACTAATACGTAATAACGTGCAACGTTATATACTAATACGTAATAACGTATAACGTTATATACTAATACGTAATAACGTGCAACGTTATATACTAATACGTAATAACGTATAACGTTATATACTATTACGTACTAACGTATAACGTTATATACTATTACGTACTAACGTGCAACGTTATATACTAATACGTAATAACGTATAACGTAATATACTATTACGTACTAACGTATAACGCTATATACTATTACTTAATAACGTATACCGTTATATACTATTACGTACTAACGTATAACGTTATATACTATTACGTAATGACGTGTAACGTTATATACTATTACGTACTATCGCATAACGTTATATACTATTACGTACTAACGTATAACGTTATATACTATTACGTACTAACGTATAACGTTATATCCTATTACGTACTAACTTGCAACGTTATATACTATTACGTAATAACGTATAACGTTATATACTATTACGTACTAACGTATAACGTTATATACTATTACGTAATGACGTATAACGTTATATACTATTACGTACTAACGTATAGCCTTATATACTATTACGTACTAACGTATAACGTTATATACTATTACGTACTAACGTGTAACGTTATATACTATTACATACTAACGTGTCACGTTATATACTATTACGTACTATCGTATAACGTTATATACTATTACGTACTAACGTATAACGTTATATACTATTACGTACTATCGTATAACGTTATATACTATTACGTACTAACGTATAACGTTATATACTATTACGTAATAACGTGTAAAGTTATATACTAATACGTAATAACGTATAACGTTATATACCATTCCGTACTAACGTATAACGTTATATACTAATACATACTAAAGTGTAACGTTATATACTAATACGTAATAACGTGTAACGTTATATATTAATACGTAATAACGTATAACGTTATATACTATTACGTACTAACGTATAACGTTATATACTATTACGTACTAACGTATAACGTTATATACTATTACGTAATAACGTGTAACGTTATATACTAATACGTAATAACGTATAACGTTATATACCATTCCGTACTAACGTATAACGTTATATACTAATACATACTAAAGTGTAACGTTATATACTAATACGTAATAACGTATGACGTTATATAGTATTACGTACTAACGTATAACGTTATATACTATTACGTAATGACGTATAACGTCATATACTATTACGTACTAACGTATAACGTTATATACTATTACGTGCTAACGTATAACGTTATATACTATTACGTACTAACGTGTAACGTTATATACTAATACGTAATAACGTATAACGTTATATACCATTACGTACTAGCGTATAACGTTATATACTAATACATACTAAAGTGTAACGTTATATACTAATACGTAATAACGTATAACGTTATATACTATTACGTACTAACGTATAACGCTATATACTATTACTTAATAACGTATACCGTTATATACTATTACGTACTAACGTATAACGTTATATACTATTACGTAATGACGTGTAACGTTATATACTATTACGTACTATCGCATACCGTTATATACTATTACGTACTAACGTATAACGTTATATACTATTACGTACTAACGTATAACGTTATATCCTATTACGTACTAACTTGCAACGTTATATACTATTACGTAATAACGTATAACGTTATATACTATTACGTACTAACGTATAACGTTATATACTATTACGTACTAACGTATAACGTTATATACTATTACGTAATGACGTATAACGTTATATACTATTACGTACTAACGTATAGCCTTATATACTATTACGTACTAACGTATAACGTTATATACTATTACGTACTAACGTGTAACGTTATATACTATTACATACTAACGTGTCACGTTATATACTATTACGTACTATCGTATAACGTTATATACTATTACGTACTAACGTATAACGTTATATACTATTACGTACTATCGTATAACGTTATATACTATTACGTACTAACGTATAACGTTATATACTATTACGTAATAACGTGTAAAGTTATATACTAATACGTAATAACGTATAACGTTATATACCATTCCGTACTAACGTATAACGTTATATACTAATACATACTAAAGTGTAACGTTATATACTAATACGTAATAACGTGTAACGTTATATATTAATACGTAATAACGTATAACGTTATATACTATTACGTACTAACGTATAACGTTATATACTATTACGTACTAACGTATAACGTTATATACTATTACGTAATAACGTGTAACGTTATATACTAATACGTAATAACGTATAACGTTATATACCATTCCGTACTAACGTATAACGTTATATACTAATACATACTAAAGTGTAACGTTATATACTAATACGTAATAACGTATAACGTTATATACTATTACGTACTAACGTATAACGTTATATACTATTACGTACTAATGTGCAACGTTATATACTAATACGTAATAACGTATAACGTTATATACTATTACGTGCTAACGTATAACATTATATACTAATACGTACTAACGTGTAACGTTATATACTAATACGTACTAACTTGTCACGTTATATACTAACACGTAATAACGTATAACGTTATATACTATTACGTACTAACGTATAACGTTATATACTATTACGTACTATCGTATAACGTTATATACTATTACGTACTAACGTGTAACGTTATATACTAATACGTACTAACGTGTAACGTTATATACTAATACGTACTAGCGTATAACGTTATATACTAATACATACTAAAGTGTAACGTTATATACTAATACGTAATAACGTATAACGTTATATATTATTACGTACTAACGTATAACGTTATATACTATTACGTAATGACGTATAACGTCATATACTATTACGTACTAACGTATAACGTTATATACTAATACGTAATAACGTGCAACGTTATATACTAATACGTAATAACGTATAACGTTATATACTATTACGTACTAACGTATAACGTTATATACTATTACGTACTAATGTGCAACGTTATATACTAATACGTAATAACGTATAACGTTATATACTATTAAGTGCTAACGTATAACATTATATACTAATACGTACTAACGTGTAACGTTATATACTAATACGTACTAACGTGTTACGTTATATACTAACACGTAATAACGTATAACGTTATATACTATTACGTACTAACGTGTAACGTTATATACTATTACGTACTATCGTATAACGTTATATACTATTACGTACCTACGTATAACGTTATATACTATCACGTAATGAGGTATAACGTTATATACTAATACGTAATAACGTATAACGTTATATACTATTACGTACTATCGTATAACGTTATATACTATCACGTAATGAGGTATAACGTTATAGACTAATACGTAATAACGTATAACGTTATATACTATTACGTACTAACGTATAACGTTATATACTATTACGTACTAACGTGCAACGTTATATACTAATACGTAATAACGTATAACGTTATATACTATTACGTGCTAACGTGTAACGTTATATACTAATACGTACTAACGTGTAACGTTATATACTAATACGTACTAACGTGTCACGTTATATACTAATACGTAACAACGTATAACGTTATATACTATTACGTACTAACGTGTAACGTTATATACTAATACGTACTCACGTATAACGTTATATACTATTACGTACTAACGTGAAACGTTATATACTATTACATACTAACGTGTCACGTTATATACTATCACGTAATGAGGTATAACGTTATATACTAATACGTAATAACGTATAACGTTATATACTATTACGTACTATCGTATAACGTTATATACTATTACGTACTAACGTATAACGTTATATACTATTACGTACTAACGTATAACGTTATATGCTAATACGTAATAACGTGTAACGTTATATATTAATACGTAATAACGTATAACGTTATATACTATTACGTACTAACGTATAACGTTATATACTATTACGTACTAACGTGAAACGTTATATACTATTACATACTAACGTGTCACGTTATATACTATCACGTAATGAGGTATAACGTTATATACTAATACGTAATAACGTATAACGTTATATACTATTACGTACTATCGTATAACGTTATATACTATTACGTACTAACGTATAACGTTATATACTATTACGTACTAACGTATAACGTTATATGCTAATACGTAATAACGTGTAACGTTATATATTAATACGTAATAACGTATAACGTTATATACTATTACGTACTAACGTATAACGTTATATACTATTACGTACTAACGTATAACGTTATATACTATTACGTACTAACGTGTAACGTTATATACTAATCTGTAATAACGTATAACGTTATATACTAATACGTAATAACGTATAACGTTATATACTATTACGTACTATCGTATAACGTTATATACTATTACGTACTAACGTATAACGTTATATACTATTACGTACTAACGTATAACGTTATATGCTAATACGTAATAACGTGTAACGTTATATATTAATACGTAATAACGTATAACGTTATATACTATTACGTACTAACGTATAACGTTATATACTATTACGTACTAACGTATAACGTTATATACTATTACGTACTAACGTGTAACGTTATATACTAATCTGTAATAACGTATAACGTTATATACTATTACGTACTAACGTATAACGTTATATACTATTACGTACTAACGTGAAACGTTATATACTATTACGTAAAGACGTATAACGTTATATACTATTACGTACTAACGTATAGCCTTATATACTATTACGTACTAACGTATAACGTTATATACTATTACGTACTAACGTGTAACGTTATATACTATTACATACTAACGTGTCACGTTATATACTAATACGTAATAACGTATAACGTTATATACTATTACGTACTATCGTATAACGTTATATACTATCACGTAATGAGGTATAACGTTATAGACTAATACGTAATAACGTATAACGTTATATACTATTAGGTACTAACGTATAACGTTATATACTATTACGTACTAACGTGCAACGTTATATACTAATACGTAATAACGTATAACGTTATATACTATTACGTGCTAACGTGTAACGTTATATACTATTACGTACTAACGTATAACGTTATATACTATTACGTACTAACGTATAACGTTATATACTATTACGTACTAACGTATAACGTTATATGCTAATACGTAATAACGTGTAACGTTATATATTAATACGTAATAACGTATAACGTTATATACTATTACGTACTAACGTATAACGTTATATACTATTACGTACTAACGTATAACGTTATATACTATTACGTACTAACGTGTAACGTTATATACTAATCTGTAATAACGTATAACGTTATATACTATTACGTACTAACGTATAACGTTATATACTATTACGTACTAACGTTAAACGTTATATACTAATACGTAATAACGTATAACGTTATATACTATTACGTGCTAACGTATAACGTTATATACTAATACGTACTAACGTGTAACGTTATATACTAATACGTAATAACGTATAACGTTATATACTATTACGTACTAACGTATAACGTTATATACTATTACGTACTAACGTATAACGTTATATACTATTACGTACTAACGTGTAACGTTATATACTATTACGTACTCACGTATAACGTTATATACTATTACGTACTAACGTGAAACGTTATATACTATTACATACTAACGTGACACGTTATATACTATCACGTAATGAGGTATAACGTTATATACTAATACGTAATAACGTATAACGTTATATACTATTACGTACTATCGTATAACGTTATATACTATTACGTACTAACGTATAACGTTATATACTATTACGTACTAACGTATAACGTTATATGCTAATACGTAATAACGTGTAACGTTATATATTAATACGTAATAACGTATAACGTTATATACTATTACGTACTAACGTATAACGTTATATACTATTACGTACTAACGTATAACGTTATATACTATTACGTACTAACGTGTAACGTTATATACTAATCTGTAATAACGTATAACGTTATATACTAATACGTAATAACGTATAACGTTATATACTATTACGTACTATCGTATAACGTTATATACTATTACGTACTAACGTATAACGTTATATACTATTACGTACTAACGTATAACGTTATATGCTAATACGTAATAACGTGTAACGTTATATATTAATACGTAATAACGTATAACGTTATATACTATTACGTACTAACGTATAACGTTATATACTATTACGTACTAACGTATAACGTTATATACTATTACGTACTAACGTGTAACGTTATATACTAATCTGTAATAACGTATAACGTTATATACTATTACGTACTAACGTATAACGTTATATACTATTACGTACTAACGTGAAACGTTATATACTATTACGTAAAGACGTATAACGTTATATACTATTACGTACTAACGTATAGCCTTATATACTATTACGTACTAACGTATAACGTTATATACTATTACGTACTAACGTGTAACGTTATATACTATTACATACTAACGTGTCACGTTATATACTAATACGTAATAACGTATAACGTTATATACTATTACGTACTATCGTATAACGTTATATACTATCACGTAATGAGGTATAACGTTATAGACTAATACGTAATAACGTATAACGTTATATACTATTAGGTACTAACGTATAACGTTATATACTATTACGTACTAACGTGCAACGTTATATACTAATACGTAATAACGTATAACGTTATATACTATTACGTGCTAACGTGTAACGTTATATACTAATACGTACTAACGTGTAACGTTATATACTAATACGTACTAACGTGTCACGTTATATACTAATACGTAACAACGTATAACGTTATATACTATTACGTACTAACGTGTAACGTTATATACTAATACGTACTCACGTATAACGTTATATACTATTACGTACTAACGTGAAACGTTATATACTATTACATACTAACGTGTCACGTTATATACTATCACGTAATGAGGTATAACGTTATATACTAATACGTAATAACGTATAACGTTATATACTATTACGTACTATCGTATAACGTTATATACTATTACGTACTAACGTATAACGTTATATACTATTACGTACTAACGTATAACGTTATATGCTAATACGTAATAACGTGTAACGTTATATATTAATACGTAATAACGTATAACGTTATATACTATTACGTACTAACGTATAACGTTATATACTATTACGTACTAACGTATAACGTTATGTACTATTACGTACTAACGTGTAACGTTATATACTTAATCTGTAATAACGTATAACGTTATATACTATTACGTACTAACGTATAACGTTATATACTATTACGTACTAACGTGCAACGTTATATACTAATACGTAATAACGTATAACGTTATATACTATTACGTGCTAACGTATAACGTTATATACTAGTACGTACTAACGTGTAACGTTATATACTAATACGTACTAACGTGTCACGTTATATACTAATACGTAATAACGTATAACGTTATATACTATTACGTACTAACGTGTAACGTTATATACTAATACGTACTCACGTATAACGTTATATACTATTACGTACTAACGTGAAACGTTATATACTAATACGTAATAACGTATAACGTTATATACTATTACGTACCAACGTGCAACGTTATATACTATTACGTAAAGACGTATAACGTTATATACTATTACGTACTAACGTATAGCCTTATATACTATTACGTACTAACGTATAACGTTATATACTATTACGTACTAACGTGTAACGTTATATACTATTACATACTAACGTGTCACGTTATATACTAATACGTAATAACGTATAACGTTATATACTATTACGTACTATCGTATAACGTTATATACTATCACGTAATGAGGTATAACGTTATAGACTAATACGTAATAACGTATAACGTTATATACTATTACGTACTAACGTATAACGTTATATACTATTACGTACTAACGTGCAACGTTATATACTAATACGTAATAACGTATAACGTTATATACTATTACGTGCTAACGTGTAACGTTATATACTAATACGTACTAACGTGTAACGTTATATACTAATACGTACTAACGTGTCACGTTATATACTAATACGTAACAACGTATAACGTTATATACTATTACGTACTAACGTGTAACGTTATATACTAATACGTACTCACGTATAACGTTATATACTATTACGTACTAACGTGAAACGTTATATACTATTACATACTAACGTGTCACGTTATATACTATCACGTAATGAGGTATAACGTTATATACTAATACGTAATAACGTATAACGTTATATACTATTACGTACTATCGTATAACGTTATATACTATTACGTACTAACGTATAACGTTATATACTATTACGTACTAACGTATAACGTTATATGCTAATACGTAATAACGTGTAACGTTATATATTAATACGTAATAACGTATAACGTTATATACTATTACGTACTAACGTATAACGTTATATACTATTACGTACTAACGTATAACGTTATATACTATTACGTACTAACGTGTAACGTTATATACTAATCTGTAATAACGTATAACGTTATATACTATTACGTACTAGCGTATAACGTTATATACTATTACGTACTAACGTTAAACGTTATATACTAATACGTAATAACGTATAACGTTATATACTATTACGTGCTAACGTATAACGTTATATACTAATACGTACTAACGTGTAACGTTATATACTAATACGTAATAACGTATAACGTTATATACTATTACGTACTAACGTATAACGTTATATACTATTACGTACTAACGTATAACGTTATATACTATTACGTACTAACGTGTAACGTTATATACTATTACGTACTCACGTATAACGTTATATACTATTACGTACTAACGTGAAACGTTATATACTATTACATACTAACGTGTCACGTTATATACTATCACGTAATGAGGTATAACGTTATATACTAATACGTAATAACGTATAGCCTTATATACTATTACGTAATAACGTATAACGTTATATACTAATACGTACTAACGTGTAACGTTATATACTAATACGTACTAACGTGTAACGTTATATACTATTACGTACTAACGTGAAACGTTATATACTAATACGTAATAACGTATAACGTTATATACTATTACGTACCAACGTGCAACGTTATATACTATTACGTAAAGACGTATAACGTTATATATTATTACGTACTAACGTATAGCCTTATATACTATTACGTACTAACGTATAACGTTATATACTATTACGTGCTAACGTGTAACGTTATATACTAATACGTACTAACGTGTAACGTTATATACTATTACGTACTATCGTATAACGTTATATACTATTACGTACTAACGTATAACGTTATATACTATTACGTACTAACGATAAACGTTATATACTAATACGTAATAACGTATAACGTTATATACTATTACGTGCTAACGTATAACGTTATATACTAATACGTACTAACGTGTAACGTTATATACTAATACGTACTAACGTGTCACGTTATATACTAATACGTAATAACGTATAACGTTATATACTATTACGTACTAACGTGTAACGTTATATACTAATACGTACTCACGTATAACGTTATATACTATTACGTACTAACGTGAAACGTTATATACTAATACGTAATAACGTATAACGTTATATACTATTACGTACCAACGTGCAACGTTATATACTATTACGTAAAGACGTATAACGTTATATACTATTACGTACTAACGTATAGCCTTATATACTATTCCGTACTAACGTATAACGTTATATACTATTACGTACTAACGTGCAACGTTATATACTATTACATACTAACGTGTCACGTTATATACTAATACGTAATAACGTATAACGTTATATACTATTACGTACTATCGTATAACGTTATATACTATCACGTAATGAGGTATAACGTTATAGACTAATACGTAATAACGTGTCACGTTATATACTAATACGTAATAACGTATAACGTTATATACTATTACGTACTAACGTGTAACGTTATATACTATTACGTACTAACGTATAACGTTATATACTAATACGTAATAACGTGCAACGTTATATACTAATACGTAATAACGTATAACGTTATATACTATTACGTAATGAGGTATAACGTTATATACTAATACGTAATAACGTATAACGTTATATGTTATTACGTACTATCGTATAACGTTATATACTATTACGTACTAACGTATAACGTTATATACTATTACGTACTAACGTATAACGTTATATACTATTACGTACTAACGTATAACGTTATATACTATTACTTAATAACGTATAACGTTATATACTATTACGTACTAACGTATAACGTTATATACTATTACGTAATGACGTATAACCTTATATAGTATTACGTACTATCGTATAACGTTATATACTATTACGTACTAACGTATAACGTTATATACTATTACGTACTAACGTATAACGTTATATCCTATTACGTACTAACTTGCAACGTTATATACTATTACGTAATAACGTATAACGTTATATACTATTACGTACTAACGTATAACGTTATATACTATTACGTAATGACGTATAACGTTATATACTATTACGTACTAACGTATAGCCTTATATACTATTACGTACTAACGTATAACGTTATATACTATTACGTACTAACGTGTAACGTTATATACTATTACATACTAACGTGTCACGTTATATACTAAATCGTAATAACGTATAACGTTACATACTATTACGTACTATCGTATAACGTTATATACTATTACGTAATGAGGTATAACGTTATATACTAATACGTAATAACGTATAACGTTATATACTATTACGTACTATCGTATAACGTTATACATTATTACGTACTAACGTATAACGTTATATACTATTACGTACTAACGTGTAACGTTATATACTATTACGTACTAACGTGTCACGTCATATACTAATACGTAATAACGTATAACGTTATATACTATTACGTACTATCGTATAACGTTATATACTATTACTTAATAACGTATAACGTTATATGGTATTATGTAATAACGTATAACGTTATATACTATTACGTAATAACGTGTAACGTTATATACTAATACGTAATTACGTATAACGTTATATACTATTACGTACTAACGTATAACGTTATATACTATTACGTACTAACGTGTAACGTTATATACTAATACGTAATAACGTATAACGTTATATACTAATACGTAATAACGTATAACGTTATATACTATTACGTACTATCGTATAACGTTATATACTATCACGTAATGAGGTATAACGTTATATACTAATAGGTAATAACGTATAACGTTATATACTATTACATACTAACGTGTCACGTTATATACTATCACGTAATGAGGTATAACGTTATATACTAATACGTAATAACGTATAACGTTATATACTATTACGTAATGAGGTATAACGTTATATACTAATACGTAATAACGTATAACGTTATATGTTATTACGTACTATCGTATAACGTTATATACTATTACGTACTAACGTATAACGTTATATACTATTACGTACTAACGTATAACGTTATATACTATTACGTACTAACGTATAACGTTATATACTATTACTTAATAACGTATAACGTTATATACTATTACGTACTAACGTATAACGTTATATCCTATTACGTACTAACTTGCAACGTTATATACTATTACGTAATAACGTATAACGTTATATACTATTACGTACTAACGTATAACGTTATATACTATTACGTAATGACGTATAACGTTATATACTATTACGTACTAACGTATAGCCTTATATACTATTACGTACTAACGTATAACGTTATATACTATTACGTACTAACGTGTAACGTTAAATACTATTACATACTAACGTGTCACGTTATATACTAAATCGTAATAACGTATAACGTTACATACTATTACGTACTATCGTATAACGTTATATACTATTACGTAATGAGGTATAACGTTATATACTAATACGTAATAACGTATAACGTTATATACTATTACGTACTATCGTATAACGTTATACATTATTACGTACTAACGTATAACGTTATATACTATTACGTACTAACGTGTAACGTTATATACTATTACGTACTAACGTGTCACGTCATATACTAATACGTAATAACGTATAACGTTATATACTATTACGTACTATCGTATAACGTTATATACTATTACTTAATAACGTATAACGTTATATGGTATTATGTAATAACGTATAACGTTATATACTATTACGTAATAACGTGTAACGTTATATACTATTACGTAATTACGTATAACGATATATACTATTACGTACTAACGTATAACGTTATATACTCTTACGTACTAACGTGTAACGTTATATACTAATACGTAATAACGTATAACGTTATATACTAATACGTAATAACGTATAACGTTATATACTATTACGTACTAACGTATAACGTTATATACTATTACATACTAACGTGTCACGTTATATACTAATACGTAATAACGTATAACGTTATATACTATTACGTACTAACTTGTAACGTTATATACTATTACGTAATAACGTATAACGTTATATACTATTACGTACTAACCTATAACGTTATATACTATTACGTAATGACGTATAACGTTATATACTATTACGTACTAACGTATAGCCTTATATACTATTACGTACTAACGTATAACGTTATATACTATTACGTACTAACGTGTAACGTTATATACTATTACATACTAACGTGTCACGTTATATACTAATACGTAATAACGTATAACGTTATATACTATTACGTACTATCGTATAACGTTATATACTATCACGTAATGAGGTATAACGTTATATACTATTCCGTACTAACCTATAACGTTATATACTATTACGTAATGACGTATAACGTTATATACTAATACGTAATAACGTATAACGTTATATACTAATACGTAATAACGTATAACGTTATGTACTATTACGTAATAACGTGTAACGTTATATACTAATACGTAATAACGTATAACGTTATATACTATTACGTACTAACGTATAACGTTATATACTATTACGTACTAACGTATAACGTTATATACTAATATGTAATAACGTATAACGTTATATACTATTACGTACTAACGTATAACGTTATATACTATTACGTACTAACGTGCAACGTTATATACTAATACGTAATAACGTATAACGTTATATACTATTACGTGCTAACGTATAACGTTATATACTAATACGTACTAACGTGTGACGTTATATACTAATACGTACTAACGTGTCACGTTATATACTATTACGTACTATCGTATAACGTTATATACTATCACGTACTAACGTATAACGTTATATACTATTACGTACTAACGTATAACGTTATATGCTAATACGTAATAACGTGTAACGTTATATATTAATACGTAATAACGTATAACGTTATATACTATTACGTACTAACGTATAACGTTATATGCTAATACGTAATAACGTGTAACGTTATATATTAATACGTAATAACGTATAACATTATATACTATTACGTACTAACGTGTCACGATATATACTAATACGTAATAACATATAACGTTATATACTATTACGTACTAACGTATAACGTTATATACTATTACTTAATAACGTATAACGTTATATGGTATTACGTAATAACGTATAACGTTATATACTATTACGTACTAACGTGTAACGTTATATACTAATACGTAATAACGTATAACGTTATATACTAATACGTAATAACGTATAACGTTATGTACTATTACGTAATAACGTGTAACGTTATATACTAATACGTAATTACGTATAACGTTATATACTATTACGTACTAACGTATAACGTTATATACTACTACGTACTAACGTGTAACGTTATATACTAATACGTAATAACGTATAACGTTATATACTATTAAGTACTAACGTATAACGTTATATACTATTACGTACTAAAGTGCAACGTTATATACTAATACGTAATAACGTATAACGTTATATACTATTACGTACTAACGTATAACGTTATATGCTAATACGTAATAACGTGTAACGTTATATATTAATACGTAATAACGTATAACGTTATATACTATTACGTACCAACGTGCAACGTTATATACTATTACGTAAAGACGTATAACGTTATATACTATTACGTACTAACGTATAACGTTATATACTATTACGTACTAACGTATAATGTTATATGCTAATACGTAATAACGTGTAACGTTATATATTAATACGTAATAACGTATAACGTTATATACTATTACGTACCAACGTGCAACGTTATATACTATTACGTAAAGACGTATAACGTTATATACTATTACGTACTAACGTATAGCCTTATATACTATTACGTAATAACGTATAACGTTATATACTAATACGTACTAACGTGTAACGTTATATACTAATACGTACTAACGTGTAACGTTATATACTAATACGTACTAACGTGTCACGTTATATACTATTACGTACTAACGTATAACGTTATATACTATTACGTACTAACGTATAACGTTATATACTATTACGTACTAACGTGCAACGTTATATACTAGTACGTAATAACGTATAACGTTATATACTATTACGTGCTAACGTATAACGTTATATACTAATACGTACTAACGTGTAACGTTATATACTAATACGTACTAACGTGTCACGTTATATACTAATACGTAATAACGTATAACGTTATATACTATTACGTACTAACGTGTAACGTTATATACTAATACGTACTCACGTATAACGTTATATACTATTACGTACTAACGTGAAACGTTATATACTAATACGTAATAACGTATAACGTTATATACTATTACGTACCAACGTGCAACGTTATATACTATTACGTAAACACGTATAACGTTATATACTATTACGTACTAACGTATAGACTTATATACTATTACGTACTAACGTATAGACTTATATACTATTACGTACTAACGTATAACGTTATATACTATTACGTACTAACGTGTAACGTTATATACTATTACATACTAACGTGTCACGTTATATACTAATACGTAATAACGTATAACGTTATATACTATTACGTACTATCGTATAACGTTATATACTATCACGTAATGAGGTATAACGTTATAGACTAATACGTAATAACGTATAACGTTATATACTATTACGTACTAACGTGAAACGGTATATACTAATACGTAATAACGTATAACGTTATATACTATTACGTACCAACGTGCAACGTTATATACTATTACGTAAAGACGTATAACGTTATATATTAATACGTAATAACGTGTAACGTTATATATTAATACGTAATAACGTATAACGTTATATACTATTACGTACTAACGTGTAACGTTATATACTAATACGTAATAACGTATAACGTTATAGACTATTACGTTCTATCGTATAACGTTATATACTATTACGTACTAACGTGTAACGTTATATACTAATACGTAATAACGTATAACGTCAAATACTATTACGTACTAACGTATAACGTTATATACTATTACGTAATGACGTATAACGTCATATACTAATACGTACTAACGTATAACGTTATATACTAATACGTAATAACGTGCAACGTTATATACTAATACGTAATAACGTATAACGTTATATACTAATACGTAATAACGTGCATCGTTATATACTAATACGTAATAACGTATAACGTTATATACTATTACGTACTAACGTATAACGTTATATACTAATACGTACTAACGTGTCACGTTATATACTATTACGTACTATCGTATAACGTTATATACTATTACGTAATGAGGTATAACGTTATATACTAATACGTAATAACGTATAACGTTATATGTTATTACGTACTATCGTATAACGTTATATACTAATACGTAATAACGTATAACGTTATATACTATTACGTACTAACGTATAGCCTTATATACTATTACGTACTAACGTATAGCCTTATATACTATTACGTACTAACGTATAACGTTATATACTATTACGTACTAACGTGTAACGTTATATACTATTACATACTAACGTGTCACGTTATATACTAAATCGTAATAACGTATAACGTTACATACTATTACGTACTATCGTATAACGTTATATACTATTACGTACTAACGTATAACGTTATATACTATTACGTAATGACGTATAACGTTATATACTATTACGTACTAACGTATAGCCTTATATACTATTACGTACTAACGTATAACGTTATATACTATTACGTACTAACGTGTAACGTTATATACTATTACATACTAACGTGTCACGTTATATACTAAATCGTAATAACGTATAACGTTACATACTATTACGTACTATTGTATAACGTTATATACTATTACGTAATGAGGTATAACGTTATATACTAATACGTAATAACGTATAACGTTATATACTATTACGTACTATCGTATAACGTTATACATTATTACGTACTAACGTATAACGTTATATACTATTACGTACTAACGTGTAACGTTATATACTATTACATACTAACGTGTCACGTCATATACTAATACGTAATAACGTATAACGTTATATACTATTACGTACTATCGTATAACGTTATATACTATTACTTAATAACGTATAACGTTATATGGTATTATGTAATAACGTATAACGTTATATACTATTACCTACTAACGTGTAACGTTATATACTAATACGTAATAACGTATAACGTTACATACTATTACGTACTATCGTATAACGTTATATACTATTACGTAATGAGGTATAACGTTATATACTAATACGTAATTACGTATAACGTTATATACTACTACGTACTAACGTATAACGTTATATACTATTACTTAATAACGTATAACGTTATATACTATTACGTAATGAGGTATAACGTTATATACTAATACGTAATTACGTATAACGTTATATACTACTACGTACTAACGTATAACGTTATATACTATTACTTAATAACGTATAACGTTATATACTATTACGTAATGACGTATAACGTTATATACTATTACGTACTATCGTATAACGTTATATACTATTACGTACTAACGTATAACGTTATATCCTATTACGTACTAACTTGCAACGTTATATACTATTACGTAATAACGTATAACGTTATATACTATTACGTACTAACGTATAACGTTATATACTATTACGTAATGACGCATAACGTTATATACTATTACGTACTAACGTATAGCCTTATATACTATTACGTACTAACGTATAACGTTATATACTATTACGTACTAACGTGTAACGTTATATACTATTACATACTAACGTGTCACGTTATATACTAAATCGTAATAACGTATAACGTTACATACTATTACGTACTATCCTATAACGTTATATACTATTACGTAATGAGGTATAACGTTATATACTAATACGTAATAACGTATAACGTTATATACTATTACGTACTATCGTATAACGTTATACATTATTACGTACTAACGTATAACGTTATATACTATTACGTACTAACGTGTAACGTTATATACTATTACGTACTAACGTGTCACGTCATATACTAATACGTAATAACGTATAACGTTATATACTATTACGTACTATCGTATAACGTTATATACTATTACTTAATAACGTATAACGTTATATGGTATTATGTAATAACGTATAACGTTATATACTATTACGTACTAACGTGTAACGTTATATACTAATACGTAATTACGTATAACGTTATATACTATTACGTACTAACGTATAACGTTATATACTATTACGTACTAACGTGTAACGTTATATACTAATACGTAATAACGTATAACGTTATATACTAATACGTACTAACGTATAACGTTATATACTATTACGTACTAACGTAGAACGTTATATACTATTACGTACTAACGTATAACGTTATATACTATTACGTACTAACGTAGAACGTTATATACTATTACGTACTAACGTATAACGTTATATACTATTACGTACTAACGTATAACGTTATATACTATTACGTACTAACTTGTAACGTTATATACTATTACGTAATAACGTATAACGTTATATACTATTACGTACTAACCTATAACGTTATATACTATTACGTAATGACGTATAACGTTATATACTATTACGTACTAACGTATAGCCTTATATACTATTACGTACTAACGTATAACGTTATATACTATTACGTACTAACGTGTAACGTTATATACTATTACATACTAACGTGTCACGTTATATACTAATACGTAATAACGTATAACGTTATATACTATTACGTACTATCGTATAACGTTATATACTATCACGTAATGAGGTATAACGTTATATACTAATACGTAATAACGTATAACGTTATATACTATTACGTACTATCGTATAACGTTAGATACTATTACGTACTAACGTATAACGTTATATACTATTACGTAATAACGTGTAACGTTATATACTAATACGTAATAACGTATAACGTTATATACCATTCCGTACTAACGTATAACGTTATATACTAATACGTAATAACGTATAACGTTATATACTATTACGTACTATCGTATAACGTTATATACTATCACGTACTAACGTATAACGTTATATACTATTACGTACTAACGTATAACGTTAAATGCTAATACGTAATAACGTGTAACATTATATATTAATACGTAATAACGTATAACGTTATATACTATTACGTACTAACGTATAACGTTATATGCTAATACGTAATAACGTGTAACGTTATATATTAATACGTAATAACGTATAACGTTATATACTATTACGTAATAACGTGTCACGTTATATACTAATACGTAATAACATATAACGTTATATACTATTACGTACTAACGTATAACGTTATATACTATTACTTAATAACGTATAACGTTATATGGTATTACGTAATAACGTATAACGTTATATACTATTACGTACTAACGTGTAACGTTATATACTAATACCTAATAACGTATAACGTTATATACTAATACGTACTAACGTGTCACGTTATATACTAATACGTAATAACATATAACGTTATATACTATTACGTACTAACGTATAACGTTATATACTATTACTTAATAACGTATAACGTTATATGGTATTACGTAATAACGTATAACGTTATATACTATTACGTACTAACGTGTAACGTTATATACTAATACGTAATAACGTATAACGTTATATACTAATACGTAATAACGTATAACGTTATATACTAATACGTAATAACGTATAACGTTATATACTATTACGTAATAACGTGTAACGTTATATACTAATACGTAATTACGTATAACGTTATATACTATTACGTACTAACGTATAACGTTATATACTACTACGTACTAACGTGTAACGTTATATACTAATACGTAATAACGTATAACGTTATATACTATTAAGTACTAACGTATAACGTTATATACTATTACGTACTAACGTATAACGTTATATACTATTACGTACTAACGTATAACGTTATATACTATTACGTACTAACGTAGAACGTTATATACTATTACGTACTAACGTATAACGTTATATACTATTACGTACTAACGTAGAACGTTATATACTATTACGTACTAACGTATAACGTTATATACTATTACGTACTAACTTGTAACGTTATATACTATTACGTAATAACGTATAACGTTATATACTATTACGTACTAACCTATAACGTTATATACTATTACGTAATGACGTATAACGTTATATACTATTACGTACTAACGTATAGCCTTATATACTATTACGTACTAACGTATAACGTTATATACTATTACGTACTAACGTGTAACGTTATATACTATTACATACTAACGTGTCACGTTATATACTAATACGTAATAACGTATAACGTTATATACTATTACGTACTATCGTATAACGTTATATACTATCACGTAATGAGGTATAACGTTATATACTAATACGTAATAACGTATAACGTTATATACTATTACGTACTATCGTATAACGTTAGATACTATTACGTACTAACGTATAACGTTATATACTATTACGTAATAACGTGTAACGTTATATACTAATACGTAATAACGTATAACGTTATATACCATTCCGTACTAACGTATAACGTTATATACTAATACCTAATAACGTATAACGTTATATACTATTACGTACTATCGTATAACGTTATATACTATCACGTACTAACGTATAACGTTATATACTATTACGTACTAACGTATAACGTTATATGCTAATACGTAATAACGTGTAACGTTATATATTAATACGTAATAACGTATAACGTTATATACTATTACGTACTAACGTATAACGTTATATGCTAATACGTAATAACGTGTAACGTTATATATTAATACGTAATAACGTATAACATTATATACTATTACGTACTAACGTGTCACGTTATATACTAATACGTAATAACATATAACGTTATATACTATTACGTACTAACGTATAACGTTATATACTATTACTTAATAACGTATAACGTTATATGGTATTACGTAATAACGTATAACGTTATATACTATTACGTACTAACGTGTAACGTTATATACTAATACCTAATAACGTATAACGTTATATACTAATACGTACTAACGTGTCACGTTATATACTAATACGTAATAACATATAACGTTATATACTATTACGTACTAACGTATAACGTTATATACTATTACTTAATAAGGTATAACGTTATATGGTATTACGTAATAACGTATAACGTTATATACTATTACGTACTAACGTGTAACGTTATATACTAATACGTAATAACGTATAACGTTATATACTAATACGTAATAACGTATAACGTTATGTACTATTACGTACTAACGTGTCACGTTATATACTATTACGTACTAACGTATAACGTTATATACTATTACGTACTAACGTGAAACGTTATATACTATTACATACTAACGTGTCACGTTATATACTATCACGCAATGAGGTATAACGTTATATACTAATACGTAATAACGTATAACGTTATATACTATTACGTACTATCGTATAACGTTATATACTATTACGTACTAACGTATAACGTTATATACTATTACGTACTAACGTATAACGTTATATGCTAATACGTAATAACGTGTAACGTTATATATTAATACGTAATAACGTATAACGTTATATACTATTACGTACCAACGTGCAACGTTATATACTATTACGTAAAGACGTATAACGTTATATACTATTACGTACTAACGTATAGCCTTATATACTATTACGTAATAACGTATAACGTTATATACTAATACGTACTAACGTGTAACGTTATATACTAATACGTACTAACGTGTAACGTTATATACTAATACGTACTAACGTGTCACGTTATATACTATTACGTACTAACGTATAACGTTATATACTATTACGTACTAACGTATAGCGTTATATACTATTACGTACTAACGTGTAACGTTATATACTAATATGTAATAACGTATAACGTTATATACTATTACGTACTAACGTATAACGTTATATACTATTACGTACTAACGTGCAACGTTATATACTAATACGTAATAACGTATAACGTTATATACTATTACGTGCTATCGTATAACGTTATATACTAATACGTACTAACGTGTAACGTTATATACTAATACGTACTAACGTGTCACGTTATATACTAATACGTAATAACGTATAACGTTATATACTATTACGTACTAACGAGTAACGTTATATCCTAATACGTACTCACGTATAACGTTATATACTATTACGTACTAACGTGAAACGTTATATACTAATACGTAATAACGTATAACGTTATATACTATTACGTACCAACGTGCAACGTTATATACTATTACGTAAAAACGTATAACGTTATATACTATTACGTACTAACGTATAGCCTTATATACTATTACGTACTAACGTATAACGTTATATACTATTACGTACTAACGTGTAACGTTATATACTATTACATACTAACGTGTCACGTTATATACTAATACGTAATAGCGTATAACGTTATATACTATTACGTACTATCGTATAACGTTATATACTATCACGTAATGAGGTATAACGTTATAGAATAATACGTAATAACGTATAACGTTATATACTATTACGTAATAACGTATAACGTTATATACTATTACGTACTAACGTGAAACGGTATATACTAATACGTAATAACGTATAACGTTATATACTATTACGTACCAACGTGCAACGTTATATACTATTACGTAAAGACGTATAACGTTATATATTAATACGTAATAACGTGTAACGTTATATATTAATACGTAATAACGTATAACGTTATATACTATTACGTACTAACGTGTAACGTTATATACTAATACGTAATAACGTATAACGTTATATACTATTACGTACTATCGTATAACGTTATATACTATTACGTACTAACGTGTAACGATATATACTAATACGTAATAACGTATAACGTCAAATACTATTACGTACTAACGTATAACGTTATATACTATTACGTAATGACGTATAACGTCATATACTAATACGTACTAACGTATAACGTTATATACTAATACGTAATAACGTGCAACGTTATATACTAATACGTAATAACGTATAACGTTATATACTAATACGTAATAACGTGCATCGTTATATACTAATACGTAATAACGTATAACGTTATATACTATTACGTACTAACGTATAACGTTATATACTATTACGTACTAACGTGCAACGTTATATACTAATACGTAATAACGTATAACGTTATATACTATTACGTGCTAACGTATAACGTTATATACTAATACGTACTAACGTGTAACGTTATATACTAATATGTACTAACGTGTCACGTTATATACTAATACGTAATAACGTATAACGTTATATACTATTACGTACTAACGTGTAACGTTATATACTATTACGTACTAACGTATAACGTTATATACTAATACGTAATAACGTGCAACGTTATATACTAATACGTAATAACGTATAACGTTATATACTATTACGTACTATCGTATAACGTTATATACTATTACGTAATGAGGTATAACGTTATATACTAATACGTAATAACGTATAACGTTATATGTTATTACGTACTATCGTATAACGTTATATACTAATACGTAATAACGTATAACGTTATATACTATTACGTACTAACGTATAGCCTTGTATACTATTACGTACTAACGTATAACGTTATATACTATTACGTACTAACGTGTAACGTTATATACTATTACATACTAACGTGTCACGTTATATACTAAATCGTAATAACGTATAACGTTACATACTATTACGTACTATCGTATAACGTTATATACTATTACGTACTAACGTATAACGTTATATACTATTACGTAATGACGTATAACGTTATATACTATTACGTACTAACGTATAGCCTTATATACTATTACGTACTAACGTATAACGTTATATACTATTACGTACTAACGTGTAACGTTATATACTATTACATACTAACGTGTCACGTTATATACTAAATCGTAATAACGTATAACGTTACATACTATTACGTACTATCGTATAACGTTATATACTATTACGTAATGAGGTATAACGTTATATACTAATACGTAATAACGTATAACGTTATATACTATTACGTACTATCGTATAACGTTATACATTATTACGTACTAACGTATAACGTTATATACTATTACGTACTAACGTGTAACGTTATATACTATTACGTACTAACGTGTCACGTCATATACTAATACGTAATAACGTATAACGTTATATACTATTACGTACTATCGTATAACGTTATATACTATTACTTAATAACGTATAACGTTTTATGGTATTATGTAATAACGTATAACGTTATATACTATTACGTACTAACGTGTAACGTTATATACTAATACGTAATAACGTATAACGTTACATACTATTACGTACTATCGTATAACGTTATATACTATTACGTAATGAGGTATAACGTTATATACTAATACGTAATTACGTATAACGTTATATACTACTACGTACTAACGTATAACGTTATATACTATTACTTAATAACGTATAACGTTATATACTATTACGTACTAACGTATAACGTTATATACTATTACGTAATGACGTATAACGTTATATACTATTACGTACTATCGTATAACGTTATATACTATTACGTACTAACGTATAGCGTTATATACTATTACGTACTAACGTATAACGATATATCCTATTACGTACTAACTTGCAACGTTATATACTATTACGTAATAACGTATAACGTTATATACTATTACGTACTAACGTATAACGTTATATACTATTACGTAATGACGTATAACGTTATATACTATTACGTACTAACGTATAGCCTTATATACTATTACGTACTAACGTATAACGTTATATACTATTACGTACTAACGTGTAACGTTATATACTATTACATACTAACGTGTCACGTTATATACTAAATCGTAATGACGTATAACGTTATATACTATTACGTACTATAGTATAACGTTATACATTATTACGTACTAACGTATAACGTTATATACTATTACGTACTAACGTATAACGTTATATACTATTACGTACTAACGTGTCACGTCATATACTAATACGTAATAACGTATAACGTTATATACTATTACGTACTATCGTATAACGTTATATACTATTACTTAATAACGTATAACGTTATATGGTATTATGTAATAACGTATAACGTTATATACTATTACGTACTAACGTGTAACGTTATATACTAATACGTAATTACGTATAACGTTATATACTATTACGTACTAACGTATAACGTTATATACTATTACGTACTAACGTGTAACGTTATATACTAATACGTAATAACGTATAACGTTATATACTATTACGTACTAACGTATAACGTTATATACTATTACGTACTAACGTAGAACGTTATATACTATTACGTACTAACGTATAACGTTATATACTATTACGTACTAACGTAGAACGTTATATACTATTACGTACTAACGTATAACGTTATATACTATTACGTACTAACTTGTAACGTTATATACTATTACGTAATAACGTATAACGTTATATACTATTACGTACTAACCTATAACGTTATATACTATTACGTAATGACGTATAACGTTATTTACTATTACGTACTAACGTATAGCCTTATATACTATTACGTACTAACGTATAACGTTATATACTATTACGTACTAACGTGTAACGTTATATACTATTACATACTAACGTGTCACGTTATATACTAATACGTAATAACGTATAACGTTATATACTATTACGTACTATCGTATAACGTTATATACTATCACGTAATAAGGTATAACGTTATATACTAATACGTAATAACGTATAACGTTATATACTATTACGTACTATCGTATAACGTTATATACTATCACGTACTAACGTATAACGTTATATGCTATTACGTACTAACGTATAACGTTAAATGCTAATACGTAATAACGTGTAACATTATATATTAATACGTAATAACGTATAACGTTATATACTATTACGTACTAACGTATAACGTTATATGCTAATACGTAATAACGTGTAACGTTATATATTAATACGTAATAACGTATAACATTATATACTATTACGTACTAACGTGTCACGTTATATACTAATACGTAATAACATATAACGTTATATACTATTACGTACTAACGTATAACGTTATATACTATTACTTAATAACGTATAACGTTATATGGTATTACGTAATAACGTATAACGTTATATACTATTACGTACTAACGTGTAACGTTATATACTAATACCTAATAACGTATAACGTTATATACTAATACGTACTAACGTGTCACGTTATATACTAATACGTAATAACGTGTAACGTTATATACTAATACGTAATAACGTATAACGTTATATACTATTAAGTACTAACGTATAACGTTATATACTATTACTTAATAACGTATAACGTTATATGGTATTACGTAATAACGTATAACGTTATATACTATTACGTACTAACGTGTAACGTTATATACTAATACGTAATAACGTATAACGTTATATACTAATACGTAATAACGTATAACGTTATATACTAATACGTAATAACGTATAACGTTATATACTATTACGTAAAAACGTGTAACGTTATATACTAATACGTAATTACGTATAACGTTATATACTATTACGTACTAACGTATAACGTTATATACTACTACGTACTAACGTGTAACGTTATATACTAATACGTAATAACGTATAACGTTATATACTATTAAGTACTAACGTATAACGTTATATACTATTACGTACTAACGTGCAACGTTATATACTAATACGTAATAACGTATAACGTTATATACTAATACGTACTAACGTGTAACGTTATATACTAATACGTACTAACGTGTCACGTTATATACTAATACGTAACAACGTATAACGTTATATACTATTACGTACTAACGTGTAACGTTATATACTATTACTTAATAACGTATAACGTTATATGGTATTACGTAATAACGTATAACGTTATATACTATTACATACTAACGTGTCACGTTATATACTATCACGTAATGAGGTATAACGTTATATACTAATACGTAATAACGTATAACGTTATATACTATTACGTACTAACGTGTAACGTTATATACTAATACGTAATAACGTATAACGTTATATACTAATACGTAATAACGTATAACGTTATATACTAATACGTAATAACGTATAACGTTATATACTACTACGTACTAACGTGTAACGTTATATACTAATACGTAATAACGTATAACGTTATATACTATTAAGTACTAACGTATAACGTTATATACTATTACGTACTAACGTGTAACGTTATATACTAATACGTAATAACGTATAACGTTATATACTATTAAGTACTAACGTATAACGTTATATACTATTACGTACTAACGTGCAACGTTATATGCTAATACGTAATAACGTGTAACGTTATATATTAATACGTAATAACGTATAACATTATATACTATTACGTACTAACGTGTCACGTTATATACTAATACGTAATAACATATAACGTTATATACTATTACGTACTAACGTATAACGTTATATACTATTACTTAATAACGTATAACGTTATATGGTATTACGTAATAACGTATAACGTTATATACTATTACGTACTAACGTGCAACGTTATATACTAATACGTAATAACGTATAACGTTATATACTATTACGTGCTAACGTATAACGTTATATACTAATACGTACTAACGTGTAACGTTATATACTACTACGTACTAACGTGTCACGTTATATACTAATACGTAATAACGTATAACGTTATATACTATTACGTACTAACGTGTAACGTTATATACTATTACGTACTAACGTATAACGTTATATACTAATACGTAATAACGTGCAACGTTATATACTAATACGTAATAACGTATAACGTTATATACTATTACGTACTATCGTATAACGTTATATACTATTACGTAATGAGGTATAACGTTATATACTAATACGTAATAACGTATAACGTTATATGGTATTACGTAATAACGTATAACGTTATATACTATTACGTACTAACGTGCAACGTTATATACTAATACGTAACAACGTATAACGTTATATACTATTACGTACTAACGTGTAACGTTATATACTATTACTTAATAACGTATAACGTTATATGGTATTACGTAATAACGTATAACGTTATATACTATTACATACTAACGTGTCACGTTATATACTATCACGTAATGAGGTATAACGTTATATACTAATACGTAATAACGTATAACGTTATATACTATTACGTACTAACGTGTAACGTTATATACTAATACGTAATAACGTATAACGTTATATACTAATACGTAATAACGTATAACGTTATATACTAATACGTAATAACGTATAACGTTATATACTACTACGTACTAACGTGTAACGTTATATACTAATACGTAATAACGTATAACGTTATATACTATTAAGTACTAACGTATAACGTTATATACTATTACGTACTAACGTGTAACGTTATATACTAATACGTAATAACGTATAACGTTATATACTATTAAGTACTAACGTATAACGTTATATACTATTACGTACTAACGTGCAACGTTATATGCTAATACGTAATAACGTGTAACGTTATATATTAATACGTAATAACGTATAACATTATATACTATTACGTACTAACGTGTCACGTTATATACTAATACGTAATAACATATAACGTTATATACTATTACGTACTAACGTATAACGTTATATACTATTACTTAATAACGTATAACGTTATATGGTATTACGTAATAACGTATAACGTTATATACTATTACGTACTAACGTGCAACGTTATATACTAATACGTAATAACGTATAACGTTATATACTATTACGTGCTAACGTATAACGTTATATACTAATACGTACTAACGTGTAACGTTATATACTACTACGTACTAACGTGTCACGTTATATACTAATACGTAATAACGTATAACGTTATATACTATTACGTACTAACGTGTAACGTTATATACTATTACGTACTAACGTATAACGTTATATACTAATACGTAATAACGTGCAACGTTATATACTAATACGTAATAACGTATAACGTTATATACTATTACGTACTATCGTATAACGTTATATACTATTACGTAATGAGGTATAACGTTATATACTAATACGTAATAACGTATAACGTTATATGTTATTACGTACTATCGTATAACGTTATATACTATTACGTACTAACGTATAACGTTATATACTATTACGTACTAACGTATAACGTTATATACTATTACGTACTAACGTATAACCGTTATATACTATTACGTACTAACGTATAACGTTATATACTATTACGTACTAACGTAGAACGTTATATACTATTACGTACTAACGTATAACGTTATATACTATTACGTACTAACGTAGAACGTTATATACTATTAAGTACTAACGTATAACGTTATATACTATTACGTACTAACTTGTAACGTTATATACTATTACGTAATAACGTATAACGTTATATATTATTACGTACTAACCTATAACGTTATATACTATTACGTAATGACGTATAACGTTATATACTATTACGTACTAACGTATAGCCTTATATACTATTACGTACTAACGTATAACGTTATATACTATTACGTACTAACGTGTAACGTTATATACTATTACATACTAACGTGTCACGTTATATACTAATACGTAATAACGTATAACGTTATATACTATTACGTACTATCGTATAACGTTATATACTATCACGTAATGAGGTATAACGTTATATACTAATACGTAATAACGTATAACGTTATATACTATTACGTACTATCGTATAACGTTAGATACTATTACGTACTAACGTATAACGTTATATACTATTACGTAATAACGTGTAACGTTATATACTAATACGTAATAACGTATAACGTTATATACCATTCCGTACTAACGTATAACGTTATATACTAATACGTAATAACGTATAACGTTATATACTATTACGTACTATCGTATAACGTTATATACTATCACGTACTAACGTATAACGTTATATACTATTACGTACTAACGTATAACTTTATATGCTAATACGTAATAACGTGTAACGTTATATATTAATACGTAATAACGTATAACGTTATATACTATTACGTACTAACGTATAACGTTATATGCTAATACGTAATAACGTGTAACGTTATATATTAATACGTAACAACGTATAACATTATATACTATTACGTACTAACGTGTCACGTTATATACTAACACGTAATAACATATAACGTTATATACTATTACGTACTAACGTATAACGTTATATACTATTACTTAATAACGTATAACGTTATATGGTATTACGTAATAACGTATAACGTTATATACTATTACGTACTAACGTGTAACGTTATATACTAATACCTAATAACGTATAACGTTATATACTAATACGTACTAACGTGTAACGTTATATACTAATACGTACTAACGTGTAACGTTATATACTAATACGTACTAACGTGTCACGTTATATACTAATACGTACTAACGTATAACGTTATATACTATTACGTACTAACGTATAACGTTATATACTATTACATACTAACGTGTCACGTTATATACTAATACGTAATAACGTATAACGTTATATACTATTACGTACTATCGTATAACGTTATATACTATTACGTAATGACGTATAACATCATATACTAATACGTACTAACGTATAACGTTATATACTAATACGTAATAACGTATAACGTCAAATACTATTACGTACTAACGTATAACGTTATATACTATCACGTAATGAGGTATAACGTTATAGACTAATACGTAATAACGTATAACGTTATATACTATTACGTACTAACGTGAAACGGTATATACTAATACGTAATAACGTATAACGTTATATACTATTACGTACCAACGTGCAACGTTATATACTACTACGTAAAGACGTATAACGTTATATATTAATACGTAATAACGTGTAACGTTATATATTAATACGTAATAACGTATAACGTTATATACTATTACGTAATAACGTGCAACGTTATATACTAATACGTAATGACGTATAACGTTATATGGTATTACGTAATAACGTATAACGTTATATACTATTACGTAATGACGTATAACGTTATATAGTATTACGTAATAACGTGTAACGTTATATACTATTACGTAATGACGTATAACGTTATATACTATTACGTACTAACGTATAGCCTTATATACTATTACGTACTAACGTATAACGTTATATACTATTACGTACTAACGTGTAACGTTATATACTATTACATACTAACGTGTCACGTTATATACTAATACGTAATAACGTATAACGTTATATACTATTACGTACTATCGTATAACGTTATATACTATCACGTAATGAGGTATAACGTTATATACTAATACGTAATAACGTATAACGTTATATACTATTACGTACTATCGTATAACGTTAGATACTATTACGTACTAACGTATAACGTTATATACTATTACGTAATAACGTGTAACGTTATATACTAATACGTAATAACGTATAACGTTATATACCATTCCGTACTAACGTATAACGTTATATACTAATACGTAATAACGTATAACGTTATATACTATTACGTGCTAACGTATAACGTTATATACTAATACGTACTAACGTGTAACGTTATATACTAATACGTACTAACGTGTCACGTTATATACTAATACGTAATAACGTATAACGTTATATACTATTACGTACTAACGTGTAACGTTATATACTATTACGTACTAACGTATAACGTTATATACTAATACGTAATAACGTGCAACGTTATATACTAATACGTAATAACGTATAACGTTATATACTATTACGTACTATCGTATAACGTTATATACTATTACGTAATGAGGTATAACGTTATATACTAATACGTAATAACGTATAACGTTATATGTTATTACGTACTATCGTATAACGTTATATACTAATACGTAATAACGTATAACGTTATATACTATTACGTACTAACGTATAGCCTTATATACTATTACGTACTAACGTATAACGTTATATACTATTACGTACTAACGTGTAACGTTATATACTATTACATACTAACGTGTCACGTTATATACTAAATCGTAATAACGTATAACGTTACATACTATTACGTACTATCGTATAACGTTATATACTATTACGTACTAACGTATAACGTTATATACTATTACGTAATGACGTATAACGTTATATACTATTACGTACTAACGTATAGCCTTATATACTATTACGTACTAACGTATAACGTTATATACTATTACGTACTAACGTGTAACGTTATATACTATTACATACTAACGTGTCACGTTATATACTAAATCGTAATAACGTATAACGTTACATACTATTACGTACTATCGTATAACGTTATATACTATTACGTAATGAGGTATAACGTTATATACTAATACGTAATAACGTATAACGTTTTATACTATTACGTACTATCGTATAACGTTATACATTATTACGTACTAACGTATAACGTTATATACTATTACGTACTAACGTGTAACGTTATATACTATTACGTACTAACGTGTCACGTCATATACTAATACGTAATAACGTATAACGTTATATACTATTACGTACTATCGTATAACGTTATTTACTATTACTTAATAACGTATAACGTTATATGGTATTATGTAATAACGTATAACGTTATATACTATTACGTACTAACGTGTAACGTTATATACTAATACGTAATAACGTATAACGTTACATACTATTACGTACTATCGTATAACGTTATATACTATTACGTAATGAGGTATAACGTTATATACTAATACGTAATTACGTATAACGTTATATACTACTACGTACTAACGTATAACGTTATATACTATTACTTAATAACGTATAACGTTATATACTATTACGTACTAACGTATAACGTTATATACTATTACGTAATGATGTATAACGTTATATACTATTACGTACTAACGTATAGCCTTATATACTATTACGTACTAACGTATAACGTTATATACTATTACGTACTAACGTGTAACGTTATATACTATTACATACTAACGTGTCACGTTATATACTAAATCGTAATAACGTATAACGTTACATACTATTACGTACTATCGTATAACGTTATATACTGTTACGTACTAACGTATAACGTTATATACTATTACGTACTAACGTAGAACGCTATATACTATTACGTACTAACGTATAACGTTATATACTATTACGTACTAACGTAGAACGTTATATACTATTACGTACTAACGTATAACGTTATATACTATTACGTACTAACTTGTAACGTTATATACTATTACGTAATAACGTATAACGTTATATATTATTACGTACTAACCTATAACGTTATATACTATTACGTAATGACGTATAACGTTATATACTATTACGTACTAACGTATAGCCTTATATACTATTACGTACTAACGTATAACGTTATATACTATTACGTACTAACGTGTAACGTTATATACTATTACATACTAACGTGTCACGTTATATACTAATACGTAATAACGTATAACGTTATATACTATTACGTACTATCGTATAACGTTATATACTATCACGTAATGAGGTATAACGTTATATACTAATACGTAATAACGTATAACGTTATATACTATTACGTACTATCGTATAACGTTAGATACTATTACGTACTAACGTATAACGTTATATACTATTACGTAATAACGTGTAACGTTATATACTAATACGTAATAACGTATAACGTTATATACCATTCCGTACTAACGTATAACGTTATATACTAATACGTAATAACGTATAACGTTATATACTATTACGTACTATCGTATAACGTTATATACTATCACGTACTAACGTATAACGTTATATACTATTACGTACTAACGTATAACGTTATATACTATTACGTACTATCGTATAACGTTATATACTATTACGTACTAACGTGTAACGTTATATACTATTACATACTAACGTGTCACGTTATATACTAATACGTAATAACGTATAACGTTATATACTATTACGTACTATCGTATAACGTTATATACTATCACGTAATGAGGTATAACGTTATATACTAATACGTAATAACGTATAACGTTATATACTATTACGTACTAACGTGTCACGTTATATACTAATACGTAATAACATATAACGTTATATACTATTACGTACTAACGTATAACGTTATATACTATTACTTAATAACGTATAACGTTATATGGTATTACGTAATAACGTATAACGTTATATACTATTACGTACTAACGTGTAACGTTATATACTAATACCTAATAACGTATAACGTTATATACTAATACGTACTAACGTGTAACGTTATATACTAATACGTACTAACGTGTAACGTTATATACTAATACGTACTAACGTGTCACGTTATATACTAATACGTAACAACGTGTAACGTTATATACTAATACGTACTAACGTGTCACGTTATATATTAATACGTAATAACGTATAACGTTATATACTATTACGTACTAACGTGTAACGTTATATACTATTACATACTAACGTGTCACGTTATATACTAATACGTAATAACGTATAACGTTATATACTATTACGTACTATCGTATAACGTTATATACTATCACGTAATGAGGTATAACGTTATATACTAATACGTAATAACGTATAACGTTATATACTATTACGTACTATCGTATAACGTTAGATACTATTACGTACTAACGTATAACGTTATATACTATTACGTACTAACGTATAACGTTAAATGCTAATACGTAATAACGTGTAACATTATATATTAATACGTAATAACGTATAACGTTATATGCTAATACGTACTATCGTATAACGTTATATACTATTACGTAATGAGGTATAACGTTATATACTAATACCTAATAACGTATAACGTTATATACTAATACGTACTAACGTGTAACGTTATATACTAATACGTAATAACATATAACGTTAGATACTATTACGTACTAACGTATAACGTTATATACTATTACTTAATAACGTATAACGTTATATGGTATTACGTAATAACGTATAACGTTATATACTATTACGTACTAACGTGTAACGTTATATACTAATACCTATTAACATATAACGTTATATACTAATACGTACTAACGTGTAACGTTATATACTAATACGTAATAACATATAACGTTATATACTATTACGTACTAACGTGTAACGTTATATACTATTACGTACTAACGTATAACGTTATATACTAATACGTAATAACGTGCAACGTTATATACTAATACGTAATAACGTATAACGTTATATACTATTACGTACTATCGTATAACGTTGTATACTATTACGTAATGAGGTATAACGTTATATACTAATACGTAATAACGTATAACGTTATATGTTATTACGTACTATCGTATAACGTTATATACTAATACGTAATAACGTATAACGTTATATACTATTACGTACTAACGTATAGCCTTATATACTATTACGTACTAACGTATAACATTATATACTATTACGTACTAACGTGTAACGTTATATACTATTGCATACTAACGTGTCACGTTATATACTAAATCGTAATAACGTATAACGTTACATACTATTACGTACTATCGTATAACGTTATATACTATTACGTACTAACGTATAACGTTATATACTATTACGTAATGACGTATAACGTTATATACTATTACGTACTAACGTATAGCCTTATATACTATTACGTACTAACGTATAACGTTATATACTATTACGTACTAACGTGTAACGTTATATACTATTACATACTAACGTGTCACGTTATATACTAAATCGTAATAACGTATAACGTTACATACTATTACGTACTATCGTATAACGTTATATACTATTACGTAATGAGGTATAACGTTATATACTAATACGTAATAACGTATAACGTTATATACTATTACGTACTAACGTGTCACGTTATATACTAATACGAAATAACATATAACGTTATATACTATTACGTACTAACGTATAACGTTATATACTATTACTTAATAACGTATAACGTTATATACTATCACGTAATGAGGTATTACGTTATATACTAATACGTAATAACGTATAACGTTATATACTATTACGTACTATCGTATAACGTTAGATACTATTACGTACTAACGTATAACGTTATATACTATTACGTAATAACGTGTAACGTTATATACTAATACGTAATAACGTATAACGTTATATACCATTCCGTACTAACGTATAACGTTATATACTAATACGTAATAACGTATAACGTTATATACTATTACGTACTATCGTATAACGTTATATACTATCACGTACTAACGTATGACGTTATATACTATTACGTACTAACGTATAACGTTAAATGCTAATACGTAATAACGTGTAACATTATATATTAATACGTAATAACGTATAACGTTATATACTATTACGTACTAACGTATAACGTTATATGCTAATACGTAATAACGTGTAACGTTATATATTAATACGTAATAACGTATAACATTATATACTATTACGTACTAACGTGTCACGTTATATACTAATACGTAATAACATATAACGTTATATACTATTACGTACTAACGTATAACGTTATATACTATTACTTAATAACGTATAACGTTATATGGTATTACGTAATAACGTATAACGTTATATACTATTACGTACTAACGTATAGCCTTATATACTATTACGTACTAACGTATAACGTTATATACTATTACGTACTAACGTGTAACGTTATATACTATTACATACTAACGTGTCACGTTATATACTAAATCGTAATAACGTATAACGTTACATACTATTACGTACTATCGTATAACGTTATATACTATTACGTACTAACGTATAACGTTATATACTATTACGTAATGACGTATAACGTTATATACTATTACGTACTAACGTATAGCCTTATATACTATTACGTACTAACGTATAACGTTATATACTATTACGTACTAACGTAGAACGTTATATACTATTACGTACTAACGTATAACGTTATATACTATTACGTACTAACTTGTAACGTTATATACTATTACGTAATAACGTATAACGTTATATACTATTACGTACTAACCTATAACGTTATATACTATTACGTAATGACGTATAACGTTATATACTATTACGTACTAACGTATAGCCTTATATACTATTACGTACTAACGTATAACGTTATATACTATTACGTACTAACGTAGAACGTTATATACTATTACGTACTAACGTATAACGTTATATACTATTACGTACTAACGTAGAACGTTATATACTATTACGTACTAACGTATAACGTTATATACTATTACGTACTAACTTGTAACGTTATATACTATTACGTAATAACGTATAACGTTATATACTATTACGTACTAACCTATAACGTTATATACTATTACGTAATGACGTATAACGTTATATACTATTACGTACTAACGTATAGCCTTATATACTATTACGCACTAACGTATAACGTTATATACTATTACGTACTAACGTGTAACGTTATATACTATTACATACTAACGTGTCACGTTATATACTAATACGTAATAACGTATAACGTTATATACTATTACGTACTATCGTATAACGTTATATACTATCACGTAATGAGGTATAACGTTATATACTAATACGTAATAACGTATAACGTTATATACTATTACGTACTATCGTATAACGTTAGATACTATTACGTACTAACGTATAACGTTATATACTATTACGTAATAACGTGTAACGTTATATACTAATACGTAATAACGTATAACGTTATATACCATTCCGTACTAACGTATAACGTTATATACTAATACGTAATAACGTATAACGTTATATACTATTACGTACTATCGTATAACGTTATATACTATCACGTACTAACGTATAACGTTATATACTATTACGTACTAACGTATAACGTTAAATGCTAATACGTAATAACGTGTAACATTATATATTAATACGTAATAACGTATAACGTTATATACTATTACGTACTAACGTATAACGTTATATGCTAATACGTAATAACGTGTAACGTTATATATTAATACGTAATAACGTATAACATTATATACTATTACGTACTATCGTATAACGTTATATACTAATACGTAATAACGTATAACGTTATATACTATTACGTACTAACGTATAACGTTATATACTATTACGTACTAACGTGTAACGTTATATACTATTACATACTAACGTGTCACGTTATATACTAAATCGTAATAACGTATAACGTTACATACTATTACGTACTATCGTATAACGTTATATACTATTACGCACTAACGTATAACGTTATATACTATTACGTACTAACGTGTAACGTTATATACTATTACATACTAACGTGTCACGTTATATACTAATACGTAATAACGTATAACGTTATATACTATTACGTACTATCGTATAACGTTATATACTATCACGTAATGAGGTATAACGTTATATACTAATACGTAATAACGTATAACGTTATATACTATTACGTACTATCGTATAACGTTAGATACTATTACGTACTAACGTATAACGTTATATACTATTACGTAATAACGTGTAACGTTATATACTAATACGTAATAACGTATAACGTTATATACCATTCCGTACTAACGTATAACGTTATATACTAATACGTAATAACGTATAACGTTATATACTATTACGTACTAACGTGTAACGTTATATACTAATACCTAATAACGTATAACGTTATATACTATTAAGTACTAACGTATAACGTTATATACTATTACGTACTAACGTGCAACGTTATATACTAATACGTAATAACGTATAACGTTATATACTAATACGTACTAACGTGTAACGTTATATACTAATACGTACTAACGTGTAACGTTATATACTAATACGTACTAACGTGTCACGTTATATACTAATACGTAACAACGTATAACGTTATATACTATTACGTACTAACGTGTAACGTTATATACTATTACTTAATAACGTATAACGTTATATGGTATTACGTAATAACGTATAACGTTATATACTATTACATACTAACGTGTCACGTTATATACTATCACGTAATGAGGTATAACGTTATATACTAATACGTAATAACGTATAACGTTATATACTATTACGTACTAACGTGTAACGTTATATACTAATACGTAATAACGTATAACGTTATATACTAATACGTAATAACGTATAACGTTATATACTAATACGTAATAACGTATAACGTTATATACTACTACGTACTAACGTGTAACGTTATATACTAATACGTAATAACGTATAACGTTATATACTATTAAGTACTAACGTATAACGTTATATACTATTACGTACTAACGTGTAACGTTATATACTAATACGTAATAACGTATAACGTTATATACTATTAAGTACTAACGTATAACGTTATATACTATTACGTACTAACGTGCAACGTTATATACTAATACGTACTAACGTGTCACGTTATATACTAATACGTAACAACGTATAACGTTATATACTATTACGTACTAACGTATAACGTTATATGCTAATACGTAATAACGTGTAACGTTATATATTAATACGTAATAACGTATAACATTATATACTATTACGTACTAACGTGTCACGTTATATACTAATACGTAATAACATATAACGTTATATACTATTACGTACTAACGTATAACGTTATATACTATTACTTAATAACGTATAACGTTATATGGTATTACGTAATAACGTATAACGTTATATACTATTACGTACTAACGTGTAACGTTATATACTAATACCTAATAACGTATAACGTTATATACTAATACGTACTAACGTGTCACGTTATATACTAATACGTAATAACATATAACGTTATATACTATTACGTACTAACGTATAACGTTATATACTATTACTTAATAACGTATAACGTTATATGGTATTACGTAATAACGTATAACGTTATATACTATTACGTACTAACGTGTAACGTTATATACTAATACGTAATAACGTATAACGTTATATACTAATACGTAATAACGTATAACGTTATATACTAATACGTAATAACGTATAACGTTATATACTATTACGTAATAACGTGTAACGTTATATACTAATACGTAATTACGTATAACGTTATATACTATTACGTACTAACGTATAACGTTATATACTACTACGTACTAACGTGTAACGTTATATACTAATACGTAATAACGTATAACGTTATATACTATTAAGTACTAACGTATAACGTTATATACTATTACGTACTAACGTGCAACGTTATATACTAATACGTAATAACGTATAACGTTATATACTAATACGTACTAACGTGTAACGTTATATACTAATACGTACTAACGTGTAACGTTATATACTAATACGTACTAACGTGTCACGTTATATACTAATACGTAACAACGTATAACGTTATATACTATTACGTACTAACGTGTAACGTTATATACTATTACTTAATATCGTATAACGTTATATGGTATTACGTAATAACGTATAACATTATATACTATTACATACTAACGTGTCACGTTATATACTATCACGTAATGAGGTATAACGTTATATACTAATACGTAATAACGTATAACGTTATATACTATTACGTACTAACGTGTAACGTTATATACTAATACGTAATAACGTATAACGTTATATACTAATACGTAATAACGTATAACGTTATATACTAATACGTAATAACGTATAACGTTATATACTACTACGTACTAACGTGTAACGTTATATACTAATACGTAATAACGTATAACGTTATATACTATTAAGTACTAACGTATAACGTTATATACTATTACGTACTAACGTGTAACGTTATATACTAATACGTAATAACGTATAACGTTATATACTATTAAGTACTAACGTATAACGTTATATACTATTACGTACTAACGTGCAACGTTATATACTAATACGTAATTACGTATAACGTTATATACTAATACGTACTAACGTGTAACGTTATATACTAATACGTACTAACGTGTAACGTTATATACTAATACGTACTAACGTGTCACGTTATATACTAATACGTAACAACGTATAACGTTATATACTATTACGTACTAACGTGTAACGTTATATACTATTACTTAATAACGTATAACGTTATATGGTATTACGTAATAACGTATAACGTTATATACTATTGCATACTAACGTGTCACGTTATATACTATCACGTAATGAGGTATAACGTTATATACTAATACGTAATAACGTATAACGTTATATACTATTACGTACTAACGTGTAACGTTATATAATAATACGTAATAACGTATAACGTTATATACTAATACGTAATAACGTATAACGTTATATACTAATACGTAATAACGTATAACGTTATATACTACTACGTACTAACGTGTAACGTTATATACTAATACGTAATAACGTATAACGTTATATACTATTAAGTACTAACGTATAACGTTATATACTATTACGTACTAACGTGTAACGTTATATACTAATACGTAATAACGTATAACGTTATATACTATTAAGTACTAACGTATAACGTTATATACCATTACGTACTAACGTGCAACGTTATATGCTAATACGTAATAACGTGTAACGTTATATATTAATACGTAATAACGTATAACATTATATACTATTACGTACTAACGTGTCACGTTATATACTAATACGTAATAACATATAACGTTATATACTATTACGTACTAACGTATAACGTTATATACTATTACTTAATAACGTATAACGTTATACGTTATTACGTAATAACGTATAACGTTATATACTATTACGTACTAACGTGCAACGTTATATACTAATACGTAATAACGTATAACGTTATATACTATTACGTGCTAACGTATAACGTTATATACTAATACGTACTAACGTGTAACGTTATATACTAATACGTACTAACGTGTCACGTTATATACTAATACGTAATAACGTATAACGTTATATACTATTACGTACTAACGTGTAACGTTATATACTATTACGTACTAACGTGTAACGTTATATAGTATTACATACTAACGTGTCACGTTATATACTAATACGTAATAACGTATAACGTTATATACTATTACGTACTATCGTATAACGTTATATACAATCACGTAATGAGGTATAACGTTATATACTAATACGTAATAACGTATAACGTTATATGCTATTACGTACTATCGTATAACGTTAGATACTATTACGTACTAACGTATAACGTTATATACTATTACTTAATAACGTATAACGTTATATGGTATTACGTAATAACGTATAACGTTATATACTATTACGTACTAACGTATAACGTTATATGCTAATACGTAATAACGTGTAACGTTATATACTAATACGTACTAACGTGTCACGTTATATACTAATACGTAACAACGTATAACGTTATATACTATTACGTACTAACGTGTAACGTTATATACTATTACTTAATATCGTATAACGTTATATGGTATTACGTAATAACGTATAACGTTATATACTATTACATACTAACGTGTCACGTTATATACTATCACGTAATGAGGTATAACGTTATATACTAATACGTAATAACGTATAACGTTATATACTATTACGTACTAACGTGTAACGTTATATACTAATACGTAATAACGTATAACGTTATATACTAATACGTAATAACGTATAACGTTATATACTAATACGTAATAACGTATAACGTTATATACTACTACGTACTAACGTGTAACGTTATATACTAATACGTAATAACGTATAACGTTATATACTATTACGTACTAACGTGTAACGTTATATAATAATACGTAATAACGTATAACGTTATATACTAATACGTAATAACGTATAACGTTATATACTAATACGTAATAACGTATAACGTTATATACTACTACGTACTAACGTGTAACGTTATATACTAATACGTAATAACGTATAACGTTATATACTATTAAGTACTAACGTATAACGTTATATACTATTACGTACTAACGTAGAACGTTATATACTATTACGTACTAACGTATAACGTTATATACTATTACGTACTAACTTGTAACGTTATATACTATTACGTAATAACGTATAACGTTATATACTATTACGTACTAACCTATAACGTTATATACTATTACGTAATGACGTATAACGTTATATACTATTACGTACTAACGTATAGCCTTATATACTATTACGTACTAACGTATAACGTTATATACTATTACGTACTAACGTAGAACGTTATATACTATTACGTACTAACGTATAACGTTATATACTATTACGTACTAACGTAGAACGTTATATACTATTACGTACTAACGTATAACGTTATATACTATTACGTACTAACTTGTAACGTTATATACTATTACGTAATAACGTATAACGTTATATACTATTACGTACTAACCTATAACGTTATATACTATTACGTAATGACGTATAACGTTATATACTATTACGTACTAACGTATAGCCTTATATACTATTACGCACTAACGTATAACGTTATATACTATTACGTACTAACGTGTAACGTTATATACTATTACATACTAACGTGTCACGTTATATACTAATACGTAATAACGTATAACGTTATATACTATTACGTACTATCGTATAACGTTATATACTATCACGTAATGAGGTATAACGTTATATACTAATACGTAATAACGTATAACGTTATATACTATTACGTACTATCGTATAACGTTAGATACTATTACGTACTAACGTATAACGTTATATACTATTACGTAATAACGTGTAACGTTATATACTAATACGTAATAACGTATAACGTTATATACCATTCCGTACTAACGTATAACGTTATATACTAATACGTAATAACGTATAACGTTATATACTATTACGTACTATCGTATAACGTTATATACTATCACGTACTAACGTATAACGTTATATACTATTACGTACTAACGTATAACGTTAAATGCTAATACGTAATAACGTGTAACATTATATATTAATACGTAATAACGTATAACGTTATATACTATTACGTACTAACGTATAACGTTATATGCTAATACGTAATAACGTGTAACGTTATATATTAATACGTAATAACGTATAACATTATATACTATTACGTACTATCGTATAACGTTATATACTAATACGTAATAACGTATAACGTTATATACTATTACGTACTAACGTATAACGTTATATACTATTACGTACTAACGTGTAACGTTATATACTATTACATACTAACGTGTCACGTTATATACTAAATCGTAATAACGTATAACGTTACATACTATTACGTACTATCGTATAACGTTATATACTATTACGCACTAACGTATAACGTTATATACTATTACGTACTAACGTGTAACGTTATATACTATTACATACTAACGTGTCACGTTATATACTAATACGTAATAACGTATAACGTTATATACTATTACGTACTATCGTATAACGTTATATACTATCACGTAATGAGGTATAACGTTATATACTAATACGTAATAACGTATAACGTTATATACTATTACGTACTATCGTATAACGTTAGATACTATTACGTACTAACGTATAACGTTATATACTATTACGTAATAACGTGTAACGTTATATACTAATACGTAATAACGTATAACGTTATATACCATTCCGTACTAACGTATAACGTTATATACTAATACGTAATAACGTATAACGTTATATACTATTACGTACTAACGTGTAACGTTATATACTAATACCTAATAACGTATAACGTTATATACTATTAAGTACTAACGTATAACGTTATATACTATTACGTACTAACGTGCAACGTTATATACTAATACGTAATAACGTATAACGTTATATACTAATACGTACTAACGTGTAACGTTATATACTAATACGTACTAACGTGTAACGTTATATACTAATACGTACTAACGTGTCACGTTATATACTAATACGTAACAACGTATAACGTTATATACTATTACGTACTAACGTGTAACGTTATATACTATTACTTAATAACGTATAACGTTATATGGTATTACGTAATAACGTATAACGTTATATACTATTACATACTAACGTGTCACGTTATATACTATCACGTAATGAGGTATAACGTTATATACTAATACGTAATAACGTATAACGTTATATACTATTACGTACTAACGTGTAACGTTATATACTAATACGTAATAACGTATAACGTTATATACTAATACGTAATAACGTATAACGTTATATACTAATACGTAATAACGTATAACGTTATATACTACTACGTACTAACGTGTAACGTTATATACTAATACGTAATAACGTATAACGTTATATACTATTAAGTACTAACGTATAACGTTATATACTATTACGTACTAACGTGTAACGTTATATACTAATACGTAATAACGTATAACGTTATATACTATTAAGTACTAACGTATAACGTTATATACTATTACGTACTAACGTGCAACGTTATATACTAATACGTACTAACGTGTCACGTTATATACTAATACGTAACAACGTATAACGTTATATACTATTACGTACTAACGTATAACGTTATATGCTAATACGTAATAACGTGTAACGTTATATATTAATACGTAATAACGTATAACATTATATACTATTACGTACTAACGTGTCACGTTATATACTAATACGTAATAACATATAACGTTATATACTATTACGTACTAACGTATAACGTTATATACTATTACTTAATAACGTATAACGTTATATGGTATTACGTAATAACGTATAACGTTATATACTATTACGTACTAACGTGTAACGTTATATACTAATACCTAATAACGTATAACGTTATATACTAATACGTACTAACGTGTCACGTTATATACTAATACGTAATAACATATAACGTTATATACTATTACGTACTAACGTATAACGTTATATACTATTACTTAATAACGTATAACGTTATATGGTATTACGTAATAACGTATAACGTTATATACTATTACGTACTAACGTGTAACGTTATATACTAATACGTAATAACGTATAACGTTATATACTAATACGTAATAACGTATAACGTTATATACTAATACGTAATAACGTATAACGTTATATACTATTACGTAATAACGTGTAACGTTATATACTAATACGTAATTACGTATAACGTTATATACTATTACGTACTAACGTATAACGTTATATACTACTACGTACTAACGTGTAACGTTATATACTAATACGTAATAACGTATAACGTTATATACTATTAAGTACTAACGTATAACGTTATATACTATTACGTACTAACGTGCAACGTTATATACTAATACGTAATAACGTATAACGTTATATACTAATACGTAATAACGTATAACGTTATATACTAATACGTACTAACGTGTAACGTTATATACTAATACGTACTAACGTGTCACGTTATATACTAATACGTAACAACGTATAACGTTATATACTATTACGTACTAACGTGTAACGTTATATACTATTACTTAATATCGTATAACGTTATATGGTATTACGTAATAACGTATAACATTATATACTATTACATACTAACGTGTCACGTTATATACTATCACGTAATGAGGTATAACGTTATATACTAATACGTAATAACGTATAACGTTATATACTATTACGTACTAACGTGTAACGTTATATACTAATACGTAATAACGTATAACGTTATATACTAATACGTAATAACGTATAACGTTATATACTAATACGTAATAACGTATAACGTTATATACTACTACGTACTAACGTGTAACGTTATATACTAATACGTAATAACGTATAACGTTATATACTATTAAGTACTAACGTATAACGTTATATACTATTACGTACTAACGTGTAACGTTATATACTAATACGTAATAACGTATAACGTTATATACTATTAAGTACTAACGTATAACGTTATATACTATTACGTACTAACGTGCAACGTTATATACTAATACGTAATTACGTATAACGTTATATACTAATACGTACTAACGTGTAACGTTATATACTAATACGTACTAACGTGTAACGTTATATACTAATACGTACTAACGTGTCACGTTATATACTAATACGTAACAACGTATAACGTTATATACTATTACGTACTAACGTGTAACGTTATATACTATTACTTAATAACGTATAACGTTATATGGTATTACGTAATAACGTATAACGTTATATACTATTGCATACTAACGTGTCACGTTATATACTATCACGTAATGAGGTATAACGTTATATACTAATACGTAATAACGTATAACGTTATATACTATTACGTACTAACGTGTAACGTTATATAATAATACGTAATAACGTATAACGTTATATACTAATACGTAATAACGTATAACGTTATATACTAATACGTAATAACGTATAACGTTATATACTACTACGTACTAACGTGTAACGTTATATACTAATACGTAATAACGTATAACGTTATATACTATTAAGTACTAACGTATAACGTTATATACTATTACGTACTAACGTGTAACGTTATATACTAATACGTAATAACGTATAACGTTATATACTATTAAGTACTAACGTATAACGTTATATACCATTACGTACTAACGTGCAACGTTATATGCTAATACGTAATAACGTGTAACGTTATATATTAATACGTAATAACGTATAACATTATATACTATTACGTACTAACGTGTCACGTTATATACTAATACGTAATAACATATAACGTTATATACTATTACGTACTAACGTATAACGTTATATACTATTACTTAATAACGTATAACGTTATATGGTATTACGTAATAACGTATAACGTTATATACTATTACGTACTAACGTGCAACGTTATATACTAATACGTAATAACGTATAACGTTATATACTATTACGTGCTAACGTATAACGTTATATACTAATACGTACTAACGTGTAACGTTATATACTAATACGTACTAACGTGTCACGTTATATACTAATACGTAATAACGTATAACGTTATATACTATTACGTACTAACGTGTAACGTTATATACTATTACGTACTAACGTGTAACGTTATATAGTATTACATACTAACGTGTCACGTTATATACTAATACGTAATAACGTATAACGTTATATACTATTACGTACTATCGTATAACGTTATATACAATCACGTAATGAGGTATAACGTTATATACTAATACGTAATAACGTATAACGTTATATGCTATTACGTACTATCGTATAACGTTAGATACTATTACGTACTAACGTATAACGTTATATACTATTACTTAATAACGTATAACGTTATATGGTATTACGTAATAACGTATAACGTTATATACTATTACGTACTAACGTATAACGTTATATGCTAATACGTAATAACGTGTAACGTTATATACTAATACGTACTAACGTGTCACGTTATATACTAATACGTAACAACGTATAACGTTATATACTATTACGTACTAACGTGTAACGTTATATACTATTACTTAATATCGTATAACGTTATATGGTATTACGTAATAACGTATAACGTTATATACTATTACATACTAACGTGTCACGTTATATACTATCACGTAATGAGGTATAACGTTATATACTAATACGTAATAACGTATAACGTTATATACTATTACGTACTAACGTGTAACGTTATATACTAATACGTAATAACGTATAACGTTATATACTAATACGTAATAACGTATAACGTTATATACTAATACGTAATAACGTATAACGTTATATACTACTACGTACTAACGTGTAACGTTATATACTAATACGTAATAACGTATAACGTTATATACTATTAAGTACTAACGTATAACGTTATATACTACTACGTACTAACGTGTAACGTTATATACTAATACGTAATAACGTATAACGTTATATACTATTAAGTACTAACGTATAACGTTATATACTATTACGTACTAACGTGCAACGTTATATACTAATACGTAATAACGTATAACGTTATATACTAATACGTACTAACGTGTAACGTTATATACTAATACGTACTAACGTGTAACGTTATATACTAATACGTACTAACGTGTCACGTTATATACTAATACGTAACAACGTATAACGTTATATACTATTACGTACTAACGTGTAACGTTATATACTATTACTTAATATCGTATAACGTTATATGGTATTACGTAATAACGTATAACATTATATACTATTACATACTAACGTGTCACGTTATATACTATCACGTAATGAGGTATAACGTTATATACTAATACGTAATAACGTATAACGTTATATACTATTACGTACTAACGTGTAACGTTATATACTAATACGTAATAACGTATAACGTTATATACTAATACGTAATAACGTATAACGTTATATACTAATACGTAATAACGTATAACGTTATATACTACTACGTACTAACGTGTAACGTTATATACTAATACGTAATAACGTATAACGTTATATACTATTAAGTACTAACGTATAACGTTATATACTATTACGTACTAACGTGTAACGTTATATACTAATACGTAATAACGTATAACGTTATATACTATTAAGTACTAACGTATAACGTTATATACTATTACGTACTAACGTGCAACGTTATATACTAATACCTAATTACGTATAACGTTATATACTAATACGTACTAACGTGTAACGTTATATACTAATACGTACTAACGTGTAACGTTATATACTAATACGTACTAACGTGTCACGTTATATACTAATACGTAACAACGTATAACGTTATATACTATTACGTACTAACGTGTAACGTTATATACTATTACTTAATAACGTATAACGTTATATGGTATTACGTAATATCGTATAACGTTATATACTATTACATACTAACGTGTCACGTTATATACTATCACGTAATGAGGTATAACGTTATATACTAATACGTAATAACGTATAACGTTATATACTATTACGTACTAACGTGTAACGTTATATACTAATACGTACTAACGTGTCACGTTATATACTAATACGTAACAACGTATAACGTTATATACTATTACGTACTAACGTGTAACGTTATATACTATTACTTAATATCGTATAACGTTATATGGTATTACGTAATAACGTATAACATTATATACTATTACATACTAACGTGTCACGTTATATACTATCACGTAATGAGGTATAACGTTATATACTAATACGTAATAACGTATAACGTTATATACTATTACGTACTAACGTGTAACGTTATATACTAATACGTAATAACGTATAACGTTATATACTAATACGTAATAACGTATAACGTTATATACTAATACGTAATAACGTATAACGTTATATACTACTACGTACTAACGTGTAACGTTATATACTAATACGTAATAACGTATAACGTTATATACTATTAAGTACTAACGTATAACGTTATATACTATTACGTACTAACGTGTAACGTTATATACTAATACGTAATAACGTATAACGTTATATACTATTAAGTACTAACGTATAACGTTATATACTATTACGTACTAACGTGCAACGTTATATACTAATACGTAATTACGTATAACGTTATATACTAATACGTACTAACGTGTAACGTTATATACTAATACGTACTAACGTGTAACGTTATATACTAATACTTACTAACGTGTCACGTTATATACTAATACGTAACAACGTATAACGTTATATACTATTACGTACTAACGTGTAACGTTATATACTATTACTTAATATCGTATAACGTTATATGGTATTACGTAATAACGTATAACATTATATACTATTACATACTAACGTGTCACGTTATATACTATCACGTAATGAGGTATAACGTTATATACTAATACGTAATAACGTATAACGTTATATACTATTACGTACTAACGTGTAACGTTATATACTAATACGTAATAACGTATAACGTTATATACTAATACGTAATAACGTATAACGTTATATACTAATACGTAATAACGTATAACGTTATATACTACTACGTACTAACGTGTAACGTTATATACTAATACGTAATAACGTATAACGTTATATACTATTAAGTACTAACGTATAACGTTATATACTATTACGTACTAACGTGTAACGTTATATACTAATACGTAATAACGTATAACGTTATATACTATTAAGTACTAACGTATAACGTTATATACTATTACGTACTAACGTGCAACGTTATATACTAATACGTAATTACGTATAACGTTATATACTAATACGTACTAACGTATAACGTTATATACTAATACGTACTAACGTGTAACGTTATATACTAATACGTACTAACGTGTCACGTTATATACTAATACGTAACAACGTATAACGTTATATACTATTACGTACTAACGTGTAACGTTATATACTATTACTTAATAACGTATAACGTTATATGGTATTACGTAATAACGTATAACGTTATATACTATTACATACTAACGTGTCACGTTATATACTATCACGTAATGAGGTATAACGTTATATACTAATACGTAATAACGTATAACGTTATATACTATTACGTACTAACGTGTAACGTTATATACTAATACGTACTAACGTGTCACGTTATATACTAATACGTAACAACGTATAACGTTATATACTATTACGTACTAACGTGTAACGTTATATACTATTACTTAATATCGTATAACGTTATATGGTATTACGTAATAACGTATAACATTATATACTATTACATACTAACGTGTCACGTTATATACTATCACGTAATGAGGTATAACGTTATATACTAATACGTAATAACGTATAACGTTATATACTATTACGTACTAACGTGTAACGTTATATACTAATACGTAATAACGTATAACGTTATATACTAATACGTAATAACGTATAACGTTATATACTAATACGTAATAACGTATAACGTTATATACTACTACGTACTAACGTGTAACGTTATATACTAATACGTAATAACGTATAACGTTATATACTATTAAGTACTAACGTATAACGTTATATACTATTACGTACTAACGTGTAACGTTATATACTAATACGTAATAACGTATAACGTTATATACTATTAAGTACTAACGTATAACGTTATATACTATTACGTACTAACGTGCAACGTTATATACTAATACGTAATAACGTATAACGTTATATACTAATACGTAATAACGTATAACGTTATATACTAATACGTAATAACGTATAACGTTATATACTACTACGTACTAACGTGTAACGTTATATACTAATACGTAACAACGTATAACGTTATATACTATTACGTACTATCGTATAACGTTATATACTATCACGTAATGAGGTATAACGTTATATACTAATACGTAATAACGTATAACGTTATATGCTATTACGTACTATCGTATAACGTTAGATACTATTACGTACTAACGTATAACGTTATATACTATTACTTAATAACGTATAACGTTATATGGTATTACGTAATAACGTATAACGTTATATACTATTACGTACTAACGTATAACGTTATATGCTAATACGTAATAACGTGTAACGTTATATACTAATACGTACTAACGTGTCACGTTATATACTAATACGTAACAACGTATAACGTTATATACTATTACGTACTAACGTGTAACGTTATATACTATTACTTAATATCGTATAACGTTATATGGTATTACGTAATAACGTATAACGTTATATACTATTACATACTAACGTGTCACGTTATATACTATCACGTAATGAGGTATAACGTTATATACTAATACGTAATAACGTATAACGTTATATACTATTACGTACTAACGTGTAACGTTATATACTAATACGTAATAACGTATAACGTTATATACTAATACGTAATAACGTATAACGTTATATACTAATACGTAATAACGTATAACGTTATATACTACTACGTACTAACGTGTAACGTTATATACTAATACGTAATAACGTATAACGTTATATACTATTAAGTACTAACGTATAACGTTATATACTACTACGTACTAACGTGTAACGTTATATACTAATACGTAATAACGTATAACGTTATATACTATTAAGTACTAACGTATAACGTTATATACTATTACGTACTAACGTGCAACGTTATATACTAATACGTACTAACGTGTAACGTTATATACTAATACGTACTAACGTGTAACGTTATATACTAATACGTACTAACGTGTCACGTTATATACTAATACGTAACAACGTATAACGTTATATACTATTACGTACTAACGTGTAACGTTATATACTATTACTTAATATCGTATAACGTTATATGGTATTACGTAATAACGTATAACATTATATACTATTACATACTAACGTGTCACGTTATATACTATCACGTAATGAGGTATAACGTTATATACTAATACGTAATAACGTATAACGTTATATACTATTACGTACTAACGTGTAACGTTATATACTAATACGTAATAACGTATAACGTTATATACTAATACGTAATAACGTATAACGTTATATACTAATACGTAATAACGTATAACGTTATATACTACTACGTACTAACGTGTAACGTTATATACTAATACGTAATAACGTATAACGTTATATACTATTAAGTACTAACGTATAACGTTATATACTATTACGTACTAACGTGTAACGTTATATACTAATACGTAATAACGTATAACGTTATATACTATTAAGTACTAACGTATAACGTTATATACTATTACGTACTAACGTGCAACGTTATATACTAATACGTAATTACGTATAACGTTATATACTAATACGTACTAACGTGTAACGTTATATACTAATACGTACTAACGTGTAACGTTATATACTAATACGTACTAACGTGTAACGTTATATACTAATACGTAACAACGTATAACGTTATATACTATTACGTACTAACGTGTAACGTTATATACTATTACTTAATAACGTATAACGTTATATGGTATTACGTAATAACGTATAACGTTATATACTATTACATACTAACGTGTCACGTTATATACTATCACGTAATGAGGTATAACGTTATATACTAATACGTAATAACGTATAACGTTATATACTATTACGTACTAACGTGTAACGTTATATAATAATACGTAATAACGTATAACGTTATATACTAATACGTAATAACGTATAACGTTATATACTAATACGTAATAACGTATAACGTTATATACTACTACGTACTAACGTGTAACGTTATATACTAATACGTAATAACGTATAACGTTATATACTATTAAGTACTAACGTATAACGTTATATACTATTACGTACTAACGTGTAACGTTATATACTAATACGTAATAACGTATAACGTTATATACTATTAAGTACTAACGTATAACGTTATATACCATTACGTACTAACGTGCAACGTTATATGCTAATACGTAATAACGTGTAACGTTATATATTAATACGTAATAACGTATAACATTATATACTATTACGTACTAACGTGTCACGTTATATACTAATACGTAATAACATATAACGTTATATACTATTACGTACTAACGTATAACGTTATATACTATTACTTAATAACGTATAACGTTATATGGTATTACGTAATAACGTATAACGTTATATACTATTACGTACTAACGTGCAACGTTATATACTAATACGTAATAACGTATAACGTTATATACTATTACGTGCTAACGTATAACGTTATATACTAATACGTACTAACGTGTAACGTTATATACTAATACGTACTAACGTGTCACGTTATATACTAATACGTAATAACGTATAACGTTATATACTATTACGTACTAACGTGTAACGTTATATACTATTACGTACTAACGTGTAACGTTATATACTATTACATACTAACGTGTCACGTTATATACTAATACGTAATAACGTATAACGTTATATACTATTACGTACTATCGTATAACGTTATATACTATCACGTAATGAGGTATAACGTTATATACTAATACGTAATAACGTATAACGTTATATACTATTACGTACTATCGTATAACGTTAGATACTATTACGTACTAACGTATAACGTTATATACTATTACTTAATAACGTATAACGTTATATGGTATTACGTAATAACGTATAACGTTATATACTATTACGTACTAACGTATAACGTTATATGCTAATACGTAATAACGTGTAACGTTATATACTAATACGTACTAACGTGTCACGTTATATACTAATACGTAACAACGTATAACGTTATATACTATTACGTACTAACGTGTAACGTTATATACTATTACTTAATATCGTATAACGTTATATGGTATTACGTAATAACGTATAACATTATATACTATTACATACTAACGTGTCACGTTATATACTATCACGTAATGAGGTATAACGTTATATACTAATACGTAATAACGTATAACGTTATATACTATTACGTACTAACGTGCAACGTTATATACTAATACGTAATAACGTATAACGTTATATACTATTACGTGCTAACGTATAACGTTATATACTAATACGTACTAACGTGTAACGTTATATACTAATACGTACTAACGTGTCACGTTATATACTAATACGTAATAACGTATAACGTTATATACTATTACGTACTAACGTATAACGTTATATACTACTACGTACTAACGTGTAACGTTATATACTAATACGTAATAACGTATAACGTTATATACTATTAAGTACTAACGTATAACGTTATATACTATTACGTACTAACGTGCAACGTTATATACTAATACGTAATAACGTATAACGTTATATACTAATACGTACTAACGTGTAACGTTATATACTAATACGTACTAACGTGTCACGTTATATACTAATACGTAACAACGTATAACGTTATATACTATTACGTACTAACGTATAACGTTATATACTATTACTTAATAACGTATAACGTTATATGTTATTACGTACTATCGTATAACGTTATATACTATTACGTACTAACGTATAACGTTATATACTATTACGTACTAACGTAGAACGTTATATACTATTACGTACTAACGTATAACGTTATATACTATTACGTACTAACGTAGAACGTTATATACTATTACGTACTAACGTATAACGTTATATACTATTACGTACTAACTTGTAACGTTATATACTATTACGTAATAACGTATAACGTTATATATTATTACGTACTAACCTATAACGTTATATACTATTACGTAATGACGTATAACGTTATATACTATTACGTACTAACGTATAGCCTTATATACTATTACGTACTAACGTATAACGTTATATACTATTACGTACTAACGTGTAACGTTATATACTATTACATACTAACGTGTCACGTTATATACTAATACGTAATAACGTATAACGTTATATACTATTACGTACTATCGTATAACGTTATATACTATCACGTAATGAGGTATAACGTTATATACTAATACGTAATAACGTATAACGTTATATACTATTACGTACTATCGTATAACGTTATATACTATTACGTACTAACGTGTAACGTTATATACTATTACATACTAACGTGTCACGTTATATACTAATACGTAATAACGTATAACGTTATATACCATTCCGTACTAACGTATAACGTTATATACTAATACGTAATAACGTATAACGTTATATACTATTACGTACTAACTTGTAACGTTATATACTAATACGTACTCACGTATAACGTTATATACTATTACGTACTAACGTGAAACGTTATATACTAATACGTAATAACGTATAACGTTATATACTATTACGTACCAACGTGCAACGTTATATACTATTACGTAAAGACGTATAACGTTATATAATATTACGTACTAACGTATAGCCTTATATACTATTACGTACTAACGTATAACGTTATATACTATTACGTACTAACGTGTAACGTTATATACTATTACATACTAACGTGTCACGTTATATACTAATACGTAATAACGTATAACGTTATATACTATTACGTACTATCGTATAACGTTATATACTATCACGTAATGAGGTATAACGTTATAGACTAATACGTAATAACGTATAACGTTATATACTATTACGTACTAACGTGAAACGGTATATACTAATACGTAATAACGTATAACGTTATATACTATTACGTACCAACGTGCAACGTTATATACTATTACGTAAAGACGTATAACGTTATATATTAATACGTAATAACGTGTAACGTTATATATTAATACGTAATAACGTATAACGTTATATACTATTACGTACTAACGTGTAACGTTATATACTAATACGTACTAACGTATAACGTTATATACTATTACGTAATGACGTATAACGTCATATACTAATACGTACTAACGTATAACGTTATATACTAATAGGTAATAACGTGCAACGTTATATACTAATACGTAATAACGTATAACGTTATATACTAATACGTAATAACGTGCAACGTTATATACTAATACGTAATAACGTATAACGTTATATACTATTACGTACTAACGTATAACGTTATATACTATTACGTACTAACGTGCAACGTTATATACTAATACGTAATAACGTATAACGTTATATACTATTACGTACTATCGTATAACGTTATATACTATTACGTACTAACGTGTAACGTTATATACTAATACGTAATAACGTATAACGTCAAATACTATTACGTACTAACGTATAACGTTATATACTATTACGTAATGACGTATAACGTCATATACTAATACGTACTAACGTATAACGTTATATACTAATACGTAATAACGTATAACGTTATATACTATTACGTACTATCGTATAACGTTATATACTATTACGTAATGAGGTATAACGTTATATACTAATACGTAATAACGTATAACGTTATATGTTATTACGTACTATCGTATAACGTTATATACTAATACGTAATAACGTATAACGTTATATACTATTACGTACTAACGTATAGCCTTATATACTATTACGTACTAACGTATAACGTTATATACTATTACGTACTAACGTGTAACGTTATATACTATTACATACTAACGTGTCACGTTATATACTAAATCGTAATAACGTATAACGTTACATACTATTACGTACTATCGTATAACGTTATATACTATTACGTACTAACGTATAACGTTATATACTATTACGTAATGACGTATAACGTCATATACTAATACGTACTAACGTATAACGTTATATACTAATAGGTAATAACGTGCAACGTTATATACTAATACGTAATAACGTATAACGTTATATACTAATACGTAATAACGTGCAACGTTATATACTAATACGTAATAACGTATAACGTTATATACTATTACGTACTAACGTATAACGTTATATACTATTACGTACTAACGTGCAACGTTATATACTAATACGTAATAACGTATAACGTTATATACTATTACGTACTATCGTATAACGTTATATACTATTACGTACTAACGTGTAACGTTATATACTAATACGTAATAACGTATAACGTCAAATACTATTACGTACTAACGTATAACGTTATATACTATTACGTAATGACGTATAACGTCATATACTAATACGTACTAACGTATAACGTTATATACTAATACGTAATAACGTATAACGTTATATACTATTACGTACTATCGTATAACGTTATATACTATTACGTAATGAGGTATAACGTTATATACTAATACGTAATAACGTATAACGTTATATGTTATTACGTACTATCGTATAACGTTATATACTAATACGTAATAACGTATAACGTTATATACTATTACGTACTAACGTATAGCCTTATATACTATTACGTACTAACGTATAACGTTATATACTATTACGTACTAACGTGTAACGTTATATACTATTACATACTAACGTGTCACGTTATATACTAAATCGTAATAACGTATAACGTTACATACTATTACGTACTATCGTATAACGTTATATACTATTACGTACTAACGTATAACGTTATATACTATTACGTAATGACGTATAACGTTATATACTATTACGTACTAACGTATAGCCTTATATACTATTACGTACTAACGTATAACGTTATATACTATTACGTACTAACGTGTAACGTTATATACTATTACATACTTACGTGTCACGTTATATACTAAATCGTAATAACGTATAACGTTACATACTATTACGTACTATCGTATAACGTTATATACTATTACGTAATGAGGTATAACGTTATATACTAATACGTAATAACGTATAACGTTATATACTATTACGTACTATCGTATAACGTTATACATTATTACGTACTAACGTATAACGTTATATACTATTACGTACTAACGTGTAACGTTATATACTATTACGTACTAACGTGTCACGTCATATACTAATACGTAATAACGTATAACGTTATATACTATTACGTACTATCGTATAACGTTATATACTATTACTTAATAACGTATAACGTTATATGGTATTATGTAATAACGTATAACGTTATATACTATTACGTACTAACGTGTAACGTTATATACTAATACGTAATAACGTATAACGTTACATACTATTACATACTATCGTATAACGTTATATACTATTACGTAATGAGGTATAACGTTATATACTAATACGTAATTACGTATAACGTTATATACTACTACGTACTAACGTATAACGTTATATACTATTACTTAATAACGTATAACGTTATATACTATTACGTACTAACGTATAACGTTATATACTATTACGTAATGACGTATAACGTTATATACTATTACGTACTAACGTATAGCCTTATATACTATTACGTACTAACGTATAACGTTATATACTATTACGTACTAACGTGTAACGTTATATACTATTACATACTAACGTGTCACGTTATATACTAAATCGTAATAACGTATAACGTTACATACTATTACGTACTATCGTATAACGTTATATACTATTACGTAATGAGGTATAACGTTATATACTAATACGTAATAACGTATAACGTTATATACTATTACGTACTATCGTATAACGTTATACATTATTACGTACTAACGTATAACGTTATATACTATTACGTACTAACGTGTAACGTTATATACTATTACGTACTAACGTGTCACGTCATATACTAATACGTAATAACGTATAACGTTATATACTATTACGTACTATCGTATAACGTTATATACTATTACTTAATAACGTATAACGTTATATGGTATTATGTAATAACGTATAACGTTATATACTATTACGTACTAACGTGTAACGTTATATACTAATACGTAATTACGTATAACGTTATATACTATTACGTACTAACGTATAACGTTATATACTATTACGTACTAACGTGTAACGTTATATACTAATACGTAATAACGTATAACGTTATATACTAATACGTAATAACGTATAACGTTATATACTATTACGTACTAACTTATAACGTTATATACTATTACGTACTAACGTAGAACGTTATATACTATTACGTACTAACGTATAACGTTATATACTATTACGTACTAACGTAGAACGTTATATACTATTACGTACTATCGTATAACGTTATATACTATTACGTAATGAGGTATAACGTTATATACTAATACGTAATAACGTATAACGTTATATGTTATTACGTACTATCGTATAACGTTATATACTAATACGTAATAACGTATAACGTTATATACTATTACGTACTAACGTATAGCCTTATATACTATTACGTACTAACGTATAACGTTATATACTATTACGTACTAACGTGTAACGTTATATACTATTACATACTAACGTGTCACGTTATATACTAAATCGTAATAACGTATAACGTTACATACTATTACGTACTATCGTATAACGTTATATACTATTACGTACTAACGTATAACGTTATATACTATTACGTAATGACGTATAACGTTATATACTATTACGTACTAACGTATAGCCTTATATACTATTACGTACTAACGTATAACGTTATATACTATTACGTACTAACGTGTAACGTTATATACTATTACATACTTACGTGTCACGTTATATACTAAATCGTAATAACGTATAACGTTACATACTATTACGTACTATCGTATAACGTTATATACTATTACGTAATGAGGTATAACGTTATATACTAATACGTAATAACATATAACGTTATATACTATTACGTACTATCGTATAACGTTATACATTATTACGTACTAACGTATAACGTTATATACTATTACGTACTAACGTGTAACGTTATATACTATTACGTACTAACGTGTCACGTCATATACTAATACGTAATAACGTATAACGTTATATACTATTACGTACTATCGTATAACGTTATATACTATTACTTAATAACGTATAACGTTATATGGTATTATGTAATAACGTATAACGTTATATACTATTACGTACTAACGTGTAACGTTATATACTAATACGTAATAACGTATAACGTTACATACTATTACGTACTATCGTATAACGTTATATACTATTACGTAATGAGGTATAACGTTATATACTAATACGTAATTACGTATAACGTTATATACTACTACGTACTAACGTATAACGTTATATACTATTACTTAATAACGTATAACGTTATATACTATTACGTACTAACGTATAACGTTATATACTATTACGTAATGACGTATAACGTTATATACTATTACGTACTAACGTATAGCCTTATATACTATTACGTACTAACGTATAACGTTATATACTATTACGTACTAACGTGTAACGTTATATACTATTACATACTAACGTGTCACGTTATATACTAAATCGTAATAACGTATAACGTTACATACTATTACGTACTATCGTATAACGTTATATACTATTACGTAATGAGGTATAACGTTATATACTAATACGTAATAACGTATAACGTTATATACTATTACGTACTATCGTATAACGTTATACATTATTACGTACTAACGTATAACGTTATATACTATTACGTACTAACGTGTAACGTTATATACTATTACGTACTAACGTGTCACGTCATATACTAATACGTAATAACGTATAACGTTATATACTATTACGTACTATCGTATAACGTTATATACTATTACTTAGTAACGTATAACGTTATATACTAATACGTAATAACGTATAACGTTATATACTAATACGTAATAACGTATAACGTTATATACTATTACGTAATAACGTGTAACGTTATATACTAATACGTAATTACGTATAACGTTATATACTATTACGTACTAACGTATAACGTTATATACAATTACGTACTAACGTGTAACGTTATATACTATTACGTACTAACGTATAACGTTATATACTATTACGTAATGACGTATAACGTTATATAATATTACGTACTAACGTATAGCCTTATATACTATTACGTACTAACGTATAACGTTATATACTATTACGTGCTAACGTATAACGTTATATACTATTACGTACTAACGTGTAACGTTATATACTAATACGTAATAACGTATAACGTTATATACTATTACGTACTAACGTATAACGTTATATACTATTACGTACTAACGTGCAACGTTATATACTAATACGTAATAACGTATAACGTTATATACTATTACGTGCTAACGTATAACGTTATATACTAATACGTACTAACGTGTAACGTTATATACTAATACGTACTAACGTGTCATGTTATATACTAATACGTAATAACGTATAACGTTATATACTATTACGTACTAACGTGTAACGTTATATACTATTACGTACTAACGTATAACATTATATACTAATACGTAATAACGTGCAACGTTATATACTAATACGTAATAACGTATAACGTTATATACTATTACGTACTATCGTATAACGTTATATACTATTACGTAATGAGGTATAACGTTATATACTAATACGTAATAACGTATAACGTTATATGTTATTACGTACTATCGTATAACGTTATATACTATTACGTACTAACGTATAACGTTATATACTATTACGTACTAACGTATAACGTTATATACTATTACGTACTAACGTATAACGTTATATACTATTACGTACTAACGTATAACGTTATATCCTATTACGTACTAACTTGCAACGTTATATACTATTACGTAATAACGTATAACGTTATATACTATTACGTACTAACGTATAACGTTATATACTATTACGTAATGAGGTATAACGTTATATACTAATACGTTATAACGTATAACGTTATATACTATTACGTACTAACGTATAACGTTATATACTATTACGTAATGAGGTATAACGTTATATACTAATACGTTATAACGTATAACGTTATATACTATTACGTACTATCGTATAACGTTATACATTCTTACGTACTAACGTATAACGTTATATACTATTACGTACTAACGTGTAACGTTATATACTATTACGTAATAACGTGTAACGTTATATACTAATACGTAATAACGTATAACGTTATATACCATTACGTACTAACGTATAACGTTATATACTAATACATACTAAAGTGTAACGTTATATACTAATACGTAATAACGTATAACGTTATATAGTATTACGTACTAACGTATAACGTTATATACTATTACGTAATGACGTATAACGTCATATACTATTACGTACTAACGTATATCGTTATATACTAATACGTAATAACGTGCAACGTTATATACTATTACGTGCTAACGTATAACGTTATATACTAATACGTACTAACGTGTAACGTTATATACTAATACGTACTAACGTGTCACGTTATATACTAATATGTAATAACGTATAACGTTATATACTATTACGTACTAACGTGTAACGTTATATACTAATACGTACTCACGTATAACGTTATATACTATTTCGTACTAACGTGCAACGTTATATACCATTACGTACTAACGTGTAACGTTATATACTATTACGTACTAACGTATAACGTTATATGCTAATACGTAATAACGTGTAACGTTATATATTAATACGTAATAACGTGTAACGTTATATATTAATCCGTAATAACGTATAACGTTATATACTATTACGTACTAACGTGTAACGTTATATACTAATACGTAATAACGTATAACGTTATATACTATTACGTACTATCGTATAACGTTATATACTATTACGTACTAACGTGTCACGTTATATACTAATACGTAATAACGAGTAACGTTATATACTATTACGTACTAACGTGTAACGTTATATACTAATACGTACTCACGTATAACGTTATATACTATTACGTACTAACGTGTAACGTTATATACTAATACGTAATAACGTATAACGTTATATACTATTACGTACTATCGTATAACGTTATATACTATTACGTACTAACGTGTCACGTTATATACTAATACGTAATAACGAGTAACGTTATATACTATTACGTACTAACGTGTAACGTTATATACTAATACGTACTCACGTATAACGTTATATACTATTACGTACTAACGTGTAACGTTATATACTAATACGTAATTACGTATAACGTTATATACTATTACGTACTAACGTATAACGTTATATACTACTACGTACTAACGTGTAACGTTATATACTAATACGTAATAACGTATAACGTTATATACTATTAAGTACTAACGTATAACGTTATATACTATTACGTACTAACGTGCAACGTTATATACTAATACGTACTAACGTGTCACGTTATATACTAATACGTAATAACGTATAACGTTATATACTATTACGTACTAACGTGTAACGTTATATACTAATACGTACTCACGTATAACGTTATATACTATTACGTACTAACGTGAAACGTTATACACTATTACATACTAACGTGTCACGTTATATACTATCACGTAATGAGGTATAACGTTATATACTAATACGTAATAACGTATAACGTGATATACTATTACGTACTATCGTATAACGTTATATACTATTACGTACTAACGTATAACGTTATATACTATTACGTACTAACGTATAACGTTATATGCTAATACGTAATAACGTGTAACGTTATATATTAATACGTAATAACGTATAACGTTATATACTAATACGTGATAACGTATAACGTTATATACTATTACGTACTATCGTATAACGTTATATACTATCACGTAATGAGGTATAACGTTATAGACTAATACGTAATAACGTATAACGTTATATACTATTACGTACTATCGTATAACGTTATATACTATTACGTACTAACGTATAACGTTATATACTATTACGTACTAACGTATAACGTTATATGCTAATACGTAATAACGTGTAACGTTATATATTAATACGTAATAACGTGTAACGTTATATATTAATCCGTAATAACGTATAACGTTATATACTATTACGTACTAACGTGTAACGTTATATACTAATACGTAATAACGTATAACGTTATATACTATTACGTACTATCGTATAACGTTATATACTATTACGTACTAACGTGTCACGTTATATACTAATACGTAATAACGAGTAACGTTATATACTATTACGTAGTAACGTATAACGTTACATACTATTACGTACTATCGTATAACGTTATATACTATTACGTAATGAGGTATAACGTTATATACTAATACGTAATAACGTATAACGTTATATACTATTACGTACTATCGTATAACGTTATACATTATTACGTACTAACGTATAACGTTATATACTATTACGTACTAACGTGTAACGTTATATACTATTACGTACTAAGGTGTCACGTCATATACTAATACGTAATAACGTATAACGTTATATACTATTACGTACTATCGTATAACGTTATATACTATTACTTAATAACGTATAACGTTATATACTAATACGTAATAACGTATAACGTTATATACTAATACGTAATAACGTATAACGTTATATACTATTACGTAATAACGTGTAACGTTATATACTAATACGTAATTACGTATAACGTTATATACTATTACGTACTAACGTATAACGTTATATACAATTACGTACTAACGTGTAACGTTATATACTAATACGTAATAACGTATAACGTTATATACTAATACGTAATAACGTATAACGTTATATACTATTACGTACTAACGTATAACGTTATATACTATTACGTACTAACGTAGAACGTTATATACTATTACGTACTAACGTATAACGTTATATACTATTACGTACTAACTTGTAACGTTATATACTATTACGTAATAACGAGTAACGTTATATACTATTACGTACTAACGTATAACGTTATATACTATTACGTAATGACGTATAACGTTATATAATATTACGTACTAACGTATAGCCTTATATACTATTACGCACTAACGTATAACGTTATATACTATTACGTACTAACGTGTAACGTTATATACTATTACGTACTAACTTGTAACGTTATATACTATTACGTAATAACGAGTAACGTTATGTACTATTACGTACTAACGTATAACGTTATATACTATTACGTAATGACGTATAACGTTATATAATATTACGTAATGACGTATAACGTTATATAATATTACGTACTAACGTATAGCCTTATATACTATTACGCACTAACGTATAACGTTATATACTATTACGTACTAACGTGTAACGTTATATACTATTACGTACTAACTTGTAACGTTATATACTATTACGTACAAACGTGTAACGTTATATACTATTACGTACTAACGTATAACATTATATACTAATACGTAATAACGTGCAACGTTATATACTAATACGTAATAACGTATAACGTTATATACTATTACGTACTATCGTATAACGTTATATACTATTACGTAATGAGGTATAACGTTATATACTAATACGTTATAACGTATAACGTTATATACTATTACGTACTAACGTATAACGTTATATACTATTACGTAATGACGTATAACGTTATATACTATTACGTACTAACGTATAGCCTTATATACTATTACGTACTAACGTATAACGTTATATACTATTACGTACTAACGTGTAACGTTATATACTATTACATACTTACGTGTCACGTTATATACTAAATCGTAATAACGTATAACGTTACATACTATTACGTACTATCGTATAACGTTATATACTATTACGTAATGAGGTATAACGTTATATACTAATACGTAATAACGTATAACGTTATATACTATTACGTACTATCGTATAACGTTATACATTATTACGTACTAACGTATAACGTTATATACTATTACGTACTAACGTGTAACGTTATATACTATTACGTACTAACGTGTCACGTCATATACTAATACGTAATAACGTATAACGTTATATACTATTACGTACTATCGTATAACGTTATATACTATTACTTAATAACGTATAACGTTATATGGTATTATGTAATAACGTATAACGTTATATACTATTACGTACTAACGTGTAACGTTATATACTAATACGTAATAACGTATAACGTTACATACTATTACGTACTATCGTATAACGTTATATACTATTACGTAATGAGGTATAACGTTATATACTAATACGTAATTACGTATAACGTTATATACTACTACGTACTAACGTATAACGTTATATACTATTACTTAATAACGTATAACGTTATATACTATTACGTACTAACGTATAACGTTATATACTATTACGTAATGACGTATAACGTTATATACTATTACGTACTAACGTATAGCCTTATATACTATTACGTACTAACGTATAACGTTATATACTATTACGTACTAACGTGTAACGTTATATACTATTACATACTAACGTGTCACGTTATATACTAAATCGTAATAACGTATAACGTTACATACTATTACGTACTATCGTATAACGTTATATACTATTACGTAATGAGGTATAACGTTATATACTAATACGTAATAACGTATAACGTTATATACTATTACGTACTATCGTATAACGTTATACATTATTACGTACTAACGTATAACGTTATATACTATTACGTACTAACGTGTAACGTTATATACTATTACGTACTAACGTGTCACGTCATATACTAATACGTAATAACGTATAACGTTATATACTATTACGTACTATCGTATAACGTTATATACTATTACTTAGTAACGTATAACGTTATATACTAATACGTAATAACGTATAACGTTATATACTAATACGTAATAACGTATAACGTTATATACTATTACGTAATAACGTGTCACGTTATATACTAAATCGTAATAACGTATAACGTTACATACTATTACGTACTATCGTATAACGTTATATACTATTACGTAATGAGGTATAACGTTATATACTAATACGTAATAACGTATAACGTTATATACTATTACGTACTATCGTATAACGTTATACATTATTACGTACTAACGTATAACGTTATATACAATTACGTACTAACGTGTAACGTTATATACTATTACGTACTAACGTATAACGTTATATACTATTACGTAATGACGTATAACGTTATATAATATTACGTACTAACGTATAGCCTTATATACTATTACGCACTAACGTATAACGTTATATACTATTACGTACTAACGTGTAACGTTATATACTATTACGTACTAACTTGTAACGTTATATACTATTACGTAATAACGAGTAACGTTATGTACTATTACGTACTATCGTATAACGTTATATACTATCACGTAATGAGGTATAACGTTATATACTAATACGTAATAACGTATAACATTATATACCATTCCGTACTAACGTATAACGTTATATACTAATACATACTAAAGTGTAACGTTATATACTAATACGCAATAACGTATAACGTTATATACTATTACGTACTAACGTATAACGTTATATACTATTACGTAATGACGTATAACGTCATATACTATTACGTACTAACGTATAACGTTATATACTATTACGTGCTAACGTATAACGTTATATACTATTACGTACTAACGTGTAACGTTATATACTAATACGTAATAACGTATAACGTTATATACTATTACGTACTAACGTATAACGTTATATACTATTACGTACTAACGTGCAACGTTATATACTAATACGTAATAACGTATAACGTTATATACTATTACGTGCTAACGTATAACGTTATATACTAATACGTACTAACGTGCAACGTTATATACTAATACGTACTAACGTGTCACGTTATATACTAATACGTAATAACGTATAACGTTATATACTATTACGTACTAACGTGTAACGTTATATACTATTACGTACTAACGTATAACATTATATACTAATACGTAATAACGTGCAACGTTATATACTAATACGTAATAACGTATAACGTTATATACTATTACGTACTATCGTATAACGTTATATACTATTACGTAATGAGGTATAACGTTATATACTAATACGTAATAACGTATAACGTTATATGTTATTACGTACTATCGTATAACGTTATATACTATTACGTACTAACGTATAACGTTATATACTATTACGTACTAACGTATAACGTTATATACTATTACGTACTAACGTATAACGTTATATACTATTACGTACTAACGTATAACGTTATATCCTATTACGTACTAACTTGCAACGTTATATACTATTACGTAATAACGTATAACGTTATATACTATTACGTACTAACGTATAACGTTATATACTATTACGTAATGAGGTATAACGTTATATACTAATACGTTATAACGTATAACGTTATATACTATTACGTACTAACGTATAACGTTATATACTATTACGTAATGAGGTATAACGTTATATACTAATACGTTATAACGTATAACGTTATATACTATTACGTACTATCGTATAACGTTATACATTCTTACGTACTAACGTATAACGTTATATACTATTACGTACTAACGTGTAACGTTATATACTATTACGTAATAACGTGTAACGTTATATACTAATACGTAATAACGTATAACGTTATATACCATTACGTACTAACGTATAACGTTATATACTAATACATACTAAAGTGTAACGTTATATACTAATACGTAATAACGTATAACGTTATATAGTATTACGTACTAACGTATAACGTTATATACTATTACGTAATGACGTATAACGTCATATACTATTACGTACTAACGTATATCGTTATATACTAATACGTAATAACGTGCAACGTTATATACTATTACGTGCTAACGTATAACGTTATATACTAATACGTACTAACGTGTAACGTTATATACTAATACGTACTAACGTGTCACGTTATATACTAATATGTAATAACGTATAACGTTATATACTATTACGTACTAACGTGTAACGTTATATACTAATACGTACTCACGTATAACGTTATATACTATTACGTACTAACGTGCAACGTTATATACCATTACGTACTAACGTGTAACGTTATATACTATTACATACTAACGTGTCACGTTATATACTAATACGTAATAACGTATAAAGTTATATACTATTACGTACTATCGTATAACGTTATATACTATTACGTAATAACGTGTAACGTTATATACTAATACGTAATTACGTATAACGTTATATACTATTACGTACTAACGTGTAACGTTATATACTAATACGTACTCACGTATAACGTTATATACTATTACGTACTAACGTGTAACGTTATATACTAATACGTAATTACGTATAACGTTATATACTATTACGTACTAACGTATAACGTTATATACTACTACGTACTAACGTGTAACGTTATATACTAATACGTAATAACGTATAACGTTATATACTATTAAGTACTAACGTATAACGTTATATACTATTACGTACTAACGTGCAACGTTATATACTAATACGTACTAACGTGTCACGTTATATACTAATACGTAATAACGTATAACGTTATATACTATTACGTACTAACGTGTAACGTTATATACTAATACGTACTCACGTATAACGTTATATACTATTACGTACTAACGTGAAACGTTATACACTATTACATACTAACGTGTCACGTTATATACTATCACGTAATGAGGTATAACGTTATATACTAATACGTAATAACGTATAACGTTATATACTATTACGTACTATCGTATAACGTTATATACTATTACGTACTAACGTATAACGTTATATACTATTACGTACTAACGTATAACGTTATATGCTAATACGTAATAACGTGTAACGTTATATATTAATACGTAATAACGTATAACGTTATATACTAATACGTGATAACGTATAACGTTATATACTATTACGTACTATCGTATAACGTTATATACTATCACGTAATGAGGTATAACGTTATAGACTAATACGTAATAACGTATAACGTTATATACTATTACGTACTATCGTATAACGTTATATACTATTACGTACTAACGTATAACGTTATATACTATTACGTACTAACGTATAACGTTATATGCTAATACGTAATAACGTGTAACGTTATATATTAATACGTAATAACGTGTAACGTTATATATTAATCCGTAATAACGTATAACGTTATATACTATTACGTACTAACGTGTAACGTTATATACTAATACGTAATAACGTATAACGTTATATACTATTACGTACTATCGTATAACGTTATATACTATTACGTACTAACGTGTCACGTTATATACTAATACGTAATAACGAGTAACGTTATATACTATTACGTACTAACGTGTAACGTTATATACTAATACGTACTCACGTATAACGTTATATACTATTACGTACTAACGTGTAACGTTATATACTAATACGTAATTACGTATAACGTTATATACTATTACGTACTAACGTATAACGTTATATACTACTACGTACTAACGTGTAACGTTATATACTAATACGTAATAACGTATAACGTTATATACTATTAAGTACTAACGTATAACGTTATATACTATTACGTACTAACGTGCAACGTTATATACTAATACGTACTAACGTGTCACGTTATATACTAATACGTAATAACGTATAACGTTATATACTATTACGTACTAACGTGTAACGTTATATACTAATACGTACTCACGTATAACGTTATATACTATTACGTACTAACGTGAAACGTTATACACTATTACATACTAACGTGTCACGTTATATACTATCACGTAATGAGGTATAACGTTATATACTAATACGTAATAACGTATAACGTTATATACTATTACGTACTATCGTATAACGTTATATACTATTACGTACTAACGTATAACGTTATATACTATTACGTACTAACGTATAACGTTATATGCTAATACGTAATAACGTGTAACGTTATATATTAATACGTAATAACGTATAACGTTATATACTAATACGTGATAACGTATAACGTTATATACTATTACGTACTATCGTATAACGTTATATACTATCACGTAATGAGGTATAACGTTATAGACTAATACGTAATAACGTATAACGTTATATACTATTACGTACTATCGTATAACGTTATATACTATTACGTACTAACGTATAACGTTATATACTATTACGTACTAACGTATAACGTTATATGCTAATACGTAATAACGTGTAACGTTATATATTAATACGTAATAACGTGTAACGTTATATATTAATCCGTAATAACGTATAACGTTATATACTATTACGTACTAACGTGTAACGTTATATACTAATACGTAATAACGTATAACGTTATATACTATTACGTACTATCGTATAACGTTATATACTATTACGTACTAACGTGTCACGTTATATACTAATACGTAATAACGAGTAACGTTATATACTATTACGTAGTAACGTATAACGTTACATACTATTACGTACTATCGTATAACGTTATATACTATTACGTAATGAGGTATAACGTTATATACTAATACGTAATAACGTATAACGTTATATACTATTACGTACTATCGTATAACGTTATACATTATTACGTACTAACGTATAACGTTATATACTATTACGTACTAACGTGTAACGTTATATACTATTACGTACTAAGGTGTCACGTCATATACTAATACGTAATAACGTATAACGTTATATACTATTACGTACTATCGTATAACGTTATATACTATTACTTAATAACGTATAACGTTATATACTAATACGTAATAACGTATAACGTTATATACTAATACGTAATAACGTATAACGTTATATACTATTACGTAATAACGTGTAACGTTATATACTAATACGTAATAACGTATAACGTTATATACTATTACGTACTAACGTATAACGTTATATACAATTACGTACTAACGTGTAACGTTATATACTAATACGTAATAACGTATAACGTTATATACTAATACGTAATAACGTATAACGTTATATACTATTACGTACTAACGTATAACGTTATATACTATTACGTACTAACGTAGAACGTTATATACTATTACGTACTAACGTATAACGTTATATACTATTACGTACTAACTTGTAACGTTATATACTATTACGTAATAACGAGTAACGTTATATACTATTACGTACTAACGTATAACGTTATATACTATTACGTAATGACGTATAACGTTATATAATATTACGTACTAACGTATAGCCTTATATACTATTACGCACTAACGTATAACGTTATATACTATTACGTACTAACGTGTAACGTTATATACTATTACGTACTAACTTGTAACGTTATATACTATTACGTAATAACGAGTAACGTTATGTACTATTACGTACTAACGTATAACGTTATATACTATTACGTAATGACGTATAACGTTATATAATATTACGTAATGACGTATAACGTTATATAATATTACGTACTAACGTATAGCCTTATATACTATTACGCACTAACGTATAACGTTATATACTATTACGTACTAACGTGTAACGTTATATACTATTACGTACTAACTTGTAACGTTATATACTATTACGTACAAACGTGTAACGTTATATACTATTACGTACTAACGTATAACATTATATACTAATACGTAATAACGTGCAACGTTATATACTAATACGTAATAACGTATAACGTTATATACTATTACGTACTATCGTATAACGTTATATACTATTACGTAATGAGGTATAACGTTATATACTAAAACGTAATAACGTATAACGTTATATGTTATTACGTACTATCGTATAACGTTATATACTATTACGTACTAACGTATAACGTTATATACTATTACGTACTAACGTATAACGTTATATACTATTACGTACTAACGTATAACGTTATATACTATTACGTACTAACGTATAACGTTATATCCTATTACGTACTAACTTGCAACGTTATATACTATTACGTAATAACGTATAACGTTATATACTATTACGTTCTAACGTATAACGTTATATACTATTACGTAATGAGGTATAACGTTATATACTAATACGTTATAACGTATAACGTTATATACTATTACGTACTAACGTATAACGTTATATACTATTACGTAATGAGGTATAACGTTATATACTAATACGTTATAACGTATAACGTTATATACTATTACGTACTATCGTATAACGTTATATACTATTACGTACTATCGTATAACGTTATATACTATTACTTAATAACGTATAACGTTATATGGTATTATGTAATAACGTATAACGTTATATACTATTACGTACTAACGTGTAACGTTATATACTAATACGTAATAACGTATAACGTTATATACTAATACGTAATAACGTATAACGTTATATACTAATACGTAATAACGTATAACGTTATATACTATTACGTAATAACGTGTAACGTTATATACTAATACGTAATTACGTATAACGTTATATACTATTACGTACTAACGTATAACGTTATATACTATTACGTACTAACGTGTAACGTTATATACTAATACGTAATAACGTACAACGTTATATACTAATACGTAATAACGTATAACGTTATATACTATTACGTACTAACGTATAACGTTATATACTATTACGTACTAACGTATAACGTTATATACTAATACGTAATAACGTATAACGTTATATACTATTACGTACTAACGTGTAACGTTATATACTAATACGTAATAACGTATAACGTTATATACTAATACGTAATAACGTATAACGTTATATACTATTACGTAATAACGTGTAACGTTATATACTAATACGTAATAACGTATAACGTTATATACCATTACGTACTAACGTATAACGTTATATACTAATACATACTAAAGTGTAACGTTATATACTAATACGTAATAACGTATAACGTTATATAGTATTACGTACTAACGTATAACGTTATATACTATTACGTAATGACGTATAACGTCATATACTATTACGTACTAACGTATATCGTTATATACTAATACGTAATAACGTGCAACGTTATATACCATTACGTGCTAACGTATAACGTTATATACTAATACGTACTAACGTCTAACGTTATATACTAATACGTACTAACGGGTCACGTTATATACTAATATGTAATAACGTATAACGTTATATACTATTACGTACTAACGTGTAACGTTATATACTAATACGTACTCACGTATGACGTTATATACTATTACGTACTAACGTGCAACGTTATATACTATTACGTACTAACGTGTAACGTTATATACTATTACCTACTAACGTGTCACGTTATATACTAATACGTAATAACGTATAAAGTTATATACTATTACGTACTATCGTATAACGTTATATACTATTACGTAATAACGTGTAACGTTATATACTAATACGTAATTACGTATAACGTTATATACTATTACGTACTAACGTGTAACGTTATATACTAATACGTACTCACGTATAACGTTATATACTATTACGTACTAACGTGTAACGTTATATACTAATACGTAATTACGTATAACGTTATATACTATTACGTACTAACGTATAACGTTATATACTACTACGTACTAACGTGTAACGTTATATACTAATACGTAATAACGTATAACGTTATATACTATTAAGTACTAACGTATAACGTTATATACTATTACGTACTAACGTGCAACGTTATATACTAATCCGTACTAACGTGTCACGTTATATACTAATACGTAATAACGTATAACGTTATATACTATTACGTACTAACGTGTAACGTTATATACTAATACGTACTCACGTATAACGTTATATACTATTACGTACTAACGTGAAACGTTATATACTATTACATACTAACGTGTCACGTTATATACTATCACGTAATGAGGTATAACGTTATATACTAATACGTAATAACGTATAACGTTATATACTATTACGTACTATCGTATAACGTTATATACTATTACGTACTATCGTATAACGTTATATACTATTACGTACTAACGTATAACGTTATATGCTAATACGTAATAACGTGTAACGTTATATATTAATACGTAATAACGTATAACGTTATATACTAATACGTGATAACGTATAACGTTATATACTATTACGTACTATCGTATAACGTTATATACTATCACGTAATGAGGTATAACGTTATAGACTAATACGTAATAACGTATAACGTTATATACTATTACGTACTATCGTATAACGTTATATACTATTACGTACTAACGTATAACGTTATATACTATTACGTACTAACGTATAACGTTATATGCTAATACGTAACAACGTGTAACGTTATATATTAATACGTAATAACGTGTAACGTTATATATTAATCCGTAATAACGTATAACGTTATATACTATTACGTACTAACGTGTAACGTTATATACTAATACGTAATAACGTATAACGTTATATACTATTACGTACTATCGTATAACGTTATATACTATTACGTACTAACGTGTCACGTTATATACTAATACGTAATAACATATAACGTTATATACTATTACGTTCTAACGTATAACGTTATATACTATTACTTAATAACGTATAACGTTATATGGTATTACGTACTAACGTATAACGTTATATACTATTACTTAATAACGTATAACGTTATATACTATTACGTACTAACGTATAACGTTATATACTATTACGTAATGACGTATAACGTTATATACTATTACGTACTATCGTATAACGTTATATACTATTACGTACTAACGTATAACGTTATATACTATTACGTACTAACGTATAACGTTATATCCTATTACGTACTAACTTGCAACGTTATATACTATTACGTAATAACGTATAACGTTATATACTATTACGTACTAACGTACAACGTTATATACTAATACGTAATTACGTATAACGTTATATACTATTACGTACTAACGTATAACGTTATATACTATTACGTACTAACGTGTAACGTTATATACTAATACGTAATAACGTATAACGTTATATACTAATACGTAATAACGTATAACGTTATATACTATTACGTACTAACGTATAACGTTATATACTATTACGTACTAACGTATAACGTTATATACTATTACGTACTAACGTATAACGTTATATACTATTACGTACTAACTTGTAACGTTATATACTATTACGTAATAACGTATAACGTTATATACTATTACGTACTATCGTATAACGTTAGATACTATTACGTACTAACGTATAACGTTATATACTATTACGTACTAACGTATAACGTTATATGCTAATACGTAATAACGTGTAACGTTATATATTAATACGTAATAACGTATAACGTTATATACTAATACGTGATAACGTATAACGTTATATACTATTACGTACTATCGTATAACGTTATATACTATCACGTAATGAGGTATAACGTTATAGACTAATACGTAATAACGTATAACGTTATATACTATTACGTACTATCGTATAACGTTATATACTATTACGTACTAACGTATAACGTTATATACTATTACGTACTAACGTATAACGTTATATGCTAATACGTAATAACGTGTAACGTTATATATTAATACGTAATAACGTGTAACGTTATATATTAATCCGTAATAACGTATAACGTTATATACTATTACGTACTAACGTGTAACGTTATATACTAATACGTAATAACGTATAACGTTATATACTATTACGTACTATCGTATAACGTTATATACTATTACGTACTAACGTGTCACGTTATATACTAATACGTAATAACATATAACGTTATATACTATTACGTTCTAACGTATAACGTTATATACTATTACTTAATAACGTATAACGTTATATGGTATTACGTACTAACGTATAACGTTATATACTATTACTTAATAACGTATAACGTTATATACTATTACGTACTAACGTATAACGTTATATACTATTACGTACTAACGTATAACGTTATATGCTAATACGTAATAACGTGTAACGTTATATATTAAAACGTAATAACGTATAACGTTATATACTATTACGTGATAACGTATAACGTTATATACTATTACGTACTATCGTATAACGTTATATACTATCACGTAATGAGGTATAACGTTATAGACTAATACGTAATAACGTATAACGTTATATACTATTACGTACTATCGTATAACGTTATATACTATTACGTACTAACGTATAACGTTATATACTATTACGTACTAACGTATAACGTTATATGCTAATACGTAATAACGTGTAACGTTATATATTAATACGTAATAACGTGTAACGTTATATATTAATCCGTAATAACGTATAACGTTATATACTATTACGTACTAACGTGTAACGTTATATACTAATACGTAATAACGTATAACGTTATATACTATTACGTACTATCGTATAACGTTATATACTATTACGTACTAACGTGTCACGTTATATACTAATACGTAATAACATATAACGTTATATACTATTACGTTCTAACGTATAACGTTATATACTATTACGTACTAACGTGTCACGTTATATACTAATACGTAATAACATATAACGTTATATACTATTACGTTCTAACGTATAACGTTATATACTATCACGTAATGAGGTATAACGTTATATACTAATACGTAATAACGTATAACGTTATATACTATTACGTACTATCGTATAACGTTAGATACTATTACGTACTAACGTATAACGTTATATACTATTACGTAGTAACGTATAACGTTATATGCTAATACGTAATAACGTGTAACGTTATATATTAATACGTAATAACGTATAACGTTATATACTAATACGTGATAACGTATAACGTTATATACTATTACGTACTATCGTATAACGTTATATACTATCACGTAATGAGGTATAACGTTATAGACTAATACGTAATAACGTATAACGTTATATACTATTACGTACTATCGTATAACGTTATATACTATTACGTACTAACGTATAACGTTATATACTATTACGTACTAACGTATAACGTTATATGCTAATACGTAATAACGTGTAACGTTATATATTAATACGTAATAACGTGTAACGTTATATATTAATCCGTAATAACGTATAACGTTATATACTATTACGTACTAACGTGTAACGTTATATACTAATACGTAATAACGTATAACGTTATATACTATTACGTACTATCGTATAACGTTATATACTATTACGTACTAATGTGTCACGTTATATACTAATACGTAATAACATATAACGTTATATACTATTACGTTCTAACGTATAACGTTATATACTATTACGTACTAACGTATAACGTTATATACTATTACATACTAACGTGTAACGTTATATACTAATACGTAATAACGTATAACGTTATATACTATTACGTACTAAAGTATAACGTTATATACTATTACGTAATGACGTATAACGTTATATACTATTACGTACTATCGTATAACGTTATATACTATTACGTACTAACGTATAACGTTATATACTATTACGTACTAACGTATAACGTTATATCCTATTACGTACTAACTTGCAACGTTATATACTATTACGTAATAACGTATAACGTTATATACTATTACGTACTAACGTATAACGTTATATACTAATACGTAATTACGTATAACGTTATATACTATTACGTACTAACGTATAACGTTATATACTATTACGTACTAACGTGTAACGTTATATACTAATACGTAATAACGTATAACGTTATATACTAATACGTAATAACGTATAACGTTATATACTATTACGTACTAACGTATAACGTTATATACTATTACGTACTAACGTATAACGTTATATACTATTACGTACTAACGTATAACTTTATATACTATTACGTACTAACTTGTAACGTTATATACTATTACGTAATGACGTATAACGTTATATACTATTACGTACTAACGTATAACGTTATATACTATTACGTAATGACGTATAACGTTATATACTATTACGTACTAACGTATAACGTTATATACTATTACGTACTAACGTATAACGTTATATACTATTACGTACTAACTTGTAACGTTATATACTATTACGTAATAACGTATAACGTTATATACTATTACGTACTAACGTATAACGTTATATACTATCACGTAATGAGGTATAACGTTATATACTAATACGTAATAACGTATAACGTTATATACTATTACGTACTATCGTATAACGTTAGATACTATTACGTACTAACGTATAACGTTATATACTATTACGTAATAACGTGTAACGTTATATACTAATACGTAATAACGTATAACGTTATATACCATTCCGTACTAACGTATAACGTTATATACTACTACGTAATGACGTATAACGTCATATACTATTACGTACTAACGTATAACGTTATATACTACTACGTGATAACGTATAACGTTATATACTATTACGTACTAACGTGTAACGTTATATACTAATACGTAATAACGTATAACGTTATATACTAATACGTAATAACGTATAACGTTATATACTATTACGTACTAACGTATAACGTTATATACTATTACGTACTAACGTATAACGTTATATACTATTACGTACTAACGTATAACGTTATATACTATTACGTACTAACTTGTAACGTTATATACTATTACGTAATAACGTATAACGTTATATACTATTACGTACTAACGTATAACGTTATATACTATTACGTAATGACGTATAACGTTATATACTATTACGTACTAACGTATAGCCTTATATACTATTACGTACTAACGTATAACGTTATATACTATTACGTACTAACGTGTAACGTTATATACTATTACATACTAACGTGTCACGTTATATACTAATACGTAATAACGTATAACGTTATATACTATTACGTACTATCGTATAACGTTATATACTATCACGTAATGAGGTATAACGTTATATACTAATACGTAATAACGTATAACGTTATATACAGGGTGCGCCGTTAGAATTCGGACAGAATTCAATTTGTAGTTCCCACCATATTAGAATTCAGATGTTTGTGCTGATTGACTCTGAAGTTAGTTAAATATGTCAATAAGTCTTCTATAACCTCAAAATGACAGAACTCGTTAAGCAAAACCCGGAATACGATAGAAGAGCGGCGATTATAGAAAGTCTTCGCGCCGGGAGAACGCCGGTCGAAATTATAAAATTCTTTAGCTACCCAAGATCGACGGTAATTTAATTTTGTTGTGGGCAAAACCAAATTTCCAGCAAGTGTTCACGTTTTGAGCGTTGTCTCAAGTGAGGGCGACGTCATGCCTCCGCACTTCTTCCAAAAAGGCGAAAGAATCACAAAGGAGGTTTATTTGGAGGTCCTGAAGACAGTAATAAAGCCGTGGATGGAAATTACGGCTTCTGGAAGGCCGTATTTATTTCAACAAGATGGCGCACCTGCTCACACAAGTCATCTTGTTCAAAATTGGCTCTCTGACAATGTGGACATGTTTTGGTCGAAAGATTTCTGGCCTCCTAACAGTCCCGACCTAAACCCATTGGACTATTACGTGTGGGGCGTTATCGAGAGACAAACTAATAAATGCAGGCACCCCAACGTCAACTCCCTACGAGCTGCTATCGAGTCAGAATTCGCGACAATTAAACGCGACCAGTTGAAGTCAGCGTGCTCGCGCTTTAGAGCAAGAATAGAGCAGGTCATAGAGGCAGAGGGTGGTTACATAGAATAAAAGTTCTCAGCAAGGACCCTTTAAATGAGATATAACAACATTTTCATGTGTTTTTGTGTATTGACTTAAATAAACAACTTTCTGCACAAAACTTCTTTTGTCCGGATTCTAACGGCGCACCCTGTACTATTACGTACTATCGTATAACGTTAGATACTATTACGTACTAACGTATAACGTTATATACTATTACGTAATAACGTGTAACGTTATATACTAATACGTAATAACGTATAACGTTATATACCATTCCGTACTAACGTATAACGTTATATACTACTACGTAATGACGTATAACGTCATATACTATTACGTACTAACGTATAACGTTATATACTATTACGTGCTAACGTATAACGTTATATACTATTACGTACTAACGTGTAACGTTATATACTAATACGTAATAACGTATAACGTTATATACTAATACGTAATAACGTATAACGTTATATACTATTACGTAATAACGTGTAACGTTATATACTAATACGTAATAACGTATAACGTTATATACCATTACGTACTAACGTATAACGTTATATACTATTACGTACTAACGTGTAACGTTATATACTATTACGTACTAACGTGTCACGTCATATACTAATAAGTAATAACGTATAACGTTATATACTATTACGTACTAACGTATAACGTTATATACTACTACGTACTAACGTGTAACGTTATATACTAATACGTAATAACGTATAACGTTATATACTATTAAGTACTAACGTATAACGTTATATACTATTACGTACTAACGTGCAACGTTATATACTAATACGTACTAACGTGTCACGTTATATACTAATACGTAATAACGTATAACGTTATATACTATTACGTACTAACGTGTAACGTTATATACTAATACGTACTCACGTATAACGTTATATACTATTACGTACTAACGTGAAACGTTATATACTATTACATACTAACGTGTCACGTTATATACTATCACGTAATGAGGTATAACGTTATATACTAATACGTAATAACGTATAACGTTATATACTATTACGTACTATCGTATAACGTTATATACTATTACGTACTAACGTATAAAGTTATATACTATTACGTAATGACGCATAACGTTATATACTATTACGTACTATCGTATAACGTTATATACTATTACGTACTAACGTATAACGTTATATACTATTACGTACTAACGTATAACGTTATATGCTAATACGTAATAACGTGTAACGTTATATATTAATACGTAATAACGTATAACGTTATATACTAATACGTGATAACGTATAACGTTATATACTATTACGTACTAACGTATAACGTTATATGCTAATACGTAATAACGTGTAACGTTATATATTAATACGTAATAACGTGTAACGTTATATATTGATCCGTAATAACGTATAACGTTATATACTATTACGTACTAACGTGTAACGTTATATACTAATACGTAATAACGTATAACGTTATATACTATTACGTAATGAGGTATAACGTTATAGACTAATACGTAATAACGTATAACGTTATATACTATTACGTACTATCGTATAACGTTATATACTATTACGTACTAACGTATAACGTTATATACTATTACGTACTATCGTATAACGTTATATACTATCACGTAATGAGGTATAACGTTATAGACTAATACGTAATAACGTATAACGTTATATACTATTACGTACTATCGTATAACGTTATATACTATTACGTACTAACGTATAACGTTATATACTATTACGTACTAACGTATAACGTTATATGCTAATACGTAATAACGTGTAACGTTATATATTAATACGTAATAACGTGTAACGTTATATATTAATCCGTAATAACGTATAACGTTATATACTATTACGTACTAACGTGTAACGTTATATACTAATACGTAATAACGTATAACGTTATATACTATTACGTACTATCGTATAACGTTATATACTATTACGTACTAACGTGTCACGTTATATACTAATACGTAATAACATATAACGTTATATACTATTACGTTCTAACGTATAACGTTATATACTATTACTTAATAACGTATAACGTTATATGGTATTACGTACTAACGTATAACGTTATATACTATTACTTAATAACGTATAACGTTATATACTATTACGTACTAACGTATAACGTTATATACTATTACGTAATGACGTATAACGTTATATACTATTACGTACTATCGTATAACGTTATATACTATTACGTACTAACGTATAACGTTATATACTATTACGTACTAACGTATAACGTTATATCCTATTACGTACTAACTTGCAACGTTATATACTATTACGTAATAACGTATAACGTTATATACTATTACGTACTAACGTATAACGTTATATACTAATACGTAATTACGTATAACGTTATATACTATTACGTACTAACGTATAACGTTATATACTATTACGTACTAACGTGTAACGTTATATACTAATACGTAATAACGTATAACGTTATATACTAATACGTAATGACGTATAACGTCATATACTATTACGTACTAACGTATAACGTTATATACTATTACGTGCTAACGTATAACGTTATATACTATTACGTACTAACGTGTAACGTTATATACTAATACGTAATAACGTATAACGTTATATACTAATACGTAATAACGTATAACGTTATATACTATTACGTAATAACGTGTAACGTTATATACTAATACGTAATAACGTATAACGTTATATACCATTACGTACTAACGTATAACGTTATATGCTAATACGTAATAACGTGTAACGTTATATATTAATACGTAATAACGTATAACGTTATATACTAATACGTGATAACGTATAACGTTATATACTATTACGTACTATCGTATAACGTTATATACTATCACGTAATGAGGTATAACGTTATAGACTAATACGTAATAACGTATAACGTTATATACTATTACGTACTATCGTATAACGTTATATACTATTACGTACTAACGTATAACGTTATATACTATTACGTACTAACGTATAACGTTATATGCTAATACGTAATAACGTGTAACGATATATATTAATCCGTAATAACGTATAACGTTATATACTATTACGTACTAACGGGTAACGTTATATACTAATACGTAATAACGTATAACGTTATATACTATTACGTACTATCGTATAACGTTATATACTATTACGTACTAACGTGTCACGTTATATACTAATACGTAATAACATATAACGTTATATACTATTACGTTCTAACGTATAACGTTATATACTATTACTTAATAACGTATAACGTTATATGGTATTACGTACTAACGTATAACGTTATATACTATTACTTAATAACGTATAACGTTATATACTATTACGTACTAACGTATAACGTTATATACTATTACGTAATGACGTATAACGTTATATACTATTACGTACTATCGTATAACGTTATATACTATTACGTACTAACGTATAACGTTATATACTATTACGTACTAACGTATAACGTTATATCCTATTACGTACTAACTTGCAACGTTATATACTATTACGTAATAACGTATAACGTTATATACTATTACGTACTAACGTATAACGTTATATACTAATACGTAATTACGTATAACGTTATATACTATTACGTACTAACGTATAACGTTATATACTATTACGTACTAACGTGTAACGTTATATACTAATACGTAATAACGTATAACGTTATATACTAATACGTAATGACGTATAACGTCATATACTATTACGTACTAACGTATAACGTTATATACTATTACGTGCTAACGTATAACGTTATATACTATTACGTACTAACGTGTAACGTTATATACTAATACGTAATAACGTATAACGTTATATACTATTACGTACTAACGTGAAACGTTATATACTATTACATACTAACGTGTCACGTTATATACTATCACGTAATGAGGTATAACGTTATATACTAATACGTAATAACGTATAACGTTATATACTATTACGTACTATCGTATAACGTTATATACTATTACGTACTAACGTATAACGTTATATACTATTACGTACTAACGTATAACGTTATATGCTAATACGTAATAACGTGTAACGTTATATATTAATACGTAATAACGTATAACGTTATATACTAATACGTGATAACGTATAACGTTATATACTACTACGTACTAACGTGTAACGTTTTATACTAATACGTAATAACGTATAACGTTATATACTATTAAGTACTAACGTATAACGTTATATACTATTACGTACTAACGTGCAACGTTATATACTAATACGTACTAACGTGTCACGTTATATACTAATACGTAATAACGTATAACGTTATATACTATTACGTACTAACGTGTAACGTTATATACTAATACGTACTCACGTATAACGTTATATACTATTACGTACTAACGTGAAACGTTATATACTATTACATACTAACGTGTCACGTTATATACTATCACGTAATGAGGTATAACGTTATATACTAATACGTAATAACGTATAACGTTATATACTATTACGTACTATCGTATAACGTTATATACTATTACGTACTAACGTATAACGTTATATGCTAATACGTAATAACGTGTAACGTTATATATTAATACGTAATAACGTATAACGTTATATACTAATACGTGATAACGTATAACGTTATATACTATTACGTACTATCGTATAACGTTATATACTATCACGTAATGAGGTATAACGTTATAGACTAATACGTAATAACGTATAACGTTATATACTATTACGTACTATCGTATAACGTTATATACTATTACGTACTAACGTATAACGTTATATACTATTACGTACTAACGTATAACGTTATATGCTAATACGTAATAACGTGTAACGTTATATATTAATACGTAATAACGTGTAACGTTATATATTAATCCGTAATAACGTATAACGTTATATACTATTACGTACTAACGTGTAACGTTATATACTAATACGTAATAACGTTATAACGTTATATACTATTACGTACTATCGTATAACGTTATATACTATTACGTACTAACGTGTCACGTTATATACTAATACGTAATAACATATAACGTTATATACTATTACGTTCTAACGTATAACGTTATATACTATTACTTAATAACGTATAACGTTATATGGTATTACGTACTAACGTATAACGTTATATACTATTACTTAATAACGTATAACGTTATATACTATTACGTACTAACGTATAACGTTATATACTATTACGTAATGACGTATAACGTTATATACTATTACGTACTATCGTATAACGTTATATACTATTACGTACTAACGTATAACGTTATATACTATTACGTAATGACGTATAACGTTATATACTATTACGTACTATCGTATAACGTTATATACTATTACGTACTAACGTATAACGTTATATACTATTACGTACTAACGTATAACGTTATATCCTATTACGTACTAACGTATAACGTTATATACTAATACGTAATTACGTATAACGTTATATACTATTACGTACTAACGTATAACGTTATATACTATTACGTACTAACGTGTAACGTTATATACTATTACGTACTAACGTGTCACGTCATATACTAATAAGTAATAACGTATAACGTTATATACTATTACGTACTAACGTATAACGTTATATACTACTACGTACTAACGTGTAACGTTATATACTAATACGTAATAACGTATAACGTTATATACTATTAAGTACTAACGTATAACGTTATATACTATTACGTACTAACGAGCAACGTTATATACTAATACGTACTAACGTGTCACGTTATATACTAATACGTAATAACGTATAACGTTATATACTATTACGTACTAACGTGTAACGTTATATACTAATACGTACTCACGTATAACGTTATATACTATTACGTACTAACGTGAAACGTTATATACTATTACATACTAACTGTCACGTTATATACTATCACGTAATGAGGTATAACGTTATATACTAATACGTAATAACGTATAACGTTATATACTATTACGTACTATCGTATAACGTTATATACTATTACGTACTAACGTATAACGTTATATACTATTACGTACTAACGTATAACGTTATATGCTAATACGTAATAACGTGTAACGTTATATATTAATACGTAATAACGTATAACGTTATATACTAATACGTGATAACGTATAACGTTATATACTATTACGTACTATCGTATAACGTTATATACTATCACGTAATGAGGTATAACGTTATAGACTAATACGTAATAACGTATAACGTTATATACTATTACGTACTATCGTATAACGTTATATACTATTACGTACTAACGTATAACGTTATATAATATTACGTACTAACGTATAACGTTATATGCTAATACGTAATAACGTGTAACGTTATATATTAATACGTAATAACGTGTAACGTTATATATTAATCCGTAATAACGTATAACGTTATATACTATTACGTACTAACGTGTAACGTTATATACTAATACGTAATAACGTATAACGTTATATACTATTACGTACTATCGTATAACGTTATATACTATTACGTACTAACGTGTCACGTTATATACTAATACGTAATAACATATAACGTTAGATACTATTACGTTCTAACGTATAACGTTATATACTATTACTTAATAACGTATAACGTTATATGGTATTACGTACTAACGTATAACGTTATATACTATTACTTAATAACGTATAACGTTATATACTATTACGTACTAACGTATAACGTTATATACTATTACGTAATGACGTATAACGTTATATACTATTACGTACTATCGTATAACGTTATATACTATTACGTACTAACGTATAACGTTATATACTATTACGTACTAACGTATAACGTTATATCCTATTACGTACTAACTTGCAACGTTATATACTATTACGTAATAACGTATAACGTTATATACTATTACGTACTAACGTATAACGTTATATACTATTACGTTCTAACGTGTAACGTTATATACTAATACGTAATAACGTATAACGTTATATACTAATACGTAATAACGTATAACGTTATATACTATTACGTACTAACGTATAACGTTATATACTATTACGTACTAACGTATAACGTTATATATTAATACGTAATAACGTATAACGTTATATACTAATACGTGATAACGTATAACGTTATATACTATTACGTACTATCGTATAACGTTATATACTATCACGTAATGAGGTATAACGTTATAGACTAATACGTAATAACGTATAACGTTATATACTATTACGTACTATCGTATAACGTTATATACTATTACGTACTAACGTATAACGTTATATACTATTACATACTAACGTGTCACGTTATATACTAATACGTAATAACGTATAAAGTTATATACTATTACGTACTATCGTATAACGTTATATACTATTACGTAATAACGTGTAACGTTATATACTAATACGTAATTACGTATAACGTTATATACTATTACGTACTAACGTGTAACGTTATATACTAATACGTACTCACGTATAACGTTATATACTATTACGTACTAACGTGTAACGTTATATACTAATACGTAATTACGTATAACGTTATATACTATTACGTACTAACGTATAACGTTATATACTACTACGTACTAACGTGTAACGTTATATACTAATACGTAATAACGTATAACGTTATATACTATCACGTAATGAGGTATAACGTTATATACTAATACGTAATAACGTATAACGTTATATACTATTACGTACTATCGTATAACGTTATATACTATTACGTACTAACGTATAACGTTATATACTATTACGTACTAACGTATAACGTTATATCCTATTACGTACTAACTTGCAACGTTATATACTATTACGTAATAACGTATAACGTTATATACTATTACGTACTATCGTATAACGTTATATACTATTACGTAATAACGTATAACGTTATATACTATTACGTACTAACGTATAACGTTATATACTATTACGTACTAACGTGTAACGTTATATACTAATACGTAATAACGTATAACGTTATATACTAATACGTAATAACGTATAACGTTATATACTATTACGTACTAACGTATAACGTTATATACTATTACGTACTAACGTATAACGTTATATATTAATACGTAATAACGTATAACGTTATATACTAATACGTGATAACGTATAACGTTATATACTATTACGTACTATCGTATAACGTTATATACTATCACGTAATGAGGTATAACGTTATAGACTAATACGTAATAACGTATAACGTTATATACTATTACGTACTATCGTATAACGTTATATACTATTACGTACTAACGTATAACGTTATATACTATTACATACTAACGTGTCACGTTATATACTAATACGTAATAACGTATAAAGTTATATACTATTACGTACTATCGTATAACGTTATATACTATTACGTAATAACGTGTAACGTTATATACTAATACGTAATTACGTATAACGTTATATACTATTACGTACTAACGTGTAACGTTATATACTAATACGTACTCACGTATAACGTTATATACTATTACGTACTAACGTGTAACGTTATATACTAATACGTAATTACGTATAACGTTATATACTATTACGTACTAACGTATAACGTTATATACTACTACGTACTAACGTGTAACGTTATATACTAATACGTAATAACGTATAACGTTATATACTATTAAGTACTAACGTATAACGTTATATACTATTACGTACTAACGTGCAACGTTATATACTAATACGTACTAACGTGTCACGTTATATACTAATACGTAATAACGTATAACGTTATATACTATTACGTACTAACGTGTAACGTTATATACTAATACGTACTCACGTATAACGTTATATACTATTACGTACTAACGTGAAACGTTATATATTATTACATACTAACGTGTCACGTTATATACTATCACGTAATGAGGTATAACGTTATATACTAATACGTAATAACGTATAACGTTATATACTATTACGTACTATCGTATAACGTTATATACTATTACGTACTAACGTATAACGTTATATACTATTACGTACTAACGTATAACGTTATATCCTATTACGTACTAACTTGCAACGTTATATACTATTACGTAATAACGTATAACGTTATATACTATTACGTACTAACGTATAACGTTATATACTATTTTGTACTAACGTGTAACGTTATATACTAATACGTAATAACGTATAACGTTATATACTAATACGTAATAACGTATAACGTTATATACTATTACGTACTAACGTATAACGTTATATACTATTACGTACTAACGTATAACGTTATATACTATTACGTAATAACGTATAACGTTATATACTATTACGTACTATCGTATAACGTTATATACTATCACGTAATGAGGTATAACGTTATATACTAATACGTAATAACGTATAACGTTATATACTATTACGTACTATCGTATAACGTTAGATACTATTACGTACTAACGTATAACGTTATATACTATTACGTACTAACGTATAACGTTATATGCTAATACGTAATAACGTGTAACGTTATATATTAATACGTAATAACGTATAACGTTATATACTAATACGTGATAACGTATAACGTTATATACTATTACGTACTATCGTATAACGTTATATACTATCACGTAATGAGGTATAACGTTATAGACTAATACGTAATAACGTATAACGTTATATACTATTACGTACTATCGTATAACGTTATATACTATTACGTACTAACGTATAACGTTATATACTATTACGTACTAACGTGTAACGTTATATACTAATACGTAATAACGTATAACGTTATATACTATTACGTACTATTGTATAACGTTATATACTATTACGTACTAACGTGTCACGTTATATACTTATACGTAATAACATATAACGTTATATACTATTACGTTCTAACGTATAACGTTATATACTATTACTTAATAACGTATAACGTTATATGGTAATACGTACTAACGTATAACGTTATATACTACTACTTAATAACGTATAACGTTATATACTATTGCGTACTAACGTATAACGTTATATACTATTACGTAATGACGCATAACGTTATATACTATTACGTACTATCGTATAACGTTATATACTATTACGTACTAACGTATAACGTTATATACTATTACGTACTAACGTATAACGTTATATCCTATTACGTACTAACTTGCAACGTTATATACTATTACGTAATAACGTATAACGTTATATACTATTACGTACTAACGTATAACGTTATATACTAATACGTAATTACGTATAACGTTATATACTATTACGTACTAACGTGTAACGTTATATACTATTACATACTAACGTGTCACGTTATATACTAATACGTAATAACGTATAACGTTATATACTATTACGTACTATCGTATAACGTTATATACTATCACGTAATGAGGTATAACGTTATATACTAATACGTAATAACGTATAACGTTATATACTATTACGTACTATCGTATAACGTTAGATACTATTACGTACTAACGTATAACGTTATATACTATTACGTAATAACGTGTAACGTTATATACTAATACGTAATAACGTATAACGTTATATACCATTCCGTACTAACGTATAACGTTATATACTACTACGTAATGACGTATAACGTCATATACTATTACGTACTAACGTATAACGTTATATACTATTACGTGCTAACGTATAACGTTATATACTATTACGTACTAACGTGTAACGTTATATACTAATACGTAATAACGTATAACGTTATATAATAATACGTAATAACGTATAACGTTATATACTATTACGTAATAACGTGTAACGTTATATACTAATACGTAATAACGTATAACGTTATATACCATTACGTACTAACGTATAACGTTATATACTATTACGTACTAACGTGTAACGTTATATACTATTACGTACTAACGTGTCACGTTATATACTAATACGTAATAACATATAACGTTATATACTATTACGTTCTAACGTATAACGTTATATACTATTACTTAATAACGTATAACGTTATATGGTATTACGTACTAACGTATAACGTTATATACTACTACGTACTAACGTGTAACGTTATATACTAATACGTAATTACGTATAACGTTATATACTATTACGTACTAACGTGCAACGTTATATACTATTACGTACTAACGTGTAACGTTATATACTATTACATACTAACGTGTCACGTTATATACTAATACGTAATAACGTATAAAGTTATATACTATTACGTACTATCGTATAACGTTATATACTATTACGTAATAACGTGTAACGTTATATACTAATACGTAATTACGTATAACGTTATATACTATTACGTACTAACGTGTAACGTTATATACTAATACGTACTCACGTATAACGTTATATACTATTACGTACTAACGTGTAACGTTATATACTAATACGTAATTACGTATAACGTTATATACTATTACGTACTAACGTATAACGTTATATACTACTACGTACTAACGTGTAACGTTATATACTAATACGTAATAACGTATAACGTTATATACTATTAAGTACTAACGTATAACGTTATATACTATTACGTACTAACGTGCAACGTTATATACTAATACGTACTAACGTGTCACGTTATATACTAATACGTAATAACGTATAACGTTATATACTATTACGTACTAACGTGTAACGTTATATACTAATACGTACTCACGTATAACGTTATATACTATTACGTACTAACGTGAAACGTTATATATTATTACATACTAACGTGTCACGTTATATACTATCACGTAATGAGGTATAACGTTATATACTAATACGTAATAACGTATAACGTTATATACTATTACGTACTATCGTATAACGTTATATACTATTACGTACTAACGTATAACGTTATATACTATTACGTACTAACGTATAACGTTATATCCTATTACGTACTAACTTGCAACGTTATATACTATTACGTAATAACGTATAACGTTATATACTATTACGTACTAACGTATAACGTTATATACTATTACGTACTAACGTGTAACGTTATATACTAATACGTAATTACGTATAACGTTATATACTATTACGTACTAACGTATAACGTTATATACTACTACGTACTAACGTGTAACGTTATATACTAATACGTAATAACGTATAACGTTATATACTATTAAGTACTAACGTATAACGTTATATACTATTACGTACTAACGTGCAACGTTATATACTAATACGTACTAACGTGTCACGTTATATACTAATACGTAATAACGTATAACGTTATATACTATTACGTACTAACGTGTAACGTTATATACTAATACGTACTCACGTATAACGTTATATACTATTACGTACTAACGTGAAACGTTATATATTATTACATACTAACGTGTCACGTTATATACTATCACGTAATGAGGTATAACGTTATATACTAATACGTAATAACGTATAACGTTATATACTATTACGTACTATCGTATAACGTTATATACTATTACGTACTAACGTATAACGTTATATACTATTACGTACTAACGTATAACGTTATATCCTATTACGTACTAACTTGCAACGTTATATACTATTACGTAATAACGTATAACGTTATATACTATTACGTACTAACGTATAACGTTATATACTATTACGTACTAACGTGTAACGTTATATACTAATACGTAATAACGTATAACGTTATATACTAATACGTAATAACGTATAACGTTATATACTATTACGTACTAACGTATAACGTTATATACTATTACGTACTAACGTATAACGTTATATACTATTACGTAATAACGTATAACGTTATATACTATTACGTACTATCGTATAACGTTATATACTATCACGTAATGAGGTATAACGTTATATACTAATACGTAATAACGTATAACGTTATATACTATTACGTACTATCGTATAACGTTAGATACTATTACGTACTAACGTATAACGTTATATACTATTACGTACTAACGTATAACGTTATATGCTAATACGTAATAACGTGTAACGTTATATATTAATACGTAATAACGTATAACGTTATATACTAATACGTGATAACGTATAACGTTATATACTATTACGTACTATCGTATAACGTTATATACTATCACGTAATGAGGTATAACGTTATAGACTAATACGTAATAACGTATAACGTTATATACTATTACGTACTATCGTATAACGTTATATACTATTACGTACTAACGTATAACGTTATATACTATTACGTACTAACGTGTAACGTTATATACTAATACGTAATAACGTATAACGTTATATACTATTACGTACTATCGTATAACGTTATATACTATTACGTACTAACGTGTCACGTTATATACTTATACGTAATAACATATAACGTTATATACTATTACGTTCTAACGTATAACGTTATATACTATTACTTAATAACGTATAACGTTATATGGTAATACGTACTAACGTATAACGTTATATACTACTACTTAATAACGTATAACGTTATATACTATTACGTACTAACGTATAACGTTATATACTATTACGTAATGACGTATAACGTTATATACTATTACGTACTATCGTATAACGTTATATACTATTACGTACTAACGTATAACGTTATATACTATTACGTACTAACGTATAACGTTATATCCTATTACGTACTAACTTGCAACGTTATATACTATTACGTACTAACGTGTCACGTCATATACTAATAAGTAATAACGTATAACGTTATATACTATTACGTACTATCGTATAACGTTATATACTATTACTTAATAACGTATAACGTTATATGGTATTATGTAATAACGTATAACGTTATATACTATTACGTACTAACGTGTAACGTTATATACTAATACGTAATAACGTATAACGTTATATACTAATACGTAATAACGTATAACGTTATATACTAATACGTAATAACGTATAACGTTATATACTATTACGTAATAACGTGTAACGTTATATACTATTACGTACTAACGTGTCACGTCATATACTAATAAGTAATAACGTATAACGTTATATACTATTACGTACTATCGTATAACGTTATATACTATTACTTAATAACGTATAACGTTATATGGTATTATGTAATAACGTATAACGTTATATACTATTACGTACTAACGTGTAACGTTATATACTAATACGTAATAACGTATAACGTTATATACTAATACGTAATAACGTATAACGTTATATACTAATACGTAATAACGTATAACGTTATATACTATTACGTAATAACGTGTAACGTTATATACTAATACGTAATTACGTATAACGTTATATACTATTACGTACTAACGTATAACGTTATATACTATTACGTACTAACGTGTAACGTTATATACTAATACGTAATAACGTACAACGTTATATACTAATACGTAATAACGTATAACGTTATATACTATTACGTACTAACGTATAACGTTATATACTATTACGTACTAACGTATAACGTTATATACTATTACGTACTATCGTATAGCGTTATATACTATTACGTACTAACGTGTCACGTTATATACTAATACGTAATAACATATAACGTTATATACTATTACGTTCTAACGTATAACGTTATATACTATTACTTAATAACGTATAACGTTATATGGTATTACGTACTAACGTATAACGTTATATACTACTACGTACTAACGTGTAACGTTATATACTAATACGTAATTACGTATAACGTTATATACTATTACGTACTAACGTGCAACGTTATATACTATTACGTACTAACGTGTAACGTTATATACTATTACATACTAACGTGTCACGTTATATACTAATACGTAATAACGTATAAAGTTATATACTATTACGTACTATCGTATAACGTTATATACTATTACGTAATAACGTGTAACGTTATATACTAATACGTAATTACGTATAACGTTATATACTATTACGTACTAACGTGTAACGTTATATACTAATACGTACTCACGTATAACGTTATATACTATTACGTACTAACGTGTAACGTTATATACTAATACGTAATTACGTATAACGTTATATACTATTACGTACTAACGTATAACGTTATATACTACTACGTACTAACGTGTAACGTTATATACTAATACGTAATAACGTATAACGTTATATACTATTAAGTACTAACGTATAACGTTATATACTATTACGTACTAACGTGCAACGTTATATACTAATACGTACTAACGTGTCACGTTATATACTAATACGTAATAACGTATAACGTTATATACTATTACGTACTAACGTGTAACGTTATATACTAATACGTACTCACGTATAACGTTATATACTATTACGTACTAACGTGAAACGTTATATATTATTACATACTAACGTGTCACGTTATATACTATCACGTAATGCGGTATAACGTTATATACTAATACGTAATAACGTATAACGTTATATACTATTACGTACTATCGTATAACGTTATATACTATTACGTACTAACGTATAACGTTATATACTATTACGTACTAACGTATAACGTTATATCCTATTACGTACTAACTTGCAACGTTATATACTATTACGTAATAACGTATAACGTTATATACTATTACGTACTAACGTATAACGTTATATACTATTACGTACTAACGTGTAACGTTATATACTAATACGTACTCACGTATAACGTTATATACTATTACGTACTAACGTGAAACGTTATATATTATTACATACTAACGTGTCACGTTATATACTATCACGTAATGAGGTATAACGTTATATACTAATACGTAATAACGTATAACGTTATATACTATTACGTACTATCGTATAACGTTATATACTATTACGTACTAACGTATAACGTTATATACTATTACGTACTAACGTATAACGTTATATCCTATTACGTACTAACTTGCAACGTTATATACTATTACGTAATAACGTATAACGTTATATACTATTACGTACTAACGTATAACGTTATATACTATTACGTACTAACGTGTAACGTTATATACTAATACGTAATAACGTATAACGTTATATACTAATACGTAATAACGTATAACGTTATATACTATTACGTACTAACGTATAACGTTATATACTATTACGTACTAACGTATAACGTTATATACTATTACGTAATAACGTATAACGTTATATACTATTACGTACTATCGTATAACGTTATATACTATCACGTAATGAGGTATAACGTTATATACTAATACGTAATAACGTATAACGTTATATACTATTACGTACTATCGTATAACGTTAGATACTATTACGTACTAACGTATAACGTTATATACTATTACGTACTAACGTATAACGTTATATGCTAATACGTAATAACGTGTAACGTTATATATTAATACGTAATAACGTATAACGTTATATACTAATACGTGATAACGTATAACGTTATATACTATTACGTACTATCGTATAACGTTATATACTATCACGTAATGAGGTATAACGTTATAGACTAATACGTAATAACGTATAACGTTATATACTATTACGTACTATCGTATAACGTTATATACTATTACGTACTAACGTATAACGTTATATACTATTACGTACTAACGTGTAACGTTATATACTAATACGTAATAACGTATAACGTTATATACTATTACGTACTATCGTATAACGTTATATACTATTACATACTAACGTGTCACGTTATATACTAATACGTAATAACGTATAACGTTATATACTATTACGTACTATCGTATAACGTTATATACAGGGTGCGCCGTTAGAATCCGGACAAAAGAAGTTTTGTGCAGAAAGTTGTTTATTTAAGTCAATACACAAAAACACATGAAAATGTTGTTATATCTCATTTAAAGGGTCCTTGCTGAGAACTTTTATTCTATGTAACCACCCTCTGCCTCTATGACCTGCTCTATTCTTGCTCTAAAGCGCGAGCACGCTGACTTCAACTGGTCGCGTTTAATTGTCGCGAATTCTGACTCGATAGCAGCTCGTAGGGAGTTGACGTTGGGGTGCCTGCATTTATTAGTTTGTCTCTCGATAACGCCCCACACGTAATAGTCCAATGGGTTTAGGTCGGGACTGTTAGGAGGCCAGAAATCTTTCGACCAAAACATGTCCACATTGTCAGAGAGCCAATTTTGAACAAGATGACTTGTGTGAGCAGGTGCGCCATCTTGTTGAAATAAATACGGCCTTCCAGAAGCCGTAATTTCCATCCACGGCTTTATTACTGTCTTCAGGACCTCCAAATAAACCTCCTTTGTGATTCTTTCGCCTTTTTGGAAGAAGTGCGGAGGCATGACGTCGCCCTCACTTGAGACAACGCTGAACTTTTCTCGCCGGAGAAGGAGAACCCTTCTCGAACCACTCTGAGGCTGCGTATCTCTTAGCAATGTCGTATACCGTCGATCTTGGGTAGCTAAAGAATTTTATAATTTCGACCGGCGTTCTCCCGGCGCGAAGACTTTCTATAATCGCCGCTCTTCTATCGTATTCCGGGTTTTGCTTAACGAGTTCTGTCATTTTGAGGTTATAGAAGACTTATTGACATATTTAACTAACTTCAGAGTCAATCAGCACAAACATCTGAATTCTAATATGGTGGGAACTACAAATTGAATTCTGTCCGAATTCTAACGGCGCACCCTGTACTATCACGTAATGAGGTATAACGTTATATACTAATACGTAATAACGTATAACGTTATATACTATTACGTACTATCGTATAACGTTAGATACTATTACGTACTAACGTATAACGTTATATACTATTACGTAATAACGTGTAACGTTATATACTAATACGTAATAACGTATAACGTTATATACCATTCCGTACTAACGTATAACGTTATATACTACTACGTAATGACGTATAACGTCATATACTATTACGTACTAACGTATAACGTTATATACTATTACGTGCTAACGTATAACGTTATATACTATTACGTACTAACGTGTAACGTTATATACTAATACGTAATAACGTATAACGTTATATACTAATACGTAATAACGTATAACGTTATATACTATTACGTAATAACGTGTAACGTTATATACTAATACGTAATAACGTATAACGTTATATACCATTACGTACTAACGTATAACGTTATATACTATTACGTACTAACGTGTAACGTTATATACTATTACGTACTAACGTGTCACGTCATATACTAATAAGTAATAACGTATAACGTTATATACTATTACGTACTATCGTATAACGTTATATACTATTACTTAATAACGTATAACGTTATATGGTATTATGTAATAACGTATAACGTTATATACTATTACGTACTAACGTGTAACGTTATATACTAATACGTAATAACGTATAACGTTATATACTAATACGTAATAACGTATAACGTTATATACTAATACGTAATAACGTATAACGTTATATACTAATACGTAATAACGTATAACGTTATATACTATTACGTAATAACGTGTAACGTTATATACTAATACGTAATTACGTATAACGTTATATACTATTACGTACTAACGTATAACGTTATATACTATTACGTACTAACGTGTAACGTTATATACTAATACGTAATAACGTACAACGTTATATACTAATACGTAATAACGTATAACGTTATATACTATTACGTACTAACGTATAACGTTATATACTATTACGTACTAACGTATAACGTTATATACTATTACGTACTATCGTATAGCGTTATATACTATTACGTACTAACGTGTCACGTTATATACTAATACGTAATAACATATAACGTTATATACTATTACGTTCTAACGTATAACGTTATATACTATTACTTAATAACGTATAACGTTATATGGTATTACGTACTAACGTATAACGTTATATACTACTACGTACTAACGTGTAACGTTATATACTAATACATAATTACGTATAACGTTATATACTATTACGTACTAACGTGCAACGTTATATACTATTACGTACTAACGTGTAACGTTATATACTATTACATACTAACGTGTCACGTTATATACTAATACGTAATAACGTATAAAGTTATATACTATTACGTACTATCGTATAACGTTATATACTATTACGTAATAACGTGTAACGTTATATACTAATACGTAATTACGTATAACGTTATATACTATTACGTACTAACGTGTAACGTTATATACTAATACGTACTCACGTATAACGTTATATACTATTACGTACTAACGTGTAACGTTATATACTAATACGTAATTACGTATAACGTTATATACTATTACGTACTAACGTATAACGTTATATACTACTACGTACTAACGTGTAACGTTATATACTAATACGTAATAACGTATAACGTTATATACTATTAAGTACTAACGTATAACGTTATATACTATTACGTACTAACGTGCAACGTTATATACTAATACGTACTAACGTGTCAAGTTATATACTAATACGTAATAACGTATAACGTTATATACTATTACGTACTAACGTGTAACGTTATATACTAATACGTACTCACGTATAACGTTATATACTATTACGTAATAACGTATAACGTTATATACTAATACGTAATAACGTATAACGTTATATACTATTACGTACTAACGTATAACGTTATATACTATTACGTACTAACGTATAACGTTATATACTATTACGTAATAACGTATAACGTTATATACTATTACGTACTATCGTATAACGTTATATACTATCACGTAATGAGGTATAACGTTATATACTAATACGTAATAACGTATAACGTTATATACTATTACGTACTATCGTATAACGTTAGATACTATTACGTACTAACGTATAACGTTATATACTATTACGTACTAACGTATAACGTTATATGCTAATACGTAATAACGTGTAACGTTATATATTAATACGTAATAACGTATAACGTTATATACTAATACGTGATAACGTATAACGTTATATACTATTACGTACTATCGTATAACGTTATATACTATCACGTAATGAGGTATAACGTTATAGACTAATACGTAATAACGTATAACGTTATATACTATTACGTACTATCGTATAACGTTATATACTATTACGTACTAACGTATAACGTTATATACTATTACGTACTAACGTATAACGTTATATGCTAATACGTAATAACGTGTAACGTTATATATTAATACGTAATAACGTGTAACGTTATATATTAATCCGTAATAACGTATAACGTTATATACTATTACGTACTAACGTGTAACGTTATATACTAATACGTAATAACGTATAACGTTATATACTATTACGTACTATCGTATAACGTTATATACTATTACGTACTAACGTGTCACGTTATATACTTATACGTAATAACATATAACGTTATATACTATTACGTTCTAACGTATAACGTTATATACTATTACTTAATAACGTATAACGTTATATGGTAATACGTACTAACGTATAACATTATATACTATTACTTAATAACGTATAACGTTATATACTATTACGTACTAACGTATAACGTTATATACTATTACGTAATGACGTATAACGTAATATACTATTACGTACTATCGTATAACGTTATATACTATTACGTACTAACGTATAACGTTATATACTATTACGTACTAACGTATAACGTTATATCCTATTACGTACTAACTTGCAACGTTATATACTATTACGTAATAACGTATAACGTTATATACTATTACGTACTAACGTATAACGTTATATACTAATACGTAATTACGTATAACGTTATATACTATTACGTACTAACGTGTAACGTTATATACTATTACGTACTAACGTGTAACGTTATATACTAATACGTAATAACGTATAACGTTATATACTAATACGTAATAACGTATAACGTTATATACTATTACGTACTAACGTATAACGTTATATACTATTACGTACTAACGTGTAACGTTATATAGTATTACGTACTAACGTGTAACGTTATATACTATTACATACTAACGTGTCACGTTATATACTAATACGTAATAACGTATAACGTTATATACTATTACGTACTATCGTATAACGTTATATACTATCACGTAATGAGGTATAACGTTATATACTAACACGTAATAACGTATAACGTTATATACTATTACGTACTATCGTATAACGTTAGATACTATTACGTACTAACGTATAACGTTATATACTATTACGTAATAACGTGTAACGTTATATACTAATACGTAATAACGTATAACGTTATATACCATTCCGTACTAACGTATAACGTTATATACTACTACGTAATGACGTATAACGTCATATACTATTACGTACTAACGTATAACGTTATATACTATTACGTGCTAACGTATAACGTTATATACTATTACGTACTAACGTGTAACGTTATATACTAATACGTAATAACGTATAACGTTATATACTAATACGTAATAACGTATAACGTTATATACTATTACGTAATAACGTGTAACGTTATATACTAATACGTAATAACGTATAACGTTATATACCATTACGTACTAACGTATAACGTTATATACTATTACGTACTAACGTGTAACGTTATATACTATTACGTACTAACGTGTCACGTCATATACTAATAAGTAATAACGTATAACGTTATATACTATTACGTACTATCGTATAACGTTATATACTATTACTTAATAACGTATAACGTTATATGGTATTATGTAATAACGTATAACGTTATATACTATTACATACTAACGTGTAACGTTATATACTAATACGTAATAACGTATAACGTTATATACTAATACGTAATAACGTATAACGTTATATACTAATACGTAATAACGTATAACGTTATATACTATTACGTAATAACGTGTAACGTTATATACTAATACGTAATTACGTATAACGTTATATACTATTACGTACTAACGTATAACGTTATATACTATTACGTACTAACGTGTAACGTTATATACTAATACGTAATAACGTGTAACGTTATATATTAATCCGTAATAACGTATAACGTTATATACTATTACGTACTAACGTATAACGTTATATACTATTACGTACTAACGTGTAACGTTATATACTAATACGTAATAACGTATAACGTTATATACTATTACGTACTATCGTATAACGTTATATACTATTACGTACTAACGTATAACGTTATATACTATTACGTACTAACGTGTAACGTTATATACTAATACGTAATAACGTATAACGTTATATACTATTACGTACTATCGTATAACGTTATATACTATTACGTACTAACGTGTCACGTTATATACTAATACGTAATAACATATAACGTTATATACTATTACGTACTAACGTATAACGTTATATACTAATACGTAATTACGTATAACGTTATATACTATTACGTACTAACGTATAACGTTATATACTATTACGTACTAACGTGTAACGTTATATACTAATACGTAATAACGTATAACGTTATATACTAATACGTAATAACGTATAACGTTATATACTATTACGTACTAACGTATAACGTTATATACTATTACGTACTAACGTATAACGTTATATACTATTACGTACTAACGTATAACGTTATATACTATTACGTACTAACTTGTAACGTTATATACTATTACGTAATAACGTATAACGTTATATACTATTACGTACTAACGTATAACGTTATATACTATTACGTAATGACGTATAACGTTATATACTATTACGTACTAACGTATAGCCTTATATACTATTACGTACTAACGTATAACGTTATATACTATTACGTACTAACGTGTAACGTTATATACTATTACATACTAACGTGTCACGTTATATACTAATACGTAATTACGTATAACGTTATATACTATTACGTACTAACGTATAACGTTATATACTATTACGTACTAACGTGTAACGTTATATACTAATACGTAATAACGTACAACGTTATATACTAATACGTAATAACGTATAACGTTATATACTATTACGTACTAACGTATAACGTTATATACTATTACGTACTAACGTATAACGTTATATACTATTACGTACTATCGTATAGCGTTATATACTATTACGTACTAACGTGTCACGTTATATACTAATACGTAATAACATATAACGTTATATACTATTACGTTCTAACGTATAACGTTATATACTATTACTTAATAACGTATAACGTTATATGGTATTACGTACTAACGTATAACGTTATATACTACTACGTACTAACGTGTAACGTTATATACTAATACATAATTACGTATAACGTTATATACTATTACGTACTAACGTGCAACGTTATATACTATTACGTACTAACGTGTAACGTTATATACTATTACATACTAACGTGTCACGTTATATACTAATACGTAATAACGTATAAAGTTATATACTATTACGTACTATCGTATAACGTTATATACTATTACGTAATAACGTGTAACGTTATATACTAATACGTAATTACGTATAACGTTATATACTATTACGTACTAACGTGTAACGTTATATACTAATACGTACTCACGTATAACGTTATATACTATTACGTACTAACGTGTAACGTTATATACTAATACGTAATTACGTATAACGTTATATACTATTACGTACTAACGTATAACGTTATATACTACTACGTACTAACGTGTAACGTTATATACTAATACGTAATAACGTATAACGTTATATACTATTAAGTACTAACGTATAACGTTATATACTATTACGTACTAACGTGCAACGTTATATACTAATACGTACTAACGTGTCAAGTTATATACTAATACGTAATAACGTATAACGTTATATACTATTACGTACTAACGTGTAACGTTATATACTAATACGTACTCACGTATAACGTTATATACTATTACGTACTAACGTGAAACGTTATATACTATTACGTACTAACGTGTAACGTTATATACTAATACGTAATAACGTATAACGTTATATACTAATACGTAATAACGTATAACGTTATATACTATTACGTACTAACGTATAACGTTATATACTATTACGTACTAACGTATAACGTTATATACTATTACGTAATAACGTATAACGTTATATACTATTACGTACTATCGTATAACGTTATATACTATCACGTAATGAGGTATAACGTTATATACTAATACGTAATAACGTATAACGTTATATACTATTACGTACTATCGTATAACGTTAGATACTATTACGTACTAACGTATAACGTTATATACTATTACGTACTAACGTATAACGTTATATGCTAATACGTAATAACGTGTAACGTTATATATTAATACGTAATAACGTATAACGTTATATACTAATACGTGATAACGTATAACGTTATATACTATTACGTACTATCGTATAACGTTATATACTATCACGTAATGAGGTATAACGTTATAGACTAATACGTAATAACGTATAACGTTATATACTATTACGTACTATCGTATAACGTTATATACTATTACGTACTAACGTATAACGTTATATACTATTACGTACTAACGTATAACGTTATATGCTAATACGTAATAACGTGTAACGTTATATATTAATACGTAATAACGTGTAACGTTATATATTAATCCGTAATAACGTATAACGTTATATACTATTACGTACTAACGTGTAACGTTATATACTAATACGTAATAACGTATAACGTTATATACTATTACGTACTATCGTATAACGTTATATACTATTACGTACTAACGTGTCACGTTATATACTTATACGTAATAACATATAACGTTATATACTATTACGTTCTAACGTATAACGTTATATACTATTACTTAATAACGTATAACGTTATATGGTAATACGTACTAACGTATAACGTTATATACTATTACTTAATAACGTATAACGTTATATACTATTACGTACTAACGTATAACGTTATATACTATTACGTAATGACGTATAACGTAATATACTATTACGTACTATCGTATAACGTTATATACTATTACGTACTAACGTATAACGTTATATACTATTACGTACTAACGTATAACGTTATATCCTATTACGTACTAACTTGCAACGTTATATACTATTACGTAATAACGTATAACGTTATATACTATTACGTACTAACGTATAACGTTATATACTAATACGTAATTACGTATAACGTTATATACTATTACGTACTAACGTGTAACGTTATATACTATTACGTACTAACGTGTAACGTTATATACTAATACGTAATAACGTATAACGTTATATACTAATACGTAATAACGTATAACGTTATATACTATTACGTACTAACGTATAACGTTATATACTATTACGTACTAACGTGTAACGTTATATAGTATTACGTACTAACGTGTAACGTTATATACTATTACATACTAACGTGTCACGTTATATACTAATACGTAATAACGTATAACGTTATATACTATTACGTACTATCGTATAACGTTATATACTATCACGTAATGAGGTATAACGTTATATACTAACACGTAATAACGTATAACGTTATATACTATTACGTACTATCGTATAACGTTAGATACTATTACGTACTAACGTATAACGTTATATACTATTACGTAATAACGTGTAACGTTATATACTAATACGTAATAACGTATAACGTTATATACCATTCCGTACTAACGTATAACGTTATATACTACTACGTAATGACGTATAACGTCATATACTATTACGTACTAACGTATAACGTTATATACTATTACGTGCTAACGTATAACGTTATATACTATTACGTACTAACGTGTAACGTTATATACTAATACGTAATAACGTATAACGTTATATACTAATACGTAATAACGTATAACGTTATATACTATTACGTAATAACGTGTAACGTTATATACTAATACGTAATAACGTATAACGTTATATACCATTACGTACTAACGTATAACGTTATATACTATTACGTACTAACGTGTAACGTTATATACTATTACGTACTAACGTGTCACGTCATATACTAATAAGTAATAACGTATAACGTTATATACTATTACGTACTATCGTATAACGTTATATACTATTACTTAATAACGTATAACGTTATATGGTATTATGTAATAACGTATAACGTTATATACTATTACGTACTAACGTGTAACGTTATATACTAATACGTAATAACGTATAACGTTATATACTAATACGTAATAACGTATAACGTTATATACTAATACGTAATAACGTATAACGTTATATACTATTACGTAATAACGTGTAACGTTATATACTAATACGTAATTACGTATAACGTTATATACTATTACGTACTAACGTATAACGTTATATACTATTACGTACTAACGTGTAACGTTATATACTAATACGTAATAACGTGTAACGTTATATATTAATCCGTAATAACGTATAACGTTATATACTATTACGTACTAACGTATAACGTTATATACTATTACGTACTAACGTGTAACGTTATATACTAATACGTAATAACGTATAACGTTATATACTATTACGTACTATCGTATAACGTTATATACTATTACGTACTAACGTGTCACGTTATATACTAATACGTAATAACATATAACGTTATATACTATTACGTTCGAACGTATAACGTTATATACTATTACTTAATAACGTATAACGTTATATGGTATTACGTACTAACGTATAACGTTATATACTATTACTTAATAACGTATAACGTTATATGGTATTACGTACTAACGTGTAACGTTATATACTAATACGTAATAACGTATAACGTTATATACTATTACGTACTATCGTATAACGTTATATACTATTACGTACTAACGTGTCACGTTATATACTAATACGTAATAACATATAACGTTATATACTATTACGTACTAACGTATAACGTTATATACTAATACGTAATTACGTATAACGTTATATACTATTACGTACTAACGTATAACGTTATATACTATTACGTACTAACGTGTAACGTTATATACTAATACGTAATAACGTATAACGTTATATACTAATACGTAATAACGTATAACGTTATATACTATTACGTACTAACGTATAACGTTATATACTATTACGTACTAACGTATAACGTTATATACTATTACGTACTAACGTATAACGTTATATACTATTACGTACTAACTTGTAACGTTATATACTATTACGTAATAACGTATAACGTTATATACTATTACGTACTAACGTATAACGTTATATACTATTACGTAATGACGTATAACGTTATATACTATTACGTACTAACGTATAGCCTTATATACTATTACGTACTAACGTATAACGTTATATACTATTACGTACTAACGTGTAACGTTATATACTATTACATACTAACGTGTCACGTTATATACTAATACGTAATAACGTATAACGTTATATACTATTACGTACTATCGTATAACGTTATATACTATCACGTAATGAGGTATAACGTTATATACTAATACGTAATAACGTATAACGTTATATACTATTACGTACTATCGTATAACGTTAGATACTATTACGTACTAACGTATAACGTTATATACTATTACGTAATAACGTGTAACGTTATATACTAATACGTAATAACGTATAACGTTATATACCATTCCGTACTAACGTATAACGTTATATACTACTACGTAATGACGTATAACGTCATATACTATTACGTACTAACGTATAACGTTATATACTATTACGTGCTAACGTATAACGTTATATACTATTACGTACTAACGTGTAACGTTATATACTAATACGTAATAACGTATAACGTTATATACTAATACGTAATAACGTATAACGTTATATACTATTACGTAATAACGTGTAACGTTATATACTAATACGTAATAACGTATAACGTTATATACCATTACGTACTAACGTATAACGTTATATAATATTACGTACTAACGTGTAACGTTATATACTATTACGTACTAACGTGTCACGTCATATACTAATAAGTAATAACGTATAACGTTATATACTATTACGTACTATCGTATAACGTTATATACTATTACTTAATAACGTATAACGTTATATGGTATTATGTAATAACGTATAACGTTATATACTATTACGTACTAACGTGTAACGTTATATACTAATACGTAATAACGTATAACGTTATATACTAATACGTAATAACATATAACGTTATATACTAATACGTAATAACGTATAACGTTATATACTATTACGTAATAACGTGTAACGTTATATACTAATACGTAATTACGTATAACGTTATATACTATTACGTACTAACGTATAACGTTATATACTATTACGTACTAACGTGTAACGTTATATACTAATACGTAATAACGTACAACGTTATATACTAATACGTAATAACGTATAACGTTATATACTATTACGTACTAACGTATAACGTTATATACTATTACGTACTAACGTATAACGTTATATGCTAATACGTAACAACGTGTAACGTTATATATTAATACGTAATAACGTGTAACGTTATATATTAATCCGTACTAACGTATAACGTTATATACTATTACGTACTATCGTATAACGTTATATACTATTACGTACTAACGTATAACGTTATATACTATTACGTACTAACGTATAACGTTATATGCTAATACGTAATAACGTGTAACGTTATATATTAATACGTAATAACGTGTAACGTTATATATTAATCCGTAATAACGTATAACGTTATATACTATTACGTACTAACGTGTAACGTTATATACTAATACGTAATAACGTATAACGTTATATACTATTACGTACTATCGTATAACGTTATATACTATTACGTACTAACGTGTCACGTTATATACTTATACGTAATAACATATAACGTTATATACTATTACGTACTAACGTGTAACGTTATATACTATTACGTACTAACGTATAACGTTATATACTATTACGTACTAACGTGTAACGTTATATACTATTACATACTAACGTGTCACGTTATATACTAATACGTAATAACGTATAACGTTATATACTATTACGTACTATCGTATAACGTTATACACTATCACGTAATGAGGTATAACGTTATATACTAATACGTAATAACGTATAACGTTATATACTATTACGTACTATCGTATAACGTTAGATACTATTACGTACTAACGTATAACGTTATATACTATTACGTAATAACGTGTAACGTTATATACTAATACGTAATAACGTATAACGTTATATACCATTCCGTACTAACGTATAACGTTATATACTACTACGTAATGACGTATAACGTCATATACTATTACGTACTAACGTATAACGTTATATACTATTACGTGCTAACGTATAACGTTATATACTATTACGTACTAACGTGTAACGTTATATACTAATACGTAATAACGTATAACGTTATATACTAATACGTAATAACGTATAACGTTATATACTATTACGTAATAACGTGTAACGTTATATACTAATACGTAATAACGTATAACGTTATATACCATTACGTACTAACGTATAACGTTATATACTATTACGTACTAACGTGTAACGTTATATACTATTACGTACTAACGTGTCACGTCATATACTAATAAGTAATAACGTATAACGTTATATACTATTACGTACTATCGTATAACGTTATATACTATTACTTAATAACGTATAACGTTATATGGTATTATGTAATAACGTATAACGTTATATACTAATACGTACTAACGTGTAACGTTATATACTAATACGTAATAACGTATAACGTTATATACTAATACGTAATAACGTATAACGTTATATACTAATACGTAATAACGTATAACGTTATATACTATTACGTAATAACGTGTAACGTTATATACTAATACGTAATTACGTATAACGTTATATACTATTACGTACTAACGTATAACGTTATATACTATTACGTACTAACGTGTAACGTTATATACTAATACGTAATAACGTACAACGTTATATACTAATACGTAATAACGTATAACGTTATATACTATTACGTACTAACGTATAACGTTATATACTATTACGTACTAACGTATAACGTTATATACTATTACGTACTATCGTATAACGTTATATACTATTACGTACTAACGTGTCACGTTATATACTAATACGTAATAACATATAACGTTATATACTATTACGTTCTAACGTATAACGTTATATACTATTACTTAATAACGTATAACGTTATATGGTATTACGTACTAACGTATAACGTTATATACTACTACGTACTAACGTGTAACGTTATATACTAATACGTAATTACGTATAACGTTATATACTATTACGTACTAACGTGCAACGTTATATACTATTACGTACTAACGTGTAACGTTATATACTATTACATACTAACGTGTCACGTTATATACTAATACGTAATAACGTATAAAGTTATATACTATTACGTACTATCGTATAACGTTATATACTATTACGTAATAACGTGTAACGTTATATACTAATACGTAATTACGTATAACGTTATATACTATTACGTACTAACGTGTAACGTTATATACTAATACGTACTCACGTATAACGTTATATACTATTACGTACTAACGTGTAACGTTATATACTAATACGAAATTACGTATAACGTTATATACTATTACGTACTAACGTATAACGTTATATACTATTACGTAATAACGTGTAACGTTATATACTAATACGTAATAACGTATAACGTTATATACCATTCCGTACTAACGTATAACGTTATATACTACTATGTAATGACGTATAACGTTATATACTATTACGTACTATCGTATAACGTTATATACTATCACGTAATGAGGTATAACGTTATATACTAATACGTAATAACGTATAACGTTATATACTATTACGTACTATCGTATAACGTTAGATACTATTACGTACTAACGTATAACGTTATATACTATTACGTAATAACGTGTAACGTTATATACTAATACGTAATAACGTATAACGTTATATACTATTACGTACTATCGTATAACGTTAGATACTATTACGTACTAACGTATAACGTTATATACTATTACGTAATAACGTGTAACGTTATATACTAATACGTAATAACGTATAACGTTATATACCATTCCGTACTAACGTATAACGTTATATACTACTATGTAATGACGTATAACGTTATATACTATTACGTACTATCGTATAACGTTATATACTATTACTTAATAACGTATAACGTTATATGGTATTATGTAATAACGTATAACGTTATATACTATTACGTACTAACGTGTAACGTTATATACTAATACGTAATAACGTATAACGTTATATACTATTACGTAATAACGTGTAACGTTATATACTAATACGTAATTACGTATAACGTTATATACTATTACGTACTAACGTATAACGTTATATACTATTACGTACTAACGTGTAACGTTATATACTAATACGTAATAACGTACAACGTTATATACTAATACGTAATAACGTATAACGTTATATACTATTACGTACTAACGTATAACGTTATATACTATTACGTACTAACGTATAACGTTATATGCTAATACGTAATAACGTGTAACGTTATATATTAATACGTAATAACGTGTAACGTTATATATTAATCCGTAATAACGTATAACGTTATATACTATTACGTACTAACGTGTAACGTTATATACTATTACGTACTAACGTATAACGTTATATACTATTACGTACTAACGTGTAACGTTATATACTAATACGTACTCACGTATAACGTTATATACTATTACGTACTAACGTGAAACGTTATATACTATTACATACTAACGTGTCACGTTATATACTATCACGTAATGAGGTATAACGTTATATACTAATACGTAATAACGTATAACGTTATATACTATTACGTACTATCGTATAACGTTATATACTATTACGTACTAACGTATAACGTTATATACTATTACGTACTAACGTATAACGTTATATGCTAATACGTAATAACGTGTAACGTTATATATTAATTCGTAATAACGTATAACGTTATATACTAATACGTGATAACGTATAACGTTATATACTATTACGTCCTATCGTATAACGTTATATACTATTACGTACTAACGTGTAACGTTATATATTAATACGTAATAACGTATAACGTTATATACTATTACGTACTCACGTATAACGTTATATACTATTACGTACTAACGTGTAACGTTATATACTAATACGTAATTACGTATAACGTTATATACTATTACGTACTAACGTATAACGTTATATACTACTACGTACTAACGTGTAACGTTATATACTAATACGTAATAACGTACAACGTTATATACTGTTACGTAATAACGTATAACGTTATATACTATTACGTACTAACGTATAACGTTATATGCTAATACGTAATAACGTGTAACGTTATATATTAATACGTAATAACGTGTAACGTTATATATTAATCCGTAATAACGTATAACGTTATATACTATTACGTACTAACGTATAACGTTATATGCTAATACGTAATAACGTGTAACGTTATATATTAATACGTAATAACGTGTAACGTTATATATTAATCCGTAATAACGTATAACGTTATATACTATTACGTACTAACGTGTAACGTTATATACTAATACGTAATAACGTATAACGTTATATACTATTACGTAATAACGTGTAACGTTATATACTAATACGTAATTACGTATAACGTTATATACTATTACGTACTAACGTATAAAGTTATATACTATTACGTACTATCGTATAACGTTATATACTATTACTTAATAACGTATAACGTTATATGGTATTATGTAATAACGTATAACGTTATATACTATTACGTACTAACGTGTAACGTTATATACTAATACGTAATAACGTATAACGTTATATACTATTACGTAATAACGTGTAACGTTATATACTAATACGTAATTACGTATAACGTTATATACTATTACGTACTAACGTATAACGTTATATACTATTACGTACTAACGTGTAACGTTATATACTAATACGTAATAACGTACAACGTTATATACTAATACGTAATAACGTATAACGTTATATACTATTACGTACTAACGTATAACGTTATATACTATTACGTACTAACGTATAACGTTATATGCTAATACGTAATAACGTGTAACGTTATATATTAATACGTAATAACGTGTAACGTTATATATTAATCCGTAATAACGTATAACGTTATATACTATTACGTACTAACGTCTAACGTTATATACTATTACGTACTAACGTATAACGTTATATACTATTACGTACTAACGTGTAATGTCATATACTAATACGTACTCACGTATAACGTTATATACTATTACGTACTAACGTATAACGTTATATACTATTACGTGCTAACGTATAACGTTATATACTAATACGTAATAACGTATAACGTTATATACTAATACGTAATAACGTATAACGTTATATACTATTACGTAATAACGTGTAACGTTATATACTAATACGTAATTACGTATAACGTTATATACTATTACGTACTAACGTATAACGTTATATACTATTACGTACTAACGTGTAACGTTATATACTAATACGTAATAACGTACAACGTTATATACTAATACGTAATAACGTATAACGTTATATACTATTACGTACTAACGTGTAACGTTATATACTAATACGTACTCACGTATAACGTTATATACTATTACGTACTAACGTGCAACGTTATATACTATTACGTACTAACGTGTAACGTTATATACTATTACATACTAACGTGTCACGTTATATACTATTACGTACTAACGTGTAACGTTATATACTAATACGTACTCACGTATAACGTTATATACTATCACGTACTAACGTGAAACGTTATATACTATTACATACTAATGTGTCACGTTATATACTATCACGTAATGAGGTATAACGTTATATACTAATACGTAATAACGTATAACGTTATATACTATTACGTACTATCGTATAACGTTATATACTATTACGTACTAACGTATAACGTTATATACTATTACGTACTAACGTATAACGTTATATGCTAATACGTAATAACGTGTAACGTTATCTATTAATACGTAATAACGTATAACGTTATATACTAATACGTGATAACGTATAACGTTATATACTATTACGTACTATCGTATAACGTTATATACTATCACGTAATGAGGTATAACGTTATAGACTAATACGTAATAACGTATAACGTTATATACTATTACGTACTATCGTATAACGTTATATACTATTACGTACTAACGTATAACGTTATATACTATTACGTACTAACGTATAACGTTATATGCTAATACGTAATAACGTGTAACGTTATATATTAATACGTAATAACGTGTAACGTTATATATTAATCCGTAATAACGTATAACGTTATATACTATTACGTACTAACGTGTAACGTTATATACTAATACGTAATAACGTATAACGTTATATACTATTACGTACTATCGTATAACGTTATATACTATTACGTACTAACGTGTCACGTTATATACTAATACGTAATAACATATAACGTTATATACTATTACGTTCTAACGTATAACGTTATATACTATTACTTAATAACGTATAACGTTATATGGTATTACGTACTAACGTATAACGTTATATACTATTACTTAATAACGTATAACGTTATATACTATTACGTACTAACGTATAACGTTATATACTATTACGTAATGACGTATAACGTTATATACTATTACGTACTATCGTATAACGTTATATACTATTACGTACTAACGTGTAATGTCATATACTAATACGTACTCACGTATAACGTTATATACTATTACGTACTAACGTATAACGTTATATACTATTACGTGCTAACGTATAACGTTATATACTAATACGTAATAACGTATAACGTTATATACTAATACGTAATAACGTATAACGTTATATACTATTACGTAATAACGTGTAACGTTATATACTAATACGTAATTACGTATAACGTTATATACTATTACGTACTAACGTGTAACGTTATATACTAATACGTAATAACGTATAACGTTATATACTATTACGTAATAACGTGTAACGTTATATACTAATACGTAATTACGTATAACGTTATATACTATTACGTACTAACGTATAACGTTATATACTATTACGTACTAACGTGTAACGTTATATACTAATACGTAATAACGTACAACGTTATATACTAATACGTAATAACGTATAACGTTATATACTATTACGTACTAACGTATAACGTTATATACTATTACGTACTAACGTATAACGTTATATGCTAATACGTAATAACGTGTAACGTTATATATTAATACGTAATAACGTGTAACGTTATATATTAATCCGTAATAACGTATAACGTTATATACTATTACGTACTAACGTGTAACGTTATATACTATTACGTACTAACGTATAACGTTATATACTATTACGTACTAACGTGTAATGTCATATACTAATACGTACTCACGTATAACGTTATATACTATTACGTACTAACGTATAACGTTATATACTATTACGTGCTAACGTATAACGTTATATACTAATACGTAATAACGTATAACGTTATATACTAATACGTAATAACGTATAACGTTATATACTATTACGTAATAACGTGTAACGTTATATACTAATACGTAATTACGTATAACGTTATATACTATTACGTACTAACGTATAACGTTATATACTATTACGTACTAACGTGTAACGTTATATACTAATACGTAGTAACGTACAACGTTATATACTAATACGTAATAACGTATAACGTTATATACTATTACGTACTAACGTGTAACGTTATATACTAATACGTACTCACGTATAACGTTATATACTATTACGTACTAACGTGCAACGTTATATACTATTACGTACTAACGTGTAACGTTATATACTATTACATACTAACGTGTCACGTTATATACTAATACGTAATAACGTATAAAGTTATATACTATTACGTACTATCGTATAACGTTATATACTATCACGTAATGAGGTATAACGTTATATACTAATACGTAATAACGTACAACGTTATATACTATTACGTACTATCGTATAACGTTATATACTTTTACGTACTAACGTCTAGCGTTATATACTATTACGTACTAACGTGTAACGTTATATACTAATACGTAATTACGTATAACGTTATATACTATTACGTACTAACGTATAACGTTATATACTACTACGTACTAACGTGTAACGTTATATACTAATACGTAATAACGTATAACGTTATATACTATTAAGTACTAACGTATAACGTTATATACTATTACGTACTAACGTGCAACGTTATATACTAATACGTACTAACGTGTCACGTTATATACTAATACGTAATAACGTATAACGTTATATACTACTACGTACTAACGTGTAACGTTATATACTAATACGTACTCACGTATAACGTTATATACTATCACGTACTAACGTGAAACGTTATATACTATTACATACTAATGTGTCACGTTATATACTATCACGTAATGAGGTATAACGTTATATACTAATACGTAATAACGTATAACGTTATATACTATTACGTACTATCGTATAACGTTATATACTATTACGTACTAACGTGCAACGTTATATACTATTACGTACTAACGTGTAACGTTATATACTATTACATACTAACGTGTCACGTTATATACTAATACGTAATAACGTATAAAGTTATATACTATTACGTACTATCGTATAACGTTATATACTATCACGTAATGAGGTATAACGTTATATACTAATACGTAATAACGTACAACGTTATATACTATTACGTACTATCGTATAACGTTATATACTTTTACGTACTAACGTCTAGCGTTATATACTATTACGTACTAACGTGTAACGTTATATACTAATACGTAATTACGTATAACGTTATATACTATTACGTACTAACGTATAACGTTATATACTACTACGTACTAACGTGTAACGTTATATACTAATACGTAATAACGTATAACGTTATATACTATTAAGTACTAACGTATAACGTTATATACTATTACGTACTAACGTGCAACGTTATATACTAATACGTACTAACGTGTCACGTTATATACTAATACGTAATAACGTATAACGTTATATACTACTACGTACTAACGTGTAACGTTATATACTAATACGTACTCACGTATAACGTTATATACTATCACGTACTAACGTGAAACGTTATATACTATTACATACTAATGTGTCACGTTATATACTATCACGTAATGAGGTATAACGTTATATACTAATACGTAATAACGTATAACGTTATATACTATTACGTACTATCGTATAACGTTATATACTATTACGTACTAACGTATAACGTTATATACTATTACGTACTAACGTATAACGTTATATGCTAATACGTAATAACGTGTAACGTTATCTATTAATACGTAATAACGTATAACGTTATATACTAATACGTGATAACGTATAACGTTATATACTATTACGTACTATCGTATAACGTTATATACTATCACGTAATGAGGTATAACGTTATAGACTAATACGTAATAACGTATAACGTTATATACTATTACGTACTATCGTATAACGTTATATACTATTACGTACTAACGTATAACGTTATATACTATTACGTACTAACGTATAACGTTATATGCTAATACGTAATAACGTGTAACGTTATATATTTATACGTAATAACGTGTAACGTTATATATTAATCCGTAATAACGTATAACGTTATATACTATTACGTACTAACGTGTAACGTTATATACTAATACGTAATAACGTATAACGTTATATACTATTACGTACTATCGTATAACGTTATATACTATTACGTACTAACGTGTCACGTTATATACTAATACGTAATAACATATAACGTTATATACTATTACGTTCTAACGTATAACGTTATATACTATTACTTAATAACGTATAACGTTATATGGTATTACGTACTAACGTATAACGTTATATACTATTACTTAATAACGTATAACGTTATATACTATTACGTACTAACGTATAACGTTATATACTATTACGTAATGACGTATAACGTTATATACTATTACGTACTATCGTATAACGTTATATACTATTACGTACTAACGTATAACGTTATATACTATTACGTACTAACGTATAACGTTATATCCTATTACGTACTAACTTGCAACGTTATATACTATTACGTAATAACGTATAACGTTATATACTATTACGTACTAACGTATAACGTTATATACTAATACGTAATTACGTATAACGTTATATACTATTACGTACTAACGTATAACGTTATATACTATTACGTACTAACGTGTAACGTTATATACTAATACGTAATAACGTATAACGTTATATACTAATACGTAATAACGTATAACGTTATATACTATTACGTACTAACGTATAACGTTATATACTATTACGTACTAACGTATAACGTTATATACTATTACGTACTAACGTATAACGTTATATACTATTACGTACTAACTTGTAACGTTATATACTATTACGTAATAACGTATAACGTTATATACTATTACGTACTAACGTGTAACGTTATATACTATTACATACTAACGTGTCACGTTATATACTAATACGTAATAACGTATAACGTTATATACTATTACGTACTATCGTATAACGTTATATACTATCACGTAATGAGGTATAACGTTATATACTAATACGTAATAACGTATAACGTTATATACTATTACGTACTATCGTATAACGTTAGATACTATTACGTACTAACGTATAACGTTATATACTATTACGTAATAACGTGTAACGTTATATACTAATACGTAATAACGTGCAACGTTATATACTATTACGTACTAACGTATAACATTATATACTATTCCGTACTAACTTGTAACGTTATATACTATTACGTAATAACGTATAACGTTATATACTATTACGTACTGACGTATAACGTTATATACTATTACGTAATGACGTATAAAGTTATATACTATTACGTACTAACGTATAGCCTTATATACTATTACGTACTAACGTATAACGTTATATACTATTACGTACTAACGTGTAACGTTATATACTATTACATACTAACTTGCAACGTTATATACTAATACGTAATAACGTATAACGTTATATACTATTACGTACTATCGTATAACGTTATATACTAATACGTAATTACGTATAACGTTATATACTATTACGTACTAACGTATAACGTTATATTCTATTACGTACTAACGTGTAACGTTATATACAATTACGTAATAACGTATAACGTTATATACTAATACGTAATAACGTATAACGTTATATACTATTACGTACTAACGTATAACGTTATATACTATTACGTACTAACGTATAACGTTATATACTATTACGTACTAACGTATAACGTTATATACTATTACGTACTAACTTGTAACGTTATATACTATTACGTAATAACGTATAACGTTATATACTATTACGTACTAACGTATAACGTTATATACTATTACGTAATGACGTATAACGTTATATACTATTACGTACTAACGTATAGCCTTATATACTATTACGTACTAACGTATAACGTTATATACTATTACGTACTAACGTGTAACGTTATATACTATTACATACTAACGTGTCACGTTATATACTAATACGTAATAACGTATAACGTTATATACTATTACGTACTATCGTATAACGTTATATACTATCACGTAATGAGGTATAACGTTATATACTAATACGTAATAACGTATAACGTTATATACTATTACGTACTATCGTATAACGTTAGATACTATTACGTACTAACGTATAACGTTATATACTATTACGTAATAACGTGTAACGTTATATACTAATACGTAATAACGTGCAACGTTATATACTATTACGTACTAACGTATAACGTTATATACTATTACGTACTAACTTGTAACGTTATATACTATTACGTAATAACGTATAACGTTATATACTATTACGTACTGACGTATAACGTTATATACTATTACGTAATGACGTATAACGTTATATACTATAACGTACTAACGTATAGCCTTATATACTATTACGTACTAACGTATAACGTTATATACTATTACGTACTAACGTGTAACGTTATATACTATTACATACTAACGTGTCACGTTATATACTAATACGTAATAACGTATAACGTTATATACTATTATGTACTATCGTATAACGTTATATACTATCACGTAATGAGGTATAACGTTATATACTAATACGTAATAACGTATAACGTTATATACTATTACGTACTATCGTATAACGTTATATACTATTACGTGCTAACGTATAACGTTATATACTATTACGTACGAACGTGTAACGTTATATACTAATACGTAATAACGTATAACGTTATATACTATTACGTGATAACGTGTAACGTTATATACTAATACGTAATAACGTATAACGTTATATACCATTACGTACTAACGTATAACGTTATATACTATTACGTACTAACGTATAACGTTATATACTATTACGTAATAACGTGTAACGTTATATACTAATACGTAATAACGTATAACGTTATATACCATTCCGTACTAACGTATAACGTTATATACTACTACGTAATGACGTATAACGTCATATACTATTACGTACTAACGTATAACGTTATATACTATTACGTGCTAACGTATAACGTTATATACTATTACGTACTATCGTATAACGTTATATACTATTACTTAATAACGTATAACGTTATATGGTATTATGTAATAACGTATAACGTTATATACTATTACGTACTAACGTGTAACGTTATATACTAATACGTAATAACGTATAACGTTATATACTAATACGTAATAACGTATAACGTTATATACTAATACGTAATAACGTATAACGTTATATACTATTACGTAATAACGTGTAACGTTATATACTAATACGTAATTACGTATAACGTTATATACTATTACGTACTAACGTGTAACGTTATATACTAATACGTAATAACGTATAACGTTATATACTAATACGTAATAACGTATAACGTTATATACTATTACGTGATAACGTGTAACGTTATATACTAATACGTACTAACGTATAACGTTATATGGTAATACGTAATAACGTGTAACGTTATATATTAACACGTAATAACGTATAACGTTATATACCATTACGTACTAACGTATAACGTTATATACTAATACATACTAAAGTGTAACGTTATATACTAATACGTAATAACGTATAACGTTATATACTAATACGTAATAACGTATAACGTTATATACTAATACGTAATAACGTATAACGTTATATACTAATACGTAATAACGTATAACGTTATATACTATTACGTAATAACGTGTAACGTTATATACTAATACGTAATAACGTATAACGTTATATACCATTACGTACTAACGTATAACGTTATATACTAATACATACTAAAGTGTAACGTTATATACTAATACGTAATAACGTATAACGTTATATAGTATTACGTACTAACGTATAACGTTATATACTACTACGTAATGACGTATAACGTCATATACTATTACGTACTAACGTATAACGTTATATACTATTACGTGCTAACGTATAACGTTATATACTATTACGTACTATCGTATAACGTTATATACTATTACTTAATAACGTATAACGTTATATGGTATTATGTAATAACGTATAACGTTATATACTATTACGTACTAACGTGTAACGTTATATACTAATACGTAATGACGTATAACGTCATATACTATTACGTACTAACGTATATCGTTATATACTAATATGTAATAACGTGCAACGTCATATACTATTACGTGCTAACGTATAACGTTATATACTAATACGTACTAACGTGTAACGTTATATACTAATACGTACTAACGTGTAACGTTATATACTAATATGTAATAACGTATAACGTTATATACTATTACGTACTAACGTGTAACGTTATATACTAATACGTACTCACGTATAACGTTATATACTATTACGTACTAACGTGCAACGTTATATACTATTACGTACTAACGTGTAACGTTATATACTATTACATACTAACGTGTCACGTTATATACTAATACGTAATAACGTATAAAGTTATATACTATTACGTACTATCGTATAACGTTATATACTATCACGTAATGAGGTATAACGTTATATACTAATACGTAATAACGTACAACGTTATATACTATTACGTACTATCGTATAACGTTATATACTATTACGTACTAACGTCTAGCGTTATATACTATTACGTACTAACGTATAACGTTATATGGTAATACGTAATAACGTGTAACGTTATATATTAACACGTAATAACGTATAACGTTATATACTATTACGTACTCACGTATAACGTTATATACTATTACGTACTAACGTGTAACGTTATATACTAATACGTAATTACCTATAACGTTATATACTATTACGTACTAACGTATAACGTTATATACTACTACGTACTAACGTGTAACGTTATATACTAATACGTAATAACGTATAACGTTATATACTATTAAGTACTAACGTATAACGTTATATACTATTACGTACTAACGTGCAACGTTATATACTAATACGTACTAACGTGTCACGTTATATACTAATACGTAATAATGTATAACGTTATATACTATTACGTACTAACGTATAACGTTATATACTATTACGTACTAACGTATAACGTTATATACTATTACGTACTAACTTGTAACGTTATATACTATTACGTAATAACGTATAACGTTATATACTATTACGTACTAACGTATAACGTTATATACTATTACGTAATGACGTATAACGTTATATACTATTACGTACTAACGTATAGCCTTATATACTATTACGTACTAACGTATAACGTTATATACTATTACGTACTAACGTGTAACGTTATATACTATTACATACTAACGTGTCACGTTATATACTAATACGTAATAACGTATAACGTTATATACTATTACGTACTATCGTATAACGTTATATACTATCACGTAATGAGGTATAACGTTATATACTAATACGTAATAACGTATAACGTTATATACTATTACGTACTATCGTATAACGTTAGATACTATTACGTACTAACGTATAACGTTATATACTATTACGTAATAACGTGTAACGTTATATACTAATACGTAATAACGTGCAACGTTATATACTATTACGTACTAACGTATAACGTTATATACTATTACGTACTAACTTGTAACGTTATATACTATTACGTAATAACGTATAACGTTATATACTATTACGTACTGACGTATAACGTTATATACTATTACGTAATGACGTATAACGTTATATACTATAACGTACTAACGTATAGCCTTATATACTATTACGTACTAACGTATAACGTTATATACTATTACGTACTAACGTGTAACGTTATATACTATTACATACTAACGTGTCACGTTATATACTAATACGTAATAACGTATAACGTTATATACTATTATGTACTATCGTATAACGTTATATACTATCACGTAATGAGGTATAACGTTATATACTAATACGTAATAACGTATAACGTTATATACTATTACGTACTATCGTATAACGTTATATACTATTACGTGCTAACGTATAACGTTATATACTATTACGTACGAACGTGTAACGTTATATACTAATACGTAATAACGTATAACGTTATATACTATTACGTGATAACGTGTAACGTTATATACTAATACGTAATAACGTATAACGTTATATACCATTACGTACTAACGTATAACGTTATATACTATTACGTACTAACGTATAACGTTATATACTATTACGTAATAACGTGTAACGTTATATACTAATACGTAATAACGTATAACGTTATATACCATTCCGTACTAACGTATAACGTTATATACTACTACGTAATGACGTATAACGTCATATACTATTACGTACTAACGTATAACGTTATATACTATTACGTGCTAACGTATAACGTTATATACTATTACGTACTATCGTATAACGTTATATACTATTACTTAATAACGTATAACGTTATATGGTATTATGTAATAACGTATAACGTTATATACTATTACGTACTAACGTGTAACGTTATATACTAATACGTAATAACGTATAACGTTATATACTAATACGTAATAACGTATAACGTTATATACTAATACGTAATAACGTATAACGTTATATACTATTACGTAATAACGTGTAACGTTATATACTAATACGTAATTACGTATAACGTTATATACTATTACGTACTAACGTGTAACGTTATATACTAATACGTAATAACGTATAACGTTATATACTAATACGTAATAACGTATAACGTTATATACTATTACGTGATAACGTGTAACGTTATATACTAATACGTACTAACGTATAACGTTATATGGTAATACGTAATAACGTGTAACGTTATATATTAACACGTAATAACGTATAACGTTATATACCATTACGTACTAACGTATAACGTTATATACTAATACATACTAAAGTGTAACGTTATATACTAATACGTAATAACGTATAACGTTATATACTAATACGTAATAACGTATAACGTTATATACTAATACGTAATAACGTATAACGTTATATACTAATACGTAATAACGTATAACGTTATATACTATTACGTAATAACGTGTAACGTTATATACTAATACGTAATAACGTATAACGTTATATACCATTACGTACTAACGTATAACGTTATATACTAATACATACTAAAGTGTAACGTTATATACTAATACGTAATAACGTATAACGTTATATAGTATTACGTACTAACGTATAACGTTATATACTACTACGTAATGACGTATAACGTCATATACTATTACGTACTAACGTATAACGTTATATACTATTACGTGCTAACGTATAACGTTATATACTATTACGTACTATCGTATAACGTTATATACTATTACTTAATAACGTATAACGTTATATGGTATTATGTAATAACGTATAACGTTATATACTATTACGTACTAACGTGTAACGTTATATACTAATACGTAATGACGTATAACGTCATATACTATTACGTACTAACGTATATCGTTATATACTAATATGTAATAACGTGCAACGTCATATACTATTACGTGCTAACGTATAACGTTATATACTAATACGTACTAACGTGTAACGTTATATACTAATACGTACTAACGTGTCACGTTATATACTAATATGTAATAACGTATAACGTTATATACTATTACGTACTAACGTGTAACGTTATATACTAATACGTACTCACGTATAACGTTATATACTATTACGTACTAACGTGCAACGTTATATACTATTACGTACTAACGTGTAACGTTATATACTATTACATACTAACGTGTCACGTTATATACTAATACGTAATAACGTATAAAGTTATATACTATTACGTACTATCGTATAACGTTATATACTATCACGTAATGAGGTATAACGTTATATACTAATACGTAATAACGTACAACGTTATATACTATTACGTACTATCGTATAACGTTATATACTATTACGTACTAACGTCTAGCGTTATATACTATTACGTACTAACGTATAACGTTATATGGTAATACGTAATAACGTGTAACGTTATATATTAACACGTAATAACGTATAACGTTATATACTATTACGTACTCACGTATAACGTTATATACTATTACGTACTAACGTGTAACGTTATATACTAATACGTAATTACCTATAACGTTATATACTATTACGTACTAACGTATAACGTTATATACTACTACGTACTAACGTGTAACGTTATATACTAATACGTAATAACGTATAACGTTATATACTATTAAGTACTAACGTATAACGTTATATACTATTACGTACTAACGTGCAACGTTATATACTAATACGTACTAACGTGTCACGTTATATACTAATACGTAATAATGTATAACGTTATATACTATTACGTACTAACGTGTAACGTTATATACTAATACGTACTCACGTATAACGTTATATACTATTACGTACTAACGTGAAACGTTATATACTAATACGTAATAACGTATAACGTTATATAGTATTACGTACTAACGTATAACGTTATATACTATTACGTAATGACGTATAACGTCATATACTATTACGTACTAACGTATATCGTTATATACTAATATGTAATAACGTGCAACGTTATATACTATTACGTGCTAACGTATAACGTTATATACTAATACGTACTAACGTGTCACGTTATATACTAATACGTAATAACATATACCGTTATATACTATTACGTTCTAACGTATAACGTTATATACTATTACTTAATAACGTATAACGTTATATGGTATTACGTACTAACGTATAACGTTATATACTATTACTTAATAACGTATAACGTTATATACTATTACGTACTAACGTATAACGTTATATACTATTACGTAATGACGTATAACGTTATATACTATTACGTACTATCGTATAACGTTATATACTATTACGTACTAACGTATAACGTTATATACTATTACGTACTAACGTATAACTTTATATCCTATTACGTACTAACTTGCAACGTTATATACTATTACGTAATAACGTATAACGTTATATACTATTACGTACTAACGTATAACGTTATATACTAATACGTAATTACGTATAACGTTATATACTATTACGTACTAACGTATAACGTTATATACTATTACGTACTAACGTGTAACGTTATATACTAATACGTAATAACGTATAACGTTATATACTAATACGTAATAACGTATAACGTTATATACTATTACCTACTAACGTATAACGTTATATACTATTACGTACTAACGTATAACGTTATATACTATTACGTACTAACGTATAACGTTATATACTATTACGTACTAACTTGTAACGTTATATACTATTACGTAATAACGTATAACGTTATATACTAATACGTAATTACGTATAACGTTATATACTATTACGTACTAACGTATAACGTTATATACTATTACGTACTAACGTGTAACGTTATATACTAATACGTAATAACGTATAACGTTATATACTAATACGTAATAACGTATAACGTTATATACTATTACCTACTAACGTATAACGTTATATACTATTACGTACTAACGTATAACGTTATATACTATTACGTACTAACGTATAACGTTATATACTATTACGTACTAACTTGTAACGTTATATACTATTACGTAATAACGTATAACGTTATATACTATTACGTACTAACGTATAACGTTATATACTATTACGTAATGACGTATAACGTTATATACTATTACGTACTAACGTATAGCCTTATATACTATTACGTACTAACGTATAACGTTATATACTATTACGTACTAACGTGTAACGTTATATACTATTACATACTAACGTGTCACGTTATATACTAATACGTAATAACGTATAACGTTATATACTATTACGTACTATCGTATAACGTTATATACTATCACGTAATGAGGTATAACGTTATATACTAATACGTAATAACGTATAACGTTATATACTATTACGTACTATCGTATAACGTTAGATACTATTACGTACTAACGTATAACGTTATATACTATTACGTAATAACGTGTAACGTTATATACTAATACGTAATAACGTGCAACGTTATATACTATTACGTACTAACGTATAACGTTATATACTATTACGTACTAACTTGTAACGTTATATACTATTACGTAATAACGTATAACGTTATATACTATTACGTACTGACGTATAACGTTATATACTATTACGTAATGACGTATAACGTTATATGCTATTACGTACTATCGTATAACGTTATATACTATCACGTAATGAGGTATAACGTTATATACTAATACGTAATAACGTATAACGTTATATACTATTACGTACTATCGTATAACGTTAGATACTATTACGTACTAACGTATAACGTTATATACTATTACGTAATAACGTGTAACGTTATATACTAATACGTAATAACGTGCAACGTTATATACTATTACGTACTAACGTATACGTTATATACTATTACGTACTAACTTGTAACGTTATATACTAATACGTAATAACGTATAACGTTATATACTAATACGTAATAACGTATAACGTTATATACTAATACGTAATAACGTATAACGTTATATACTAATACGTAATAACGTATAACGTTATATACTATTACGTAATAACGTGTAACGTTATATACTAATACGTAATAACGTATAACGTTATATACCATTACGTACTAACGTATAACGTTATATACTAATACATACTAAAGTGTAACGTTATATACTAATACGTAATAACGTATAACGTTATATAGTATTACGTACTAACGTATAACGTTATATACTATTACGTAATGACGTATAACGTCATATACTATTACGTACTAACGTATAACGTTATATACTAATACGTAATAACGTGCAACGTTATATACTATTACGTGCTAACGTATAACGTTATATACTAATACGTACTAACGTGTAACGTTATATACTAATACGTACTAACGTGTCACGTTATATAGTAATACGTAATAACGTATAACGTTATATACTATTACGTACTAACGTGTAACGTTATATACTAATACGTACTCACGTATAACGTTATATACTATTACGTGCTAACGTGCAACGTTATATACTATTACGTACTAACGTGTAACGTTATATACTAATACGTAATAACGTATAACGTTATATACTATTACGTACTATCGTATAACGTTATATACTATTACGTACTAACGTATAACGTTATATACCATTACGTACCTACGTATAACGTTATATGCTAATACGTAATAACGTGTAACGTTATATATTAATACGTAATAACGTATAACATTATATACTATTACGTATTAACGTGTCACGTTATATACTAATACGTAATAACATATAACGTTATATACTATTACGTACTAACGTATAACGTTATATACTATTACTTAATAACGTATAACGTTATAAGGTATTACGTAATAACGTATAACGTTATATACTATTACGTACTAACGTGTCACGTTATATACTAACACGTAATAACATATAACGTTATATACTATTACGTACTATCGTATAACGTTATATACTATCACGTAATGAGGAATAACGTTATATACTAATACGTAATAACGTATAACGTTATATACTATTACGTACTATCGTATAACGTTAGATACTATTACGTAATAACGTATAACGTTATATACTATTACGTAATAACGTGTAACGTTATATACTAATACGTAATAACGTATAACGTTATATACCATTACGTACTAACGTATAACGTTATATACTAATACATACTAAAGTGTAACGTTATATACTAATACGTACTAACGTGTAACGTTATATACTAATACGTACTAACGTGTCACGTTATATACTAATACGTAATAACGTATAACGTTATATACTATTACGTACTGACGTGTAACGTTATATACTAATACGTACTCACGTATAACGTTATATACTAATACGTAATAACGTATAACGCTATATAGTATTACGTACTAACGTATAACGTTATATACTATTACGTAATGACGTGTAACGTCATATACTATTACGTACTAACGTATAACGTTATATACTAATACGTAATAACGTGCAACGTTATATACTATTACGTGCTAACGTATAACGTTATATACTAATACGTACTAACGTGTAACGTTATATACTAATACGTACTAACGTGTCACGTTATATACTAATACGTAATAACGTATAACGTTATATACTATTACGTACTAACGTATAACGTTATATACTATTACGTACTAACGTATAACGTTATATACTATTACGTACTAATGTATAACGTTATATACTATTACGTACTAACTTGTAACGTTATATACTATTACGTAATAACGTATAACGTTATATACTATTACGTACTAACGTATAACGTTATATACTATTACGTAATGACGTATAACGTTATATACTATTACGTACTAACGTATAGCCTTATATATTATTACGTACTAACGTATAACGTTATATACTATTACGTACTAACGTGCAACGTTATATACTATTACATACTAACGTGTCACGTTATATACTAATACGTAATAACGTATAACGTTATATACTATTACGTACTATCGTATAACGTTATATACTATCACGTAATGAGGTATAACGTTATATACTAATACGTAATAACGTATAACGTTATTTACTATTACGTACTATCGTATAACGTTAGATACTATTACGTACTAACGTATAACGTTATATACTATTACGTAATAACGTGTAACGTTATATACTAATACGTAATAACGTGCAACGTTATATACTATTACGTACTAACGTATAACGTTATATACTATTACGTACTAACTTGTAACGTTATATACTATTACGTAATAACGTATAACGTTATATACTATTCCGTACTGACGTATAACGTTATATACTATTACGTAATGACGTATAAGGTTATATACTATTACGTACTATCGTATAACGTTATATACTATCACGTAATGAGGTATAACGTTATATACTAATACGTAATAACGTATAACGTTATATACTATTACGTACTATCGTATAACGTTAGATACTATTACGTACTAACGTATAACGTTATATACTATTACGTAATAACGTGTAACGTTATATACTAATACGTAATAACGTGCAACGTTATATACTATTACGTACTAACGTATAACGTTATATACTATTACGTACTAACTTGTAACGTTATATACTATTACGTAATAACGTATAACGTTATATACTATTACGTACTGACGTATAACGTTATATACTATTACGTAATGACGTATAACGTTATATACTATTACGTACTAACGTATAGCCTTATATACTATTACGTACTAACGTATAACGTTATATACTATTACGTACTAACGTGTAACGTTATATACTATTACATACTAACGTGTCACGTTATATACTAATACGTAATAACGTATAACGTTATATACTATTACGTACTATCGTATAACGTTATATACTATCACGTAATGAGGTATAACGTTATATACTAATACGTAATAACGTATAACGTTATATACTATTACGTACTGTCGTATAACGTTAGATACTATTACGTACTAACGTATAACGTTATATACTATTACGTAATAACGTGTAACGTTATATACTAATACGTAATAACGTATAACGTTATATACCATTCCGTACTAACGTATAACGTTATATACTACTACGTAATGACGTATAACGTCATATACTATTACGTACTAACGTATAACGTTATATACTATTACGTGCTAACGTATAACGTTATATACTATTACGTACGAACGTGCAACGTTATATACTATTACGTGCTAACGTATAACGTTATATGCTAATACGTACTAACGTGTAACGTTATATACTAATACGTACTAACGTGTCACGTTATATAGTAATACGTAATAACGTATAACGTTATATACTATTACGTACTAACGTGTAACGTTATATACTAATACGTACTCACGTATAACGTTATATACTATTACGTGCTAACGTGCAACGTTATATACTATTACGTACTAACGTGTAACGTTATATACTAATACGTACTAACGTGTCACGTTATATACTAATACGTAATAACGTATAACGTTATATACTATTACGTACTAACGTCTAACGTTATATACTATTACGTACTAACGTATAACGTTATATGCTAATACGTAATAACGTGTAACGTTATATATTAATACGTAGTAACGTATAACGTTATATACTATTACGTACTAACGTATAACGTTATACACTATTACGTACTAACGTGTAACGTTATATACTAGTACGTAATAACGTATAACGTTATATACTATTACGTACTATCGTATAACGTTATATACTATTACGTACTAACGTATAACGTTATATACTATTACGTACCTACGTATAACGTTATATGCTAATACGTAATAACGTGTAACGTTATATATTAATACGTAATAACGTATAACATTATATACTATTACGTATTAACGTGTCACGTTATATACTAATACGTAATAACATATAACGTTATATACTATTACGTACTAACGTATAACGTTATATACTATTACTTAATAACGTATAACGTTATATGGTATTACGTAATAACGTATAACGTTATATACTATTACGTACTAACGTGTCACGTTATATACTAACACGTAATAACATATAACGTTATATACTATTACGTACTATCGTATAACGTTATATACTATCACGTAATGAGGAATAACGTTATATACTAATACGTAATAACGTATAACGTTATATACTATTACGTACTATCGTATAACGTTAGATACTATTACGTACTAACGTATAACGTTATATACTATTACGTAATAACGTGTAACGTTATATACTAATACGTAATAACGTATAACGTTATATACCATTCCGTACTAACGTATAACGTTATATACTAATACATACTAAAGTGTAACGTTATATACTATTACGTAATAACGTGTAACGTTATATATTAATACGTAATAACGTATAACATTATATACTATTACGTATTAACGTGTCACGTTATATACTAATACGTAATAACATATAACGTTATATACTATTACGTACTAACGTATAACGTTATATACTATTACTTAATAACGTATAACGTTATATGGTATTACGTAATAACGTATAACGTTATATACTATTACGTACTAACGTGTCACGTTATATACTAACACGTAATAACATATAACGTTATATACTATTACGTACTATCGTATAACGTTATATACTATCACGTAATGAGGAATAACGTTATATACTAATAAGTAATAACGTATAACGTTATATACTATTACGTACTATCGTATAACGTTAGATACTACTACGTACTAACGTATAACGTTATATACTATTACGTAATAACGTGTAACGTTATATACTAATACGTAATAACGTATAACGTTATATACCATTCCGTACTAACGTATAACGTTATATACTAATACATACTAAAGTGTAACGTTATATACTAATACGTAATAACGTATAACGTTATATAGTATTACGTACTAACGTATAACGTTATATACTATTACGTAATGACGTATAACGTCATATACTATTACGTACTAACGTATAACGTTATATACTATTACGTGCTAACGTGTAACGTTATATACTAATACGTAATAACGTATAACGTTATATACTAATACGTAATAACGTATAACGTTATATACTATTACGTAATAACGTGTAACGTTATATACTAATACGTAATAACGTATAACGTTATATACCATTACGTACTAACGTATAACGTTATATACTAATACATACTAAAGTGTAACGTTATATACTAATACGTACTAACGTGTAACGTTATATACTAATACGTACTAACGTGTCACGTTATATACTAATACGTAATAACGTATAACGCTATATACTATTACGTACTGACGTGTAACGTTATATACTAATACGTACTCACGTATAACGTTATATACTAATACGTAATAACGTATAACGCTATATAGTATTACGTACTAACGTGTAACGTTATATACTAATACGTACTCACGTATAACGTTATATACTATTACGTGCTAACGTGCAACGTTATATACTATTACGTACTAACGTGTAACGTTATATACTATTACGTGCTAACGTGCAACGTTATATACTATTACGTACTAACGTGTAACGTTATATACTAATACGTACTAACGTGTCACGTTATATACTATTACGTGCTAACGTGCAACGTTATATACTATTACGTACTAACGTGTAACGTTATATACTAATACGTACTAACGTGTCACGTTATATACTAATACGTAATAACGTATAACGTTATATACTATTACGTACTAACGTGTAACGTTATATACTAATACGTACTCACGTATAACGTTATATACTATTACGTGCTAACGTGCAACGTTATATACTATTACGTACTAACGTGTAACGTTATATACTAATACGTACTAACGTGTCACGTTATATACTAATACGTAATAACGTATAACGTTATATACTATTACGTACTAACGTCTAACGTTATATACTATTACGTACTAACGTATAACGTTATATGCTAATACGTAATAACGTGTAACGTTATATATTAATACGTAGTAACGTATAACGTTATATACTATTACGTACTAACGTATAACGTTATACACTATTACGTACTAACGTGTAACGTTATATACTAGTACGTAATAACGTATAACGTTATATACTATTACGTACTATCGTATAACGTTATATACTATTACGTACTAACGTATAACGTTATATACTATTACGTACCTACGTATAACGTTATATGCTAATACGTAATAACGTGTAACGTTATATATTAATACGTAATAACGTATAACATTATATACTATTACGTATTAACGTGTCACGTTATATACTAATACGTAATAACATATAACGTTATATACTATTACGTACTAACGTATAACGTTATATACTATTACTTAATAACGTATAACGTTATATGGTATTACGTAATAACGTATAACGTTATATACTATTACGTACTAACGTGTCACGTTATATACTAACACGTAATAACATATAACGTTATATACTATTACGTACTATCGTATAACGTTATATACTATCACGTAATGAGGAATAACGTTATATACTAATACGTAATAACGTATAACGTTATATACTATTACGTACTATCGTATAACGTTAGATACTATTACGTACTAACGTATAACGTTATATACTATTACGTAATAACGTGTAACGTTATATACTAATACGTAATAACGTATAACGTTATATACCATTCCGTACTAACGTATAACGTTATATACTAATACATACTAAAGTGTAACGTTATATACTATTACGTAATAACGTGTAACGTTATATATTAATACGTAATAACGTATAACATTATATACTATTACGTATTAACGTGTCACGTTATATACTAATACGTAATAACATATAACGTTATATACTATTACGTACTAACGTATAACGTTATATACTATTACTTAATAACGTATAACGTTATATGGTATTACGTAATAACGTATAACGTTATATACTATTACGTACTAACGTGTCACGTTATATACTAACACGTAATAACATATAACGTTATATACTATTACGTACTATCGTATAACGTTATATACTATCACGTAATGAGGAATAACGTTATATACTAATAAGTAATAACGTATAACGTTATATACTATTACGTACTATCGTATAACGTTAGATACTATTACGTACTAACGTATAACGTTATATACTATTACGTAATAACGTGTAACGTTATATACTAATACGTAATAACGTATAACGTTATATACCATTCCGTACTAACGTATAACGTTATATACTAATACATACTAAAGTGTAACGTTATATACTAATACGTAATAACGTATAACGTTATATAGTATTACGTACTAACGTATAACGTTATATACTATTACGTAATGACGTATAACGTCATATACTATTACGTACTAACGTATAACGTTATATACTATTACGTGCTAACGTGTAACGTTATATACTAATACGTAATAACGTATAACGTTATATACTAATACGTAATAACGTATAACGTTATATACTATTACGTAATAACGTGTAACGTTATATACTAATACGTAATAACGTATAACGTTATATACCATTACGTACTAACGTATAACGTTATATACTAATACATACTAAAGTGTAACGTTATATACTAATACGTACTAACGTGTAACGTTATATACTAATACGTACTAACGTGTCACGTTATATACTAATACGTAATAACGTATAACGCTATATACTATTACGTACTGACGTGTAACGTTATATACTAATACGTACTCACGTATAACGTTATATACTAATACGTAATAACGTATAACGCTATATAGTATTACGTACTAACGTATAACGTTATATACTATTACGTAATGACGTGTAACGTCATATACTATTACGTACTAACGTATAACGTTATATACTAATACGTAATAACGTGCAACGTTATATACTATTACGTGCTAACGTATAACGTTATATACTAATACGTAATAACGTGCAACGTTATATACTATTACGTGCTAACGTATAACGTTATATACTAATACGTACTAACGTGTAACGTTATATACTAATACGTACTAACGTGTCACGTTATATACTAATACGTAATAACGTATAACGTTATATACTATTACGTACTGACGTGTAACGTTATATACTAATACGTACTCACGTATAACGTTATATACTAATACGTAATAACGTATAACGCTATATAGTATTACATACTAACGTACAACGTTATATACTATTACGTACTAACGTATAACGTTATATACTATTACGTAATAACGTATAACGTTATATACTAATACGTAATAACGTATAACGTTATATACCATTCCGTACTAACGTATAACGTTATATACTAATACATACTAAAGTGTAACGTTATATACTAATACGTAATAACGTATAACGTTATATAGTATTACGTACTAACGTATAACGTTATATACTATTACGTGCTAACGTGTAACGTTATATACTAATACGTAATAACGTATAACGTTATATACCATTCCGTACTAACGTATAACGTTATATACTAATACATACTAAAGTGTAACGTTATATACTAATACGTAATAACGTATAACGTTATATAGTATTACGTACTAACGTATAACGTTATATACTATTACGTAATGACGTATAACGTCATATACTATTACGTACTAACGTATAACGTTATATACTATTACGTGCTAACGTGTAACGTTATATACTAATACGTAATAACGTATAACGTTATATACTAATACGTAATAACGTATAACGTTATATACTATTACGTAATAACGTGTAACGTTATATACTAATACGTAATAACGTATAACGTTATATACCATTACGTACTAACGTATAACGTTATATACTAATACATACTAAAGTGTAACGTTATATACTAATACGTACTAACGTGTAACGTTATATACTAATACGTACTAACGTGTCACGTTATATACTATTACGTAATAACGTATAACGCTATATACTATTACGTACTGACGTGTAACGTTATATACTAATACGTACTCACGTATAACGTTATATACTAATACGTAATAACGTATAACGCTATATAGTATTACGTACTAACGTATAACGTTATATACTATTACGTAATGACGTGTAACGTCATATACTATTACGTACTAACGTATAACGTTATATACTAATACGTAATAACGTGCAACGTTATATACTATTACGTGCTAACGTATAACGTTATATACTAATACGTAATAACGTGCAACGTTATATACTATTACGTGCTAACGTATAACGTTATATACTAATACGTACTAACGTGTAACGTTATATACTAATACGTACTAACGTGTCACGTTATATACTAATACGTAATAACGTATAACGTTATATACTATTACGTACTGACGTATAACGTTATATACTATTACGTAATAACGTGTAACGTTATATACTAATACGTAATAACGTATAACGTTATATACCATTCCGTACTAACGTATAACGTTATATACTACTACGTAATGACGTATAACGTCATATACTATTACGTACTAACGTATAACGTTATATACTATTACGTGCTAACGTATAACGTTATATACTATTACGTACTATCGTATAACGTTATATACTATTACTTAATAACGTATAACGTTATATGGTATTATGTAATAACGTATAACGTTATATACTATTACGTACTAACGTGTAACGTTATATACTAATACGTAATAACGTATAACGTTATATACTAATACGTAATAACGTATAACGTTATATACTAATACGTAATAACGTATAACGTTATATACTATTACGTAATAACGTGTAACGTTATATACTAATACGTAATTACGTATAACGTTATATACTATTACGTACTAACGTATAACGTTATATACTATTACGTACTAACGTGTAACGTTATATACTAATACGTAATAACGTACAACGTTATATACTAATACGTAATAACGTATAACGTTATATACTATTACGTACTAACGTATAACGTTATATACTATTACGTACTAACGTATAACGTTATATACTAATACGTAATAACGTATAACGTTATATACTATTACGTACTAACGTGTAACGTTATATACTAATACGTAATAACGTATAACGTTATATACTAATACGTAATAACGTATAACGTTATATACTATTACGTGATAACGTGTAACGTTATATACTAATACGTAATAACGTATAACGTTATATACCATTACGTACTAACGTATAACGTTATATACTAATACATACTAAAGTGTAACGTTATATACTAATACGTAATAACGTATAACGTTATATAGTATTACGTACTAACGTATAACGTTATATACTATTACGTAATGACGTATAACGTCATATACTATTACGTACTAACGTATATCGTTATATACTAATATGTAATAACGTGCAACGTTATATACTATTACGTGCTAACGTATAATGTTATATACTAATACGTACTAACGTGTAACGTTATATACTAATACGTACTAACGTGTCACGTTATATACTAATACGTAATAACGTATAACGTTATATACTATTACGTACTAACGTGTAACGTTATATACTATTACGTAATGACGTGTAACGTCATATACTATTACGTACTAACGTATAACGTTATATACTATTACGTAATGACGTGTAACGTCATATACTATTACGTACTAACGTATAACGTTATATACTAATACGTAATAACGTGCAACGTTATATACTATTACGTGCTAACGTATAACGTTATATACTAATACGTACTAACGTGTAACGTTATATACTAATACGTACTAACGTGTCACGTTATATACTAATACGTAATAACGTATAACGTTATATACTATTACGTACTATCGTATAACGTTATATACTATCACGTAATGAGGTATAACGTTATATACTAATACGTAATAACGTATAACGTTATATACTAATACGTAATAACGTATAACGTTATATACTATTACGTAATAACGTGTAACGTTATATACTAATACGTAATAACGTATAACGTTATATACCATTACGTACTAACGTATAACGTTATATACTAATACATACTAAAGTGTAACGTTATATACTAATACGTACTAACGTGTAACGTTATATACTAATACGTACTAACGTGTCACGTTATATACTAATACGTAATAACGTATAACGTTATATACTATTACGTACTGACGTGTAACGTTATATACTAATACGTACTCACGTATAACGTTATATACTAATACGTAATAACGTATAACGCTATATAGTATTACGTACTAACGTATAACGTTATATACTATTACGTAATGACGTGTAACGTCCTATACTATTACGTACTAACGTATAACGTTATATACTAATACGTAATAACGTGCAACGTTATATACTATTACGTAATAACGTATAACGTTATATACTATTACGTACTAACGTATGACGTTATATACTAATACGTAATTACGTATAACGTTATATACTATTACGTACTAACGTATAACGTTATATACTATTACGTACTAACGTGTAACGTTATATACTAATACGTAATAACGTATAACGTTATATACTAATACGTAATAACGTATAACGTTATATACTATTACGTACTAACGTATAACGTTATATACTATTACGTACTAACGTATAACGTTATATACTATTACGTACTAACGTATAGCCTTATATACTATTACGTACTAACGTATAACGTTATATACTATTACGTACTAACGTGTAACGTTATATACTATTACATACTAACGTGTCACGTTATATACTAATACGTAATAACGTATAACGTTATATACTATTACGTACTATCGTATAACGTTATATACTATCACGTAATGAGGTATAACGTTATATACTAATACGTAATAACGTATAACGTTATTTACTATTACGTACTATCGTATAACGTTAGATACTATTACGTACTAACGCATAACGTTATATACTATTACGTAATAACGTGTAACGTTATATACTAATACGTAATAACGTGCAACGTTATATACTATTACGTACTAACGTATAACGTTATATACTATTCCGTACTAACTTGTAACGTTATATACTATTACGTAATAACGTATAACGTTATATACTATTACGTACTGACGTATAACGTTATATACTATTACGTAATGACGTATAACGTTATATACTATTACGTACTATCGTATAACGTTATATACTATCACGTAATGAGGTATAACGTTATATACTAATACGTAATAACGTATAACGTTATATACTATTACGTACTATCGTATAACGTTAGATACTATTACGTACTAACGTATAACGTTATATACTATTACGTAATAACGTGTAACGTTATATACTAATACGTAATAACGTGCAACGTTATATACTATTACGTACTAACGTATAACGTTATATACTATTACGTACTAACTTGTAACGTTATATACTATTACGTAATAACGTATAACGTTATATACTATTACGTACTGACGTATAACGTTATATACTATTACGTAATGACGTATAACGTTATATACTATTACGTACTAACGTATAGCCTTATATACTATTACGTACTAACGTATAACGTTATATACTAATACGTAATAACGTGCAACGTTATATACTATTACGTGCTAACGTATAACGTTATATACTAATACGTAATAACGTGCAACGTTATATACTATTACGTGCTAACGTATAACGTTATATACTAATACGTACTAACGTGTAACGTTATATACTAATACGTACTAACGTGTCACGTTATATACTAATACGTAATAACGTATAACGTTATATACTATTACGTACTGACGTATAACGTTATATACTATTACGTAATAACGTGTAACGTTATATACTAATACGTAATAACGTATAACGTTATATACCATTCCGTACTAACGTATAACGTTATATACTACTACGTAATGACGTATAACGTCATATACTATTACGTACTAACGTATAACGTTATATACTATTACGTGCTAACGTATAACGTTATATACTATTACGTACTATCGTATAACGTTATATACTATTACTTAATAACGTATAACGTTATATGGTATTATGTAATAACGTATAACGTTATATACTATTACGTACTAACGTGTAACGTTATATACTAATACGTAATAACGTATAACGTTATATACTAATACGTAATAACGTATAACGTTATATACTAATACGTAATAACGTATAACGTTATATACTATTACGTAATAACGTGTAACGTTATATACTAATACGTAATTACGTATAACGTTATATACTATTACGTACTAACGTATAACGTTATATACTATTACGTACTAACGTGTAACGTTATATACTAATACGTAATAACGTACAACGTTATATACTAATACGTAATAACGTATAACGTTATATACTATTACGTACTAACGTATAACGTTATATACTATTACGTACTAACGTATAACGTTATATACTAATACGTAATAACGTATAACGTTATATACTATTACGTACTAACGTGTAACGTTATATACTAATACGTAATAACGTATAACGTTATATACTAATACGTAATAACGTATAACGTTATATACTATTACGTGATAACGTGTAACGTTATATACTAATACGTAATAACGTATAACGTTATATACCATTACGTACTAACGTATAACGTTATATACTAATACATACTAAAGTGTAACGTTATATACTAATACGTAATAACGTATAACGTTATATAGTATTACGTACTAACGTATAACGTTATATACTATTACGTAATGACGTATAACGTCATATACTATTACGTACTAACGTATATCGTTATATACTAATATGTAATAACGTGCAACGTTATATACTATTACGTGCTAACGTATAACGTTATATACTAATACGTACTAACGTGTAACGTTATATACTAATACGTACTAACGTGTCACGTTATATACTAATATGTAATAACGTATAACGTTATATACTATTACGTACTAACGTGTAACGTTATATACTATTACGTAATGACGTGTAACGTCATATACTATTACGTACTAACGTATAACGTTATATACTATTACGTAATGACGTGTAACGTTATATACTATTACGTACTAACGTATAACGTTATATACTAATACGTAATAACGTGCAACGTTATATACTATTACGTGCTAACGTATAACGTTATATACTAATACGTACTAACGTGTAACGTTATATACTAATACGTACTAACGTGTCACGTTATATACTAATACGTAATAACGTATAACGTTATATACTATTACGTACTATCGTATAACGTTATATACTATCACGTAATGAGGTATAACGTTATATACTAATACGTAATAACGTATAACGTTATATACTAATACGTAATAACGTATAACGTTATATACTATTACGTAATAACGTGTAACGTTATATACTAATACGTAATAACGTATAACGTTATATACCATTACGTACTAACGTATAACGTTATATACTAATACATACTAAAGTGTAACGTTATATACTAATACGTACTAACGTGTAACGTTATATACTAATACGTACTAACGTGTCACGTTATATACTAATACGTAATAACGTATAACGTTATATACTATTACGTACTGACGTGTAACGTTATATACTAATACGTACTCACGTATAACGTTATATACTAATACGTAATAACGTATAACGCTATATAGTATTACGTACTAACGTATAACGTTATATACTATTACGTAATGACGTGTAACGTCCTATACTATTACGTACTAACGTATAACGTTATATACTAATACGTAATAACGTGCAACGTTATATACTATTACGTAATAACGTATAACGTTATATACTATTACGTACTAACGTATGACGTTATATACTAATACGTAATTACGTATAACGTTATATACTATTACGTACTAACGTTTAACGTTATATACTATTACGTACTAACGTGTAACGTTATATACTAATACGTAATAACGTATAACGTTATATACTAATACGTAATAACGTATAACGTTATATACTATTACGTACTAACGTATAACGTTATATACTATTACGTACTAACGTATAACGTTATATACTATTACGTACTAACGTATAGCCTTATATACTATTACGTACTAACGTATAACGTTATATACTATTACGTACTAACGTGTAACGTTATATACTATTACATACTAACGTGTCACGTTATATACTAATACGTAATAACGTATAACGTTATATACTATTACGTACTATCGTATAACGTTATATACTATCACGTAATGAGGTATAACGTTATATACTAATACGTAATAACGTATAACGTTATTTACTATTACGTACTATCGTATAACGTTAGATACTATTACGTACTAACGCATAACGTTATATACTATTACGTAATAACGTGTAACGTTATATACTAATACGTAATAACGTGCAACGTTATATACTATTACGTACTAACGTATAACGTTATATACTATTCCGTACTAACTTGTAACGTTATATACTATTACGTAATAACGTATAACGTTATATACTATTACGTACTGACGTATAACGTTATATACTATTACGTAATGACGTATAACGTTATATACTATTACGTACTATCGTATAACGTTATATACTATCACGTAATGAGGTATAACGTTATATACTAATACGTAATAACGTATAACGTTATATACTATTACGTACTATCGTATAACGTTAGATACTATTACGTACTAACGTATAACGTTATATACTATTACGTAATAACGTGTAACGTTATATACTAATACGTAATAACGTGCAACGTTATATACTATTACGTACTAACGTATAACGTTATATACTATTACGTACTAACTTGTAACGTTATATACTATTACGTAATAACGTATAACGTTATATACTATTACGTACTGACGTATAACGTTATATACTATTACGTAATGACGTATAACGTTATATACTATTACGTACTAACGTATAGCCTTATATACTATTACGTACTAACGTATAACGTTATATACTATTACGTACTAACGTGTAACGTTATATACTATTACATACTAACGTGTCACGTTATATACTAATACGTAATAACGTATAACGTTATATACTATTACGTACTATCGTATAACGTTATATACTATCACGTAATGAGGTATAACGTTATATACTAATACGTAATAACGTATAACGTTATATACTATTACGTACTGTCGTATAACGTTAGATACTATTACGTACTAACGTATAAGGTTATATACTATTACGTAATAACGTGTAACGTTATATACTAATACGTAATAACGTATAACGTTATATACCATTCCGTACTAACGTATAACGTTATATACTACTACGTAATGACGTATAACGTCATATACTATTACGTACTAACGTATAACGTTATATACTATTACGTGCTAACGTATAACGTTATATACTATTACGTACGAACGTGTAACGTTATATACTAATACGTAATAACGTATAACGTTATATACTAATACGTAATAACGTATAACGTTATATACTAATACGTAATAACGTATAACGTTATATACTATTACGTAATAACGTGTAACGTTATATACCATTACGTACTAACGTATAACGTTATATACTAATACATACTAAAGTGTAACGTTATATACTAATACGTAATAACGTATAACGTTATATAGTATTACGTACTAACGTATAACGTTATATACTATTACGTAATGACGTGTAACGTCATATACTATTACGTACTAACGTATAACGTTATATACTATTACGTAATGACATGTAACGTCATATACTATTACGTACTAACGTATAACGTTATATACTAATACGTACTAACGTGTAACGTTATATACTAATACGTACTAACGTGTCACGTTATATAGTAATACGTAATAACGTATAACGTTATATACTATTACGTACTAACGTGTAACGTTATATACTAATACGTACTCACGTATAACGTTATATACTATTACGTGCTAACGTGCAACGTTATATACTATTACGTACTAACGTATAACGTTATATACTATTACGTACTAACGTGTCACGTTATATGCTAATACGTAATAACGTGTAACGTTATATATTAATACGTAATAACGTATAACATTATATACTATTACGTATTAACGTGTCACGTTATATACTAATACGTAATAACATATAACGTTATATACTATTACGTACTAACGTATAACGTTATATACTATTACTTAATAACGTATAACGTTATATGGTATTACGTAATAACGTATAACGTTATATACTATTACGTACTAACGTGTCACGTTATATACTAACACGTAATAACATATAACGTTATATACTATTACGTACTATCGTATAACGTTATATACTATCACGTAATGAGGAATAACGTTATATACTAATACGTAATAACGTATAACGTTATATACTATTACGTACTAACGTATAACGTTATATACTATTACGTACTAACGTGTAACGTAATATACTAATACGTAATAACGTACAACGTTATATACTAATACGTAATAACGTATAACGTTATATACTATTACGTACTAACGTATAACGTTATATACTATTACGTACTAACGTATAACGTTATATACTAATACGTAATAACGTATAACGTTATATACTATTACGTACTAACGTGTAACGTTATATACTAATACGTAATAACGTATAACGTTATATAATAATACGTAATAACGTATAACGTTATATACTATTACGTGATAACGTGTAACGTTATATACTAATACGTAATAACGTATAACGTTATATACCATTACGTACTAACGTATAACGTTATATACTAATACATACTAAAGTGTAACGTTATATACTATTACGTACTAACGTGCAACGTTATATACTAATACGTACTAACGTGTCACGTTATATACTAATACGTAATAACGTATAACGTTATATACTATTACGTACTATCGTATAACGTTATATACTATTACGTACTAACGTATAACGTTATATACTATTACGTACTAACGTATAACGTTATATGCTAATACGTAATAACGTGTAACGTTATCTATTAATACGTAATAACGTATAACGTTATATACTAATACGTGATAACGTATAACGTTATATACTATTACGTACTATCGTATAACGTTATATACTATCACGTAATGAGGTATAACGTTATAGACTAATACGTAATAACGTATAACGTTATATACTATTACGTACTATCGTATAACGTTATATACTATTACGTACTAACGTATAACGTTATATACTATTACGTACTAACGTATAACGTTATATGCTAATACGTAATAACGTGTAACGTTATATATTAATACGTAATAACGTGTAACGTTATATATTAATCCGTAATAACGTATAACGTTATATACTATTACGTACTAACGTGTAACGTTATATACTAATACGTAATAACGTATAACGTTATATACTATTACGTACTATCGTATAACGTTATATACTATTACGTACTAACGTGTCACGTTATATACTAATACGTAATAACATATAACGTTATATAATATTACGTTCTAACGTATCACGTTATATACTATTACTTAATAACGTATAACGTTATATGGTATTACGTACTAACGTATAACGTTATATATACTATTACTTAATAGCGTATAACGTTATATACTATTACGTACTAACGTGTAACGTTATATACTAATACGTAATAACGTATAACGTTATATACTATTACGTACTATCGTATAACGTTATATACTATTACGTACTAACGTGTCACGTTATATACTAATACGTAATAACATATAACGTTATATACTATTACGTTCTAACGTATAACGTTATATACTATTACTTAATAACGTATAACGTTATATGGTATTACGTACTAACGTATAACGTTATATACTATTACGTACTAACGTATAACGTTATATACTATTACGTACTAACGTATAACGTTATATCCTATTACGTACTAACTTGCATCGTTATATACTATTACGTAATAACGTATAACGTTATATACTATTACGTACTAACGTATAACGTTATATACTAATACGTAATTACGTATAACGTTATATACTATTACGTACTAACGTATAACGTTATATACTATTACGTACTAACGTGTAACGTTATATACTAATACGTAATAACGTATAACGTTATATACTAATACGTAATAACGTATAACGTTATATACTATTACGTACTAACGTATAACGTTATATACTATTACGTACTAACGTATAACGTTATATACTATTACGTACTAACGTATAACGTTATATACTATTACGTACTAACGTATAACGTTATATACTATTGCGTACTAACTTGTAACGTTATATACTATTACGTAATAACGTATAACGTTATATACTATTACGTACTAACGTATAACGTTATATACTATTACGTAATGACGTATAACGTTATATACTATTACGTACTAACGTATAGCGTTATATACTATTACGTACTAACGTATAACGTTATATACTATTACGTACTAACGTGTAACGTTATATACTATTACATACTAACGTGTCACGTTATATACTAATACGTAATAACGTATAACGTTATATACTATTACGTACTATCGTATAACGTTATATACTATCACGTAATGAGGTATAACGTTATATACTAATACGTAATAACGTATAACGTTATATACTATTACGTACTATCGTATAACGTTAGATACTATTACGTACTAACGTATAACGTTATATACTATTACGTAATAACGTGTAACGTTATATACTAATACGTAATAACGTGCAACGTTATATACTATTACGTACTAACGTATAACGTTATATACTATTACGTACTAACTTGTAACGTTATATACTATTACGTAATAACGTATAACGTTATATACTATTACGTACTGACGTATAACGTTATATACTATTACGTAATGACGTATAACGTTATATACTATTACGTACTAACGTATAGCCTTATATACTATTACGTACTAACGCATAACGTTATATACTATTACGTACTAACGTGTAACGTTATATACTATTACATACTAACGTGTCACGTTATATACTAATACGTAATAACGTATAACGTTATATACTATTACGTACTATCGTATAACGTTATATACTATCACGTAATGAGGTATAACGTTATATACTAATACGTAATAACGTATAACGTTATATACTATTACGTACTATCGTATAACGTTAGATACTATTACGTACTAACGTATAACGTTATATACTATTACGTAATAACGTGTAACGTTATATACTAATACGTAATAACGTATAACGTTATATACCATTCCGTACTAACGTATAACGTTATATACTACTACGTAATGAAGTATAACGTCATATACTATTACGTACTAACGTATAACGTTATATACTATTACGTGCTAACGTATAACGTTATATACTATTACGTACGAACGTGTAACGTTATATACTAATACGTAATAACGTATAACGTTATATACTAATACGTAATAACGTATAACGTTATATACTATTACGTAATAACGTGTAACGTTATATACTAATACGTAATAACGTATAACGTTATATACCATTACGTACTAACGTATAACGTTATATACTAATACATACTAAAGTGTAACGTTATATACTAATACGTAATAACGTATAACGTTATATAGTATTACGTACTAACGTATAACGTTATATACTATTACGTACTAACGTCTAACGTTATATACTATTACGTACTAACGTATAACGTTATATGCTAATACGTAATAACGTGTAACGTTATATATTAATACGTAGTAACGTATAACGTTATATACTATTACGTACTAACGTATAACGTTATACACTATTACGTACTAACGTGTAACGTTATGTACTAATACGTAATAACGTATAACGTTATATACTATTACGTACTATCGTATAACGTTATATACTATTACGTACTAACGTATAACGTTATATACTATTACGTACCTACGTATAACGTTATATGCTAATACGTAATATCGTGTAACGTTATATATTAATACGTAATAACGTATAACATTATATACTATTACGTATTAACGTGTCACGTTATATACTAATACGTAATAACATATAACGTTATATACTATTACGTACTAACGTATAGCCTTATATACTATTACGTACTAACGTATAACGTTATATACTATTACGTACTAACGTGTAACGTTATATACTATTACATACTAACGTGTCACGTTATATACTAAATCGTAATAACGTATAACGTTACATACTATTACGTACTATAGTATAACGTTATATACTATTACGTAATGAGGTATAACGTTATATACTAATACGTAATAACGTATAACGTTATATACTATTACGTACTATCGTATAACGTTATACATTATTACGTACTAACGTATAACGTTATATACTATTACGTACTAACGTATAACGTTATATACTAATACGTAATAACGTATAACGTTATATACTAATACGTAATAACGTATAACGTTATATGTTATTACGTAATAACGTGTAACGTTATATACTAATACGTAATTACGTATAACGTTATATACTATTACGTACTAACGTATAACGTTATATACTATTACGTACTAACGTGTAACGTTATATACTATTACGTACTAACGTATAGCCTTATATACTATTACGTACTAACGTATAACGTTATATACTATTACGTACTAACGTATAACGTTATATACTATTACGTACTAACGTAGAACGTTATATACTATTACGTACTAACGTATAACGTTATATACTATTACGTACTAACTTGTAACGTTATATACTATCACGTAATGAGGTATAACGTTATATACTAATACGTAATAACGTATAACGTTATATACTATTACGTACTATCGTATAACGTTAGATACTATTACGTACTAACTTATAACGTTATATACTATTACGTAATAACGTGTAACGTTATATACTAATACGTAATAACGTATAACGTTATATACCATTTCGTACTAACGTATAACGTTATATACTAATACATACTAAAGTGTAACGTTATATACTAATACGTAATAACGTATAACGTTATATAGTATTACGTACTAACTTATAACGTTATATACTATTACGTAATGACGTATAACGTCATATACTATTACGTACTAACGTATAACGTTATATACTATTACGTGCTAACGTATAACGTTATATACTATTACGTATTAACGTGTAACGTTATATACTAATACGTAATAACGTATAACGTTATATACTATTACGTACTAACGTATAACGTTATATACTATTACGTACTAACGTGCAACGTTATATACTAATACGTAATAACGTATAACGTTATATACTATTACGTGCTAACGTATAACGTTATATACTAATACGTACTAACGTGTAACGTTATATACTAATACGTACTAACGTGTCACGTTATACACTAATACGTTATAACGTATAACGTTATATACTAATACATACTAAAGTGTAACGTTATATACTAATACGTAATAACGTATAACGTTATATAGTATTACGTACTAACTTATAACGTTATATACTATTACGTAATGACGTATAACGTCATATACTATTACGTACTAACGTATAACGTTATATACTATTACGTGCTAACGTATAACGTTATATACTATTACGTATTAACGTGTAACGTTATATACTAATACGTAATAACGTATAACGTTATATACTATTACGTACTAACGTATAACGTTATATACTATTACGTACTAACGTGCAACGTTATATACTAATACGTAATAACGTATAACGTTATATACTATTACGTACTAACGTGTAACGTTATATACTATTACATACTAACGTGTCACGTTATATACTAAATCGTAATAACGTATAACGTTACATACTATTACGTACTATCGTATAGCGTTATATACTATTACGTAATGAGGTATAACGTTATATACTAATACGTAATAACGTATAACGTTATATACTATTACGTACTATCGTATAACGTTATACATTATTACGTACTAACGTATAACGTTATATACTATTACGTACTAACGTGTAACGTTATATACTATTACGTACTAACGTGTCACGTCATATACTAATACGTAATAACGTATAACGTTATATACTATTACGTACTATCGTATAACGTTATATACTATTACTTAATAACGTATAACGTTATATGGTATTATGTAATAACGTATAACGTTATATACTATTACGTACTAACGTGTAACGTTATATACTAATACGTAATAACGTATAACGTTATATACTAATACGTAATAACGTATAACGTTATATACTAATGCGTAATAACGTATAACGTTATATACTATTACGTAATAACGTGTAACGTTATATACTAATACGTAATAACGTATAACGTTATATACTAATACGTAATAACGTATAACGTTATATAGTATTACGTACTAACGTGTAACGTTATATACTATTACGTAATGACGTATAACGTCATATACTATTACGTACTAACGTATAACGTTATATACTATTACGTGCTAACGTATAACGTTATATACTATTACGTACTAACGTGTAACGTTATATACTAATACGTAATAACGTATAACGTTATATACTATTACGTACTAACGTATAACGTTATATACTATTACGTACTAACGTGCAACGTTATATACTAATACGTAATAACGTATAACGTTATATACTATTACGTGCTAACGTATAACGTTATATACTAATACGTACTAACGTGTAACGTTATATACTAATACGTACTAACGTGTCACGTTATATACTAATACGTAATAACGTATAACGTTATATAGTATTACGTACTAACGAATAACGTTATATACTATTACGTAATGACGTATAACGTCATGTACTATTACGTACTAACGTATAACGTTATATACTATTACGTGCTAACATATAACGTCATATACTATTACGTACTAACGTGTAACGTTATATACTATTACGTACTAACGTATAACGTTATATACTATTACGTACTAATGTATAACGTTATATACTATTACGTACTAACGTATAACGTTATATACTAATACGTAATAACGTATAACGTTATATACTAATACGTAATAACGTATAACGTTATATGTTATTACGTAATAACGTGTAACGTTATATACTAATACGTAAATACGTATAACGTTATATACTATTACGTACTAACGTATAACGTTATATACTATTACGTACTAACGTGTAACGTTATATACTATTACGTACTAACGTATAGCCTTATATACTATTACGTACTAACGTGTCACGTTATATACTAATACGTAATAACGTATAACGTTATATAGTATTACGTACTAACGAATAACGTTATATACTATTACGTAATGACGTATAACGTCATGTACTATTACGTACTAACGTATAACGTTATATACTATTACGTGCTAACATATAACGTCATATACTATTACGTACTAACGTGTAACGTTATATACTATTACGTACTAACGTATAACGTTATATACTATTACGTACTAATGTATAACGTTATATACTATTACGTACTAACGTATAACGTTATATACTAATACGTAATAACTTATAACGTTATATACTATTACGTAATAACGTGTAACGTTATATACTAATACGTAATAACGTATAACGTTATATACCATTTCGTACTAACGTATAACGTTATATACTAATACATACTAAAGTGTAACGTTATATAATAATACGTAATAACGTATAACGTTATATAGTATTACGTACTAACTTATAACGTTATATACTATTACGTAATGACGTATAACGTCATATACTATTACGTACTAACGTATAACGTTATATACTATTACGTGCTAACGTATAACGTTATATACTATTACGTATTAACGTGTAACGTTATATACTAATACGTAATAACGTATAACGTTATATACTATTACGTACTAACGTATAACGTTATATACTATTACGTACTAACGTGCAACGTTATATACTAATACGTAATAACGTATAACGTTATATACTATTACGTGCTAACGTATAACGTTATATACTAATACGTACTAACGTGTAACGTTATATACTAATACGTACTAACGTGTCACGTTATACACTAATACGTAATAACGTATAACGTTATATACTAATACATACTAAAGTGTAACGTTATATACTAATACGTAATAACGTATAACGTTATATAGTATTACGTACTAACTTATAACGTTATATACTATTACGTAATGACGTATAACGTCATATACTATTACGTACTAACGTATAACGTTATATACTATTACGTGCTAACGTATAACGTTATATACTATTACGTATTAACGTGTAACGTTATATACTAATACGTAATAACGTATAACGTTATATACTATTACGTACTAACGTATAACGTTATATACTATTACGTACTAACGTGCAACGTTATATACTAATACGTAATAACGTATAACGTTATATACTATTACGTACTAACGTGTAACGTTATATACTATTACATACTAACGTGTCACGTTATATACTAAATCGTAATAACGTATAACGTTACATACTATTACGTACTATCGTATAGCGTTATATACTATTACGTAATGAGGTATAACGTTATATACTAATACGTAATAACGTATAACGTTATATACTATTACGTACTATCGTATAACGTTATACATTATTACGTACTAACGTATAACGTTATATACTATTACGTACTAACGTGTAACGTTATATACTATTACGTACTAACGTGTCACGTCATATACTAATACGTAATAACGTATAACGTTATATACTATTACGTACTATCGTATAACGTTATATACTATTACTTAATAACGTATAACGTTATATGGTATTATGTAATAACGTATAACGTTATATACTATTACGTACTAACGTGTAACGTTATATACTAATACGTAATAACGTATAACGTTATATACTAATACGTAATAACGTATAACGTTATATACTAATGCGTAATAACGTATAACGTTATATACTATTACGTAATAACGTGTAACGTTATATACTAATACGTAATAACGTATAACGTTATATACTAATACGTAATAACGTATAACGTTATATAGTATTACGTACTAACGTGTAACGTTATATACTATTACGTAATGACGTATAACGTCATATACTATTACGTACTAACGTATAACGTTATATACTATTACGTGCTAACGTATAACGTTATATACTATTACGTACTAACGTGTAACGTTATATACTAATACGTAATAACGTATAACGTTATATACTATTACGTACTAACGTATAACGTTATATACTATTACGTACTAACGTGCAACGTTATATACTAATACGTAATAACGTATAACGTTATATACTATTACGTGCTAACGTATAACGTTATATACTAATACGTACTAACGTGTAACGTTATACAGGGTGCGCCGTTAGAATCCGGACAAAAGAAGTTTTGTGCAGAAAGTTGTTTATTTAAGTCAATACACAAAAACACATGAAAATGTTGTTATATCTCATTTAAAGGGTCCTTGCTGAGAACTTTTATTCTATGTAACCACCCTCTGCCTCTATGACCTGCTCTATTCTTGCTCTAAAGCGCGAGCACGCTGACTTCAACTGGTCGCGTTTAATTGTCGCGAATTCTGACTCGATAGCAGCTCGTAGGGAGTTGACGTTGGGGTGCCTGCATTTATTAGTTTGTCTCTCGATAACGCCCCACACGTAATAGTCCAATGGGTTTAGGTCGGGACTGTTAGGAGGCCAGAAATCTTTCGACCAAAACATGTCCACATTGTCAGAGAGCCAATTTTGAACAAGATGACTTGTGTGAGCAGGTGCGCCATCTTGTTGAAATAAATACGTCCTTCCAGAAGCCGTAATTTCCATCCACGGCTTTATTACTGTCTTCAGGACCTCCAAATAAACCTCCTTTGTGATTCTTTCGCCTTTTTGGAAGAAGTGCGGAGGCATGACGTCGCCCTCACTTGAGACAACGCTCAAAACGTGAACACTTGCTGGAAATTTGGTTTTGCCCACAACAAAATTAAATTACCGTCGATCTTGGGTAGCTAAAGAATTTTATAATTTCGACCGGCGTTCTCCCGGCGCGAAGACTTTCTATAATCGCCGCTCTTCTATCGTATTCCGGGTTTTGCTTAACGAGTTCTGTCATTTTGAGGTTATAGAAGACTTATTGACATATTTAACTAACTTCAGAGTCAATCAGCACAAACATCTGAATTCTAATATGGTGGGAACTACAAATTGAATTCTGTCCGAATTCTAACGGCGCACCCTGTATACTAATACGTACTAACGTGTCACGTTATATACTAATACGTAATAACGTATAACGTTATATAGTATTACGTACTAACGAATAACGTTATATACTATTACGTAATGACGTATAACGTCATGTACTATTACGTACTAACGTATAACGTTATATACTATTACGTGCTAACGTATAACGTTATATACTATTACGTACTAACGTGTAACGTTATATACTATTACATACTAACGTGTCACGTTATATACTAAATCGTAATAACGTATAACGTTACATACTATTACGTACTATCGTATAACGTTATATACTATTACGTAATGAGGTATAACGTTATATACTAATACGTAATAACGTATAACGTTATATACTATTACGTACTATCGTATAACGTTATACATTATTACGTACTAACGTATAACGTTATATACTATTACGTACTAACGTGTAACGTTATATACTATTACGTACTAACGTGTCACGTCATATACTAATACGTAATAACGTATAACGTTATATACTATTACGTACTATCGTATAACGTTATATACTATTACGTACTATCGTATAACGTTATATACTATTAATTAATAACGTATAACGTTATATGGTATTATGTAATAACGTATAACGTTATATACTATTACGTACTAACGTGTAACGTTATATACTAATACGTAATAACGTATAACGTTATATACTAATACGTAATAACGTATAACGTTATATACTAATACGTACTAACGTATAGCCTTATATACTATTACGTACTAACGTAGAACGTTATATAGTATTACGTAATAACGTATAACGTTATATACTATTACGTACTAACATATAACGTTATATACTATTACGTACTAACTTGTAACGTTATATAGTATTACGTAATAACGTATAACGTTATAGACTATTACGTACTAACGTATAACGTCATATACTATTGCGTACTAACGTATAACGTTATATACTAATACGTAATAACATATAACGTTATATACTATTACGTACTATCGTATAACGTTATATACTATTACGTAATGAGGTATAACGTTATATACTAATACGTAATAACGTATAACGATATACTATTACGTACTAACGTATAACGTTATATACTATTACGTAATGAGGTAAAACGTTATCTACTAATACATAATAACGTATAACGTTATATACTATTACGTACTAACGTATAACGTTATATACTATTACGTAATGACGTATAACGTTATATACTAATACGTACTAACGTGTAACGTTATATACTAATACGTAATAACGTAAAACGTTATATAGTATTACTTAGTAACGTATAACGTTATAGACTATTACGTACTAACGTAGAACGTTATATAGTATTACGTAATAACATATAACGTTATATACTATTACGTACTAACGTATAACGTTATATACTATTACGTACTAACGTATAACGTTATATACTATTACGTAATGAGGTATAACGTTATATACTAATACGTAATAACGTTTAACTTTATATTCTAATATGTAATATCGTATAACGTTATATACTATTACCTAATGACGTATAACGTTATATGTTAATACGTACTAACGTATAACGTTATATACTATTACGTACTAACTTGTAACGTTATATACTATTACGTAATAACGTATAACATTATATACTATTACGTACTAACGTATAACGTTATATACTATTACGTAATGACGTATAACGTTATATACTATTACGTACTAACGTATAACGTTATATACTATTACGTACTAACGTATAACGTTATATACTATTACGTACTAACTTGTAACGTTATATACTATTACGTAATAACGTATAACATTATATACTAATACGTTCTAACGTATAACGTTATATACTATTACGTAATGTCGTATAACGTTATATACTATTACATACTAACGTGTAGCCTTATATACTATTACGTACTAACGTAGAACGTTATATAGTATTACGTTATAACGTATAACGTTATATACTATTACGTACTAACGTATAACGTTATATACTATTACGTACTAACGTGTAACGTTATATACTAATACGTAATAACGTATAACGTTATATAGTATTACGTAATAAGGTATAACGTTATATACTATTACGTACAATCGTATAACGTTATATACTATTACGTACTAACGTATAACGTTATATACTATTACGTACTAACGTGTAACGTTATATACTATTATGTAATAACGTATAACGTTATATACTATTACGTACTAACGTATAACGTTATATACTATTACGTAATGACGTATAACGTTATATACTATTCGGTACTAACGTATAACGTTATATACTATTACGTACTAACGTGTAACGTTATATACTAATACGTAATAACGTATAACGTTATATAGTATTACGTAATAAGGTATAACGTTATATACTATTACGTACTAACGTATAACGTTATATACTATTACATACTAACGTATAACGTTATATAGTATTACGTAATAACGTGTAACGTTATATACTATTACGTAATAACGTATTACGTTATATACGATTACGTACTAACGTGTAACGTTATATACTATTACGTAGTAACGTGTAACGTTATATACTAATACGTAATAACCTATAACGTTATATACTATTACGTACTAACGTATAACGTTATATACTATTACGTACTAAAGTGTAACGTTATATACTATTACGTACTAACGTGTCACGTTATACACTAATACGTAATAACGTATAACGTTATATACTATTACGTACTATCGTATAACGTTATATACTAATACGTAATAACATATAACGTTATATACTATTACGTACTAACGTATAACGTTATATACTATTACGTACTAACGTATAACGTTATATACTATTACGTAATGAGGTATAACGTTATATACTAATACGTAATAACGTTTAACTTTATATACTAATATGTAATATCGTATAACGTTATATACTATTACCTAATGACGTATAACGTTATATGTTAATACGTACTAACGTATAACGTTATATACTATTACGTACTAACTTGTAACGTTATATACTATTACGTAATAACGTATAACATTATATACTATTACGTACTAACGTATAACGTTATATACTATTACGTAATGACGTATAACGTTATATACTATTACGTACTAACGTATAACGTTATATACTATTACGTACTAACGTATAACGTTATATACTATTACGTACTAACTTGTAACGTTATATACTATTACGTAATAACGTATAACATTATATACTAATACGTACTAACGTATAACGTTATATACTATTACGTAATGTCGTATAACGTTATATACTATTACATACTAACGTGTAGCCTTATATACTATTACGTACTAACGTAGAACGTTATATAGTATTACGTTATAACGTATAACGTTATATACTATTACGTACTAACGTATAACGTTATATGCTATTACGTACTAACGTATAACGTTATATACTAATACGTAATAACGTATAACGTTATATGCTATTACGTAATGAGGTATAACGTTATATACTAATACGTAATAACGTATAACGTTATACACTATTACGTACTAACGTATAACGTTATATACTATTACGTACTAACTTGTAACGTTATATAGTATTACGTAATAACGTATAACGTTATAGACTATTACGTACTAACGTATAACGTCATATACTATTGCGTACTAACGTATAACGTTATATACTAATACGTAATAACATATAACGTTATATACTATTACGTACTATCGTATAACGTTATATACTATTACGTAATGAGGTATAACGTTATATACTAATACGTAATAACGTATAACGATATACTATTACGTAATAGTATATAACGTTATATACTATTACGTAATGCGGTATAACGTTATATACTAATACGTAATTATGTATAACGTTATATACTATTACCTAATGACGCATAACGTTATATGTTAATACGTAGTAACGTGTAACGTTATATACCAATACGTAATAACGTATAACGTTATATACTATTACGTACTAACGTATAACGTTATATACTATTACGTAATGAGGTATAACGTTATATACTAATACGTAATAACGTTTAACTTTATATACTAATATGTAATATCGTATAACGTTATATACTATTACGTACTAACGTATAACGTTATATACTATTACGTACTAACGTATAACGTTATATACTATTACGTACGAACTTGTAACGTTATATACTATTACGTAATAACGTATAACGTTATATACTATTACGTACTAACGTATAACGTTATATACTATTACGTAATGACGTATAACGTTATATAGTATTACGTAATAACGTATAACGTTATATACTAATACGTAATAACATATAACGTTATATACTATTACGTACTAACGTATAACGTTATATACTATTACGTAATGAGGTATAACGTTATATACTAATACGTAATTATGTATAACGTTATATACTATTACCTAATGACGCATAACGTTATATGTTAATACGTAGTAACGTGTAACGTTGTATACCAATACGTAATAACGTATAACGTTATATACTATTACGTACTAACGTATAACGTTATATGCTATTACGTAATGAGGTATAACGTTATATACTAATACGTAATAACGTTTAACTTTATATACTAATATGTAATATCGTATAACGTTATATACTATTACCTAATGACGTATAACGTTATATGTTAATACGTGCTAACGTATAACGTTATATACTATTACGTACTAACTTGTAACGTTATATACTATTACGTAATAACGTATAACATTATATACTATTACGTACTAACGTATAACGTTATATACTATTACGTAATGACGTATAACGTTATATACTATTACGTACTAACGTATAACGTTATATACTATTACGTACTAACGTATAACGTTATATACTATTACGTACTAACTTGTAACGTTATATACTATTACGTAATAACGTATAACATTATATACTAATACGTACTAACGTATAACGTTATATACTATTACGTAATGTCGTATAACGTTATATACTATTACATACTAACGTGTAGCCTTATATACTATTACGTACTAACGTAGAACGTTATATAGTATTACGTTATAACGTATAACGTTATATACTATTACGTACTAACGTATAGCGTTATATGCTATTACGTACTAACGTATAACGTTATATACTAATACGTAATAACGTATAACGTTATATGCTATTACGTAATGAGGTATAACGTTATATACTAATACGTAATAACGTATAACGTTATATACTATTACGTACTAACGTATAGCCTTATATACTATTACGTACTAACGTATAGCCTTATATACTATTACGTACTAACGTAGAACGTTATATAGTATTACGTAATAACGTATAACGTTATATACTATTACGTACTAACGTATAACGTTATATACTATTACGTACTAACTTGTAACGTTATATAGTATTGCGTAATAACGTATAACGTTATAGACTATTACGTACTAACGTATAACGTCATATACTATTGCGTACTAACGTATAACGTTATATACTAATACGTAATAACATATAACGTTATATACTATTACGTACTATCGTATAACGTTATATACTATTACGTAATGAGGTATAACGTTATATACTAATACGTAATAACGTATAACGATATACTATTACGTACTAACGTATAACGTTATATACTATTACGTAATGAGGTAAAACGTTATCTACTAATACATAATAACGTATAACGTTATATACTATTACGTACTAACGTATAACGTTATATACTATTACGTAATGACGTATAACGTTATATACTAATACGTACTAACGTGTAACGTTATATACTAATACGTAATAACGTAAAACGTTATATAGTATTACTTAGTAACGTATAACGTTATAGACTATTACGTACTAACGTATAACGTTATATAGTATTACGTAATAACGTGTAACGTTATATACTATTACGTACTAACGTATAGCCTTATATACTATTACGTACTAACGTAGAACGTTATATAGTATTACGTAATAACGTATAACGTTATATACTATTACGTACTAACGTATAACGTTATATACTATTACGTACTAACTTGTAACGTTATATAGTATTACGTAATAACGTATAACGTTATAGACTATTACGTACTAACGTATAACGTCATATACTATTGCGTACTAACGTATAACGTTATATACTAATACGTAATAACATATAACGTTATATACTATTACGTACTATCGTATAACGTTATATACTATTACGTAATGAGGTATAACGTTATATACTAATACGTAATAACGTATAACGTTATATACTATTACGTACTAACGTATAACGTTATATACTATTACGTAATGAGGTATAACGTTATATACTAATACGTAATAACGTTTAACTTTATATACTAATATGTAATATCGTATAACGTTATATACTATTACCTAATGACGTATAACGTTATATGTTAATACGTACTAACGTATAACGTTATATACTATTACGTACTAACGTGTAACGTTATATACTATTACATACTAACGTGTCACGTTATATACTAATACGTAATAACGTATAACGTTATATACTATTACGTACTATCGTATAACGTTATATGCTAATACGTAATAACGTGTAACGTTATATATTAATTCGTAATAACGTATAACGTTATATACTATTACATACTATCGTATAACGTTATATACTATTACGTACTAACGTATAACGTTATATACTATTACGTACTAACTTGTAACGTTATATAGTATTACGTAATAACGTATAACATTATATACTATTACGTACTAACGTATAACGTTATATACTATTACGTAATGACGTATAACGTTATATACTATTACGTACTAAAGTGTAACGTTATATACTATTACGTACTAAAGTGTAACGTTATATACTATTACGTACTAACGTATCACGTTATACACTAATACGTAATAACGTATAACGTTATATACAATTACGTACTATCGTATAACGTTATATACTATTACGTAATGAGGTATAACGTTATATACTATTACGTAATGACGTATAACGTTATATACTATTACGTACTAACGTATACCCTTATATACTATTACGTACTAACGTATAACGTTATATACTATTACGTACTAACGTGTAACGTTATATACTATTACATACTAACGTGTCACGTTATATACTAATACGTAATAACGTATAACGTTATATACTATTACGTACTATCGTATAACGTTATATACTATCACGTAATGAGGTATAACGTTATATACTAATACGTAATAACGTATAACGTTATATACTATTACATACTATCGTATAACGTTATATACTATTACGTACTAACGTATAACGTTATATACTATTACGTACTAACTTGTAACGTTATATACTATTACGTAATAACGTATAACGTTATATACTATTCCGTACTAACGTATAACGTTATATACTATTACGTAATGGCGTATAACGTTATATAGTATTACGTAATAACGTATAACGTTATATACTAATACGTAATAACATATAACGTTATATACTATTACGTACTAACGTATAACGTTATATACTATTACGTAATAACGTATAACGTTATATACGATTACGTACTAACGTGTAACGTTATATACTATTACGTAGTAACGTGTAACGTTATATACTAATACGTAATAACCTATAACGTTATATACTATTACGTACTAACGTATAAAGTTATATACTATTACGTACTATCGTATAACGCTATATACTATTACGTAATGAGGTATAACGTTATATACTAATACGTAATAACGTATAACGATATACTATTACGTACTAACGTATAACGTTATATACTATTACGTAATGAGGTATAACGTTATCTACTAATACATAATAACGTATAACGTTATATACTATTACGTACTAACGTATAACGTTATATACTATTACGTAATGACGTATAACGTTATATACTAATACGTACTAACGTGTAACGTTATATACTAATACGTAATAACGTAAAACGTTATATAGTATTACTTAGTAACGTATAACGTTATAGACTATTACGTACTAACGTATAACGTTATATAGTATTACGTAATAACGTGTAACGTTATATACTATTACGTACTAACGTATAGCCTTATATACTATTACGTACTAACGTAGAACGTTATATAGTATTACGTAATAACGTATAACGTTATATACTAATACGTAATAACATATAACGTTATATACTATTACGTACTATCCTATAACGTTATATACTATTACGTAATGAGGTATAACGTTATATACTAATACGTAATAACGTATAACGATATGCTATTACGTAATAACATATAACGTTATATACTATTACGTACTAACATATAACGTTATATACTATTACGTAATGAGGTATAACGTTATATACTAATACGTAATTATGTATAACGTTATATACTATTACCTAATGACGTATAACGTTATATGTTAATACGTAGTAACGTGTAACGTTATATACCAATACGTAATAACGTATAACGTTATATACTATTACGTACTAACGTATAGCCTTATATACTATTACGTACTAACGTATAGCCTTATATACTATTACGTACTAACGTATAACGTTATATACTATTACGTACTAACGTATAACGTTATATACTAATTCGTAATAACGTATAACGTTATATACTATTACCTAATGACGTATAACGTTATATGTTAATACGTAGTAACGTGTAACGTTATATACCAATACGTAATAACGTATAACGTTATATACTATTACGTACTAACGTATAGCCTTATATACTATTACGTACTAACGTATAGCCTTATATACTATTACGTACTAACGTATAACGTTATATACTATTACGTACTAACGTATAACGTTATATACTATTACGTACTAACTTGTAACGTTGTATACCAATACGTAATAACGTATAACGTTATATACTATTACGTACTAACGTATAGCCTTATATACTATTACGTACTAACGTATAACGTTATATACTATTACGTACTAACGTGCAACGTTATATACTATTACGTACTAACGTATAACGTTATATGTTATTACGTAATAACGTGCAACGTTATATACTCATACGTAATAACGTATAACGTTATATACTATTACGTGGTAACGTATAACGTTATATACTAATACGTAATAACGTGTAACGTTATATACTATTACGTAATAACGTGTAACGTTATATACTAATACGTAATAACGTGCAACGTTATATACTAATACGTAATAACGTATAACGTTATATACTATTACGTACTAACGTATAACGTTATATACTATTACGTACTAACGTGCAACGTTATATACTATTACGTAATAACGTGTAACGTTATATACTAATACGTAATAACGTGCAACGTTATATACTAATACGTAATAACGTATAACGTTATATACTATTACGTACTAACGTATAACGTTATATACTATTACGTACTAACGTGCAACGTTATATACTCATACGTAATAACGTATAACGTTATATACTATTACGTGGTAACGTATAACGTTATATACTATTACTTAATAACGTGTAACGTTATATACTAATACGTACTAACGTGTCACGTTATATACTAATACGTAATAACGTATAACGTTATGTACTATTACGTACTAACGTGTCACGTTATATACTATTACGTACTAACGTATAACGTTATATACTAATACGTAATAACGTGCAACGTTATATACTAATACGTACTAACGTATAACGTTATATACTATTACGTACTAACGTGCAACGTTATATACTATTACGTACTAACGTGCAACGTTATATACTAATACGTAATAATGTATAACGTTATATGTTATTACGTACTATCGTATAACGTTATATGGTATTACGTAAAAACGTATAACGTTATATACTGTTACGTACTAACGTATAACGTTATATACTATTACTTAATAACGTGTAACGTTATATACTAATACGTACTAACGTGTCACGTTATATACTAATACGTAATAACGTATAACGTTATGTACTATTACGAACTAACGTGTAACGTTATATACTATTACGTACTAACGTATAACGTTATATACTAATACGTAATAACGTATAACGTTATATACTATTACGTACTAACGTATAACGTTATATACTATTACGTACTAACGTGCAACGTTATATACTCATACGTAATAACGTATAACGTTATATACTATTACGTGGTAACGTATAACGTTATATACTATTACTTAATAACGTGTAACGTTATATACTAATACGTACTAACGTGTCACGTTATATACTAATACGTAATAACGTATAACGTTATGTACTATTACGTACTAACGTGTAACGTTATATACTATTACGTACTAACGTATAACGTTATATACTAATACGTAATAACGTGCAACGTTATATACTAATACGTACTAACGTATAACGTTATATACTATTACGTACTAACGTGCAACGTTATATACTATTACGTACTAACGTGCAACGTTATATACTAATACGTAATAACGTATAACGTTATATGTTATTACGTACTATCGTATAACGTTATATGGTATTACGTAATAACGTATAACGTTATATACTATTACGTACTAACGTGTAACGTTATATACTAATACGTAATAACGTATAACGTTATATACTAATACGTAATAACGTATAACGTTATACGTTATTACGTACTATCGTATAACGTTATATGGTATTACGTAATAACGTATAACGTTATATACTATTACGTACTAACGTGTAACGTTATATACTAATACGTAATAACGTATAACGTTATATACTAATACGTAATAACGTATAACGTTATATACTAATACGTAATAACGTATAACGTTATATACTATTACGTAATAACGTGTAACGTTATATACTAATACGTAATAACGTGCAACGTTATATACTAATACGTAATAACGTATAACGTTATATACTATTACGTACTAACGTATAACGTTATATACTATTACGTACTAACGTGCAACGTTATATACTCATACGTAATAACGTATAACGTTATATACTATTACGTGGTAACGTATAACGTTATATACTATTACTTAATAACGTGTAACGTTATATACTAATACGTACTAACGTGTCACGTTATATACTAATACGTAATAACGTATAACGTTATGTACTATTACGTACTAACGTGTAACGTTATATACTATTACGTACTAACGTATAACGTTATATACTAATACGTAATAACGTGCAACGTTATATACTAATACGTAATAACGTGCAACGTTATATACTAATACGTAATAACGTATAACGTTATATACTATTACGTGATAACGTATAACGTTATATACTATTACGTACTAACGTATAACGTTATATACTATTACTTAATAACGTATAACGTTATATACTATTACGTACTAACGTATAACGTTATATACTATTACGTAATGACGTATAACGTTATATACTATTACGTACTATCGTATAACGTTATATACTATTCCGTACTAACGTATAACGTTATATACTATTACGTACTAACGTGTAACGTTATATACTAATACGTAATAACGTATAACGTTATATACTATTACGTACTAACGTATAGCCTTATATACTATTACGTACTAACGTATAGCCTTATATACTATTACGTACTAACGTATAACGTTATATACTATTACGTACTAACGTATAACGTTATATACTAATTCGTAATAACGTATAACGTTATATACTATTACCTAATGACGTATAACGTTATATGTTAATACGTAGTAACGTGTAACGTTATATACCAATACGTAATAACGTATAACGTTATATACTATTACGTACTAACGTATAGCCTTATATACTATTACGTACTAACGTATAGCCTTATATACTATTACGTACTAACGTATAACGTTATATACTATTACGTACTAACGTATAACGTTATATACTATTACGTACTAACTTGTAACGTTGTATACCAATACGTAATAACGTATAACGTTATATACTATTACGTACTAACGTATAGCCTTATATACTATTACGTACTAACGTATAACGTTATATACTATTACGTACTAACGTGCAACGTTATATACTATTACGTACTAACGTATAACGTTATATGTTATTACGTAATAACGTGCAACGTTATATACTCATACGTAATAACGTATAACGTTATATACTATTACGTGGTAACGTATAACGTTATATACTAATACGTAATAACGTGTAACGTTATATACTATTACGTAATAACGTGTAACGTTATATACTAATACGTAATAACGTGCAACGTTATATACTAATACGTAATAACGTATAACGTTATATACTATTACGTACTAACGTATAACGTTATATACTATTACGTACTAACGTGCAACGTTATATACTATTACGTAATAACGTGTAACGTTATATACTAATACGTAATAACGTGCAACGTTATATACTAATACGTAATAACGTATAACGTTATATACTATTACGTACTAACGTATAACGTTATATACTATTACGTACTAACGTGCAACGTTATATACTCATACGTAATAACGTATAACGTTATATACTATTACGTGGTAACGTATAACGTTATATACTATTACTTAATAACGTGTAACGTTATATACTAATACGTACTAACGTGTCACGTTATATACTAATACGTAATAACGTATAACGTTATGTACTATTACGTACTAACGTGTCACGTTATATACTATTACGTACTAACGTATAACGTTATATACTAATACGTAATAACGTGCAACGTTATATACTAATACGTACTAACGTATAACGTTATATACTATTACGTACTAACGTATAACGTTATATACTATTACGTACTAACGTATAACGTTATATACTATTACGTACTAACGTGTAACGTTATATACTAATACGTAATAACGTATAACGTTATATACTAATACGTAATAACGTATAACGTTATATACTATTACGTACTAACGTATAACGTTATATACTATTACGTACTATCGTATAACGTTATATACTATTACGTAATGAGGTATAACGTTATATACTAATACGTAATAACGTATAACGTTATATACTATTACGTACTATCGTATAACGTTATATAGTATTACGTACTAACGTATAACGTTATATACTATTACGTACTAACGTATAACGTTATATCCTATTACGTACTAACTTGCAACGTTATATACTATTACGTAATAACGTATAACGTTATATACTATTACGTACTAACGTATAACGTTATATACTATTACGTAATGACGTATAACGTTATATACTATTACGTACTAACGTATAGCCTTATATACTATTACGTACTAACGTATAACGTTATATACTATTACGTACTAACGTGTAACGTTATATACTAATACATACTAACGTGTCACGTTATATACTAATACGTAATAACGTATAACGTTATATACTATTACGTAATAACGTGTAACGTTATATACTAATACGTAATTACGTATAACGTTATATACTATTACGTACTAACGTATAACGTTATATACTATTACGTACTAACGTGTAACGTTATATACTAATACGTAATAACGTATAACGTTATATACTAATACGTAATAACGTATAACGTTATATACTATTACGTACTAACGTATAACGTTATATACTATTACGTAATAACGTGTAACGTTATATACTAATACGTAATTACGTATAACGTTATATACTATTACGTACTAACGTATAACGTTATATACTATTACGTACTAACGTGCAACGTTATATACTAATACGTAATAACGTGCAACGTTATATACTAATACGTAATAACGTATAACGTTATATACTATTACGTAGTAACGTATAACGTTATATACTATTACGTACTAACGTGCAACGTTATATACTCATACGTAATAACGTATAACGTTATATACTATTACGTGGTAACGTATAACGTTATATACTATTACTTAATAACGTGTAACGTTATATACTAATACGTACTAACGTGTCACGTTATATACTAATACGTAATAACGTATAACGTTATGTACTATTACGTACTAACGTGTAACGTTATATACTATTACGTACTAACGTATAACGTTATATACTAATACGTAATAACGTGCAACGTTATATACTAATACGTAATAACGTATAACGTTATATACTATTACGTACTATCGTATAACGTTATATACTATTACGTAATGACGTATAACGTTATATACTAATACGTAATAACGTATAACGTTATATACTATTACGTACTATCGTATAACGTTATATAGTATTACGTACTAACGTATAACGTTATATACTATTACGTACTAACGTATAACGTTATATCCTATTACGTACTAACTTGCAACGTTATATACTATTACGTAATAACGTATAACGTTATATACTAATACATACTAACGTGTCACGTTATATACTAATACGTAATAACGTATAACGTTATATACTATTACGTAATAACGTGTAACGTTATATACTAATACGTAATTACGTATAACGTTATATACTATTACGTACTAACGTATAACGTTATATACTATTACGTACTAACGTGTAACGTTATATACTAATACGTAATAACGTATAACGTTATATACTATTACGTACTAACGTATAGCCTTATATACTATTACGTACTAACGTATAACGTTATATACTATTACGTACTAACGTGTAACGTTATATACTAATACATACTAACGTGTCACGTTATATACTAATACGTAATAACGTATAACGTTATATACTATTACGTAATAACGTGTAACGTTATATACTAATACGTAATTACGTATAACGTTATATACTATTACGTACTAACGTATAACGTTATATACTATTACGTACTAACGTGTAACGTTATATACTAATACGTAATAACGTATAACGTTATATACTAATACGTAATAACGTATAACGTTATATACTATTACGTACTAACGTATAACGTTATATACTATTACGTAATAACGTGTAACGTTATATACTAATACGTAATTACGTATAACGTTATATACTATTACGTACTAACGTATAACGTTATATACTATTACGTACTAACGTGCAACGTTATATACTAATACGTAATAACGTGCAACGTTATATACTAATACGTAATAACGTATAACGTTATATACTATTACGTACTAACGTATAACGTTATATACTATTACGTACTAACGTGCAACGTTATATACTCATACGTAATAACGTATAACGTTATATACTATTACGTGGTAACGTATAACGTTATATACTATTACTTAATAACGTGTAACGTTATATACCAATACGTACTAACGTGTCACGTTATATACTAATACGTAATAACGTATAACGTTATGTACTATTACGTACTAACGTGCAACGTTATATACTAATACGTAATAACGTGCAACGTTATATACTAATACGTAATAACGTATAACGTTATATACTATTACGTACTAACGTATAACGTTATATACTATTACGTACTAACGTGCAACGTTATATACTCATACGTAATAACGTATAACGTTATATACTATTACGTGGTAACGTATAACGTTATATACTATTACTTAATAACGTGTAACGTTATATACTAATACGTACTAACGTGTCACGTTATATACTAATACGTAATAACGTATAACGTTATGTACTATTACGTACTAACGTGTAACGTTATATACTATTACGTACTAACGTATAACGTTATATACTAATACGTAATAACGTGCAACGTTATATACTAATACGTAATAACGTATAACGTTATATACTATTACGTACTATCGTATAACGTTATATACTATTACGTAATGAGGTATAACGTTATATACTAATACGTAATAACGTATAACGTTATATACTATTACGTACTATCGTATAACGTTATATAGTATTACGTACTAACGTATAACGTTATATACTATTACGTACTAACGTATAACGTTATATCCTATTACGTACTAACTTGCAACGTTATATACTATTACGTAATAACGTATAACGTTATATACTATTACATACTAACGTATAACGTTATATACTATTACGTAATGACGTATAACGTTATATACTATTACGTACTAACGTATAGCCTTATATACTATTACGTACTAACGTATAACGTTATATACTATTACGTACTAACGTGTAACGTTATATACTAATACATACTAACGTGTCACGTTATATACTAATACGTAATAACGTATAACGTTATATACTATTACGTAATAACGTGTAACGTTATATACTAATACGTAATTACGTATAACGTTATATAATATTACGCACTAACGTATAACGTTATATACTATTACGTACTAACGTGTAACGTTATATACTAATACGTAATAACGTATAACGTTATATACTAATACGTAATAACGTATAACGTTATATACTATTACGTACCAACGTATAACGTTATATACTATTACGTAATAACGTGTAACGTTATATACTAATACGTAATTACGTATAACGTTATATACTATTACGTACTAACGTATAACGTTATATACTATTACGTACTAACGTGTAACGTTATATACTAATACGTAATAACGTATAACGTCATATACTATTACGTACTAACGTATAACGTTATATACTATTACGTAATGACGTATAACGTCATATACTATTACGTACTAACGTATAACGTTATATACTAATACGTAATAACGTGCAACGTTATATACTAATACGTAATAACGTATAACGTTATATACTATTACGTACTAACGTATAACGTTATATACTATTACGTACTAACGTGCAACGTTATATACTAATACGTAATAAAGTATAACGTTATATACTATTACGTAATGACGTATAACGTCATATACTATTACGTACTAACGTATAACGTTATATACTAATACGTAATAACGTGCAACGTTATATACTAATACGTAATAACGTATAACGTTATATACTAATACGTACTAACGTGTAACGTTATATACTAATACGTACTAACGTGTCACGTTATATACTAATACGTAATAACGTATAACGTTAGATACTATTACGTACTAACGTGTAACGTTATATACTATTACTTAATAACGTATAACGTTATATACTAATACGTAATAACGTATAACGTTATATACTATTACGTACTATCGTATAACGTTATATACTATTACGTACTATCGTATAACGTTATATACTATTACGTACTAACGTATAACGTTATATACTATTACGCACTAACGTATAACGTTATATACTATTACTTAATAACGTATAACGTTATATACTATTACGTACTAACGTATAACGTTATATACTATTACGTAATGACGTATAACGTTATATACTATTACGTACTATCGTATAACGTTATATACTATTACGTACTAACGTATAACGTTATATACTATTACGTACTATCGTATAACGTTATACATTATTACGTACTAACGTATAACGTTATATACTATTACGTACTAACGTGTAACGTTATATAATATTACGTACTAATGTGTCACGTCATATACTAATACGTAATAACGTATAACGTTATATACTATTACGTACTATCGTATAACGTTATATACTATTACGTACTAACGTATAACGTTATATACTATTACGTACTAACGTATAACGTTATATACTATTACGTACTAACGTATAACGTTATATACTATTACGTAATGACGTATAACGTTATATACTATTACGTACTAACGTATAGCCTTATATACTATTACGTACTAACGTATAACGTTATATACTATTACGTACTAACGTGTAACGTTATATACTAATACATACTAACGTGTCACGTTATATACTAATACGTAATAACGTATAACGTTATATACTATTACGTAATAACGTGTAACGTTATATACTAATACGTAATTACGTATAACGTTATATACTATTACGCACTAACGTATAACGTTATATACTATTACGTACTAACGTGTAACGTTATATACTAATACGTAATAACGTATAACGTTATATACTAATACGTAATAACGTATAACGTTATATACTATTACGTAATAACGTATAACGTTATATACTATTACGTAATAACGTGTAACGTTATATACTAATACGTAATTACGTATAACGTTATATACTATTACGTACTAACGTATAACGTTATATACTATTACGTACTAACGTATAACGTTATATACTAATACGTAATAACGTATAACGTCATATACTATTACGTACTAACGTATAACGTTATATACTATTACGTAATGACGTATAACGTCATATACTATTACGTACTAACGTATAACGTTATATACTAATACGTAATAACGTGCAACGTTATATACTAATACGTAATAACGTATAACGTTATATACTATTACGTACTAACGTATAACGTTATATACTATTACGTACTAACGTGCAACGTTATATACTAATACGTAATAAAGTATAACGTTATATACTATTACGTAATGACGTATAACGTCATATACTATTACGTACTAACGTATAACGTTATATACTAATACGTAATAACGTGCAACGTTATATACTAATACGTAATAACGTATAACGTTATATACTAATACGTACTAACGTGTAACGTTATATACTAATACGTACTAACGTGTCACGTTATATACTAATACGTAATAACGTATAACGTTATATACTATTACGTACTAACGTGTAACGTTATATACTATTACTTAATAACGTATAACGTTATATACTAATACGTAATAACGTATAACGTTATATACTATTACGTACTATCGTATAACGTTATATACTATTACGTACTATCGTATAACGTTATATACTATTACGTACTAACGTATAACGTTATATACTATTACGCACTAACGTATAACGTTATATACTATTACTTAATAACGTATAACGTTATATACTATTACGTACTAACGTATAACGTTATATACTATTACGTAATGACGTATAACGTTATATACTATTACGTACTATCGTATAACGTTATATACTATTACGTACTAACGTATAACGTTATATACTATTACGTACTATCGTATAACGTTATACATTATTACGTACTAACGTATAACGTTATATACTATTACGTACTAACGTGTAACGTTATATAATATTACGTACTAATGTGTCACGTCATATACTAATACGTAATAACGTATAACGTTATATACTATTACGTACTATCGTATAACGTTATATACTATTACGTACTAACGTATAACGTTATATACTATTACGTACTAACGTATAACGTTATATACTATTACGTACTAACGTATAACGTTATATACTATTACTTAATAACGTATAACGTTATATACTATTACGTACTAACGTATAACGTTATATACTATTACGTACTAACGTATAACGTTATATACTATTACGTACTAACGTATAACGTTATATACTAATACGTAATAACGTATAACGTTATGTACTAATACGTAATAACGTATAACGTTATATACTATTACGTAATAACGTGTAACGTTATATACTAATACGTAATTACGTATAACGTTATATACTATTACGTACTAACGTATAACGTTATATACTATTACGTACTAACGTGTAACGTTATATACTAATACGTAATAACGTATAACGTTATATACTAATACGTAATAACGTATAACGTTATATACTATTACGTACTAACGTATAACGTTATATACTATTACGTAATAACGTGTAACGTTATATACTAATACGTAATTACGTATAACGTTATATACTATTACGTACTAACGTATAACGTTATATACTATTACGTACTAACGTGCAACGTTATATACTAATACGTAATAACGTGCAACGTTATATACTAATACGTAATAACGTATAACGTTATATACTATTACGTACTAACGTATAACGTTATATACTATTACGTACTAACGTGCAACGTTATATACTCATACGTAATAACGTATAACGTTATATACTATTACGTGGTAACGTATAACGTTATATACTATTACTTAATAACGTGTAACGTTATATACTAATACGTACTAACGTGTCACGTTATATACTAATACGTAATAACGTATAACGTTATGTACTATTACGTACTAACGTGTAACGTTATATACTATTACGTACTAACGTATAACGTTATATACTAATACGTAATAACGTGCAACGTTATATACTAATACGTAATAACGTATAACGTTATATACTATTACGTACTATCGTATAACGTTATATACTATTACGTAATGAGGTATAACGTTATATACTAATACGTAATAACGTATAACGCTATATACTATTACGTACTATCGTATAACGTTATATAGTATTACGTACTAACGTATAACGTTATATACTATTACGTACTAACGTATAACGTTATATCCTATTACGTACTAACTTGCAACGTTATATACTATTACGTAATAACGTATAACGTTATATACTATTACGTACTAACGTATAACGTTATATACTATTACGTAATGACGTATAACGTTATATACTATTACGTACTAACGTATAGCCTTATATACTATTACGTACTAACGTATAACGTTATATACTATTACGTACTAACGTGTAACGTTATATACTAATACATACTAACGTGTAACGTTATATACTAATACGTAATAACGTATAACGTTATATACTATTACGTACTAACGTATAGCCTTATATACTATTACGTACTAACGTATAACGTTATATACTATTACGTACTAACGTGTAACGTTATATACTAATACATACTAACGTGTCACGTTATATACTAATACGTAATAACGTATAACGTTATATACTATTACGTAATAACGTGTAACGTTATATACTAATACGTAATTACGTATAACGTTATATACTATTACGTACTAACGTATAACGTTATATACTATTACGTACTAACGTGTAACGTTATATACTAATACGTAATAACGTATAACGTTATATACTAATACGTAATAACGTATAACGTTATATACTATTACGTACTAACGTATAACGTTATATACTATTACGTAATAACGTGTAACGTTATATACTAATACGTAATTACGTATAACGTTATATACTATTACGTACTAACGTATAACGTTATATACTATTACGTACTAACGTGCAACGTTATATACTAATACGTAATAACGTGCAACGTTATATACTAATACGTAATAACGTATAACGTTATATACTATTACGTACTAACGTATAACGTTATATACTATTACGTACTAACGTGCAACGTTATATACTCATACGTAATAACGTATAACGTTATATACTATTACGTGGTAACGTATAACGTTATATACTATTACTTAATAACGTGTAACGTTATATACCAATACGTACTAACGTGTCACGTTATATACTAATACGTAATAACGTATAACGTTATGTACTATTACGTACTAACGTGTAACGTTATATACTATTACGTACTAACGTATAACGTTATATACTAATACGTACTAACGTGTCACGTTATATACTAATACGTAATAACGTATAACGTTATGTACTATTACGTACTAACGTGTAACGTTATATACTAATACGTAATAACGTATAACGTTATATACTATTACGTACTAACGTATAGCCTTATATACTATTACGTACTAACGTATAACGTTATATACTATTACGTACTAACGTGTAACGTTATATACTAATACATACTAACGTGTCACGTTATATACTAATACGTAATAACGTATAACGTTATATACTATTACGTAATAACGTGTAACGTTATATACTAATACGTAATTACGTATAACGTTATATACTATTACGTACTAACGTATAACGTTATATACTATTACGTACTAACGTGTAACGTTATATACTAATACGTAATAACGTATAACGTTATATACTAATACGTAATAACGTATAACGTTATATACTATTACGTACTAACGTATAACGTTATATACTATTACGTAATAACGTGTAACGTTATATACTAATACGTAATTACGTATAACGTTATATACTATTACGTACTAACGTATAACGTTATATACTGTTACGTACTAACGTGCAACGTTATATACTAATACGTAATAACGTGCAACGTTATATACTAATACGTAATAACGTATAACGTTATATACTATTACGTACTAACGTATAACGTTATATACTATTACGTACTAACGTGCAACGTTATATACTCATACGTAATAACGTATAACGTTATATACTATTACGTGGTAACGTATAACGTTATATACTATTACTTAATAACGTGTAACGTTATATACTAATACGTACTAACGTGTCACGTTATATACTAATACGTAATAACGTATAACGTTATGTACTATTACGTACTAACGTGTAACGTTATATACTATTACGTACTAACGTATAACGTTATATACTAATACGTAATAACGTGCAACGTTATATACTAATACGTAATAACGTATAACGTTATATACTATTACGTACTATCGTATAACGTTATATACTATTACGTAATGAGGTATAACGTTATATACTAATACGTAATAACGTATAACGTTATATACTATTACGTACTATCGTATAACGTTATATAGTATTACGTACTAACGTATAACGTTATATACTATTACGTACTAACGTATAACGTTATATCCTATTACGTACTAACTTGCAACGTTATATACTATTACGTAATAACGTATAACGTTATATACTATTACATACTAACGTATAACGTTATATACTATTACGTAATGACGTATAACGTTATATACTATTACGTACTAACGTATAGCCTTATATACTATTACGTACTAACGTATAACGTTATATACTATTACGTACTAACGTGTAACGTTATATACTAATACATACTAACGTGTCACGTTATATACTAATACGTAATAACGTATAACGTTATATACTATTACGTAATAACGTGTAACGTTATATACTAATACGTAATTACGTATAACGTTATATACTATTACGCACTAACGTATAACGTTATATACTATTACGTACTAACGTGTAACGTTATATACTAATACGTAATAACGTATAACGTTATATACTAATACGTAATAACGTATAACGTTATATACTATTACGTACTAACGTATAACGTTATATACTATTACGTAATAACGTGTAACGTTATATACTAATACGTAATTACGTATAACGTCATATACTATTACGTACTAACGTATAACGTCATATACTATTACGTACTAACGTATAACGTTATATACTAATACCTAATAACGTATAACGTCATATACTATTACGTACTAACGTATAACGTTATATACTATTACGTAATGACGTATAACGTTATATACTATTACGTACTAACGTATAACGTTATATACTAATACGTAATAACGTGCAACGTTATATACTAATACGTAATAACGTATAACGTTATATACTATTACGTACTAACGTATAACGTTATATACTATTACGTACTAACGTGCAACGTTATATACTAATACGTAATAAAGTATAACGTTATATACTATTACGTAATGACGTATAACGTCATATACTATTACGTACTAACGTATAACGTTATATACTAATACGTAATAACGTGCAACGTTATATACTAATACGTAATAACGTATAACGTTATATACTAATACGTACTAACGTGTAACGTTATATACTAATACGTACTAACGTGTCACGTTATATACTAATACGTAATAACGTATAACGTTAGATACTATTACGTACTAACGTGTAACGTTATATACTATTACTTAATAACGTATAACGTTATATACTAATACGTAATAACGTATAACGTTATATACTATTACGTACTATCGTATAACGTTATATACTATTACGTACTATCGTATAACGTTATATACTATTACGTACTAACGTATAACGTTATATACTATTACGCACTAACGTATAACGTTATATACTATTACTTAATAACGTATAACGTTATATACTATTACGTACTAACGTATAACGTTATATACTATTACGTAATGACGTATAACGTTATATACTATTACGTACTATCGTATAACGTTATATACTATTACGTACTAACGTATAACGTTATATACTATTACGTACTATCGTATAACGTTATACATTATTACGTACTAACGTATAACGTTATATACTATTACGTACTAACGTGTAACGTTATATAATATTACGTACTAATGTGTCACGTCATATACTAATACGTAATAACGTATAACGTTATATACTATTACGTACTATCGTATAACGTTATATACTATTACGTACTAACGTATAACGTTATATACTATTACGTACTAACGTATAACGTTATATACTATTACGTACTAACGTATAACGTTATATACTATTACGTAATGACGTATAACGTTATATACTATTACGTACTAACGTATAGCCTTATATACTATTACGTACTAACGTATAACGTTATATACTATTACGTACTAACGTGTAACGTTATATACTAATACATACTAACGTGTCACGTTATATACTAATACGTAATAACGTATAACGTTATATACTATTACGTAATAACGTGTAACGTTATATACTAATACGTAATTACGTATAACGTTATATACTATTACGCACTAACGTATAACGTTATATACTATTACGTACTAACGTGTAACGTTATATACTAATACGTAATAACGTATAACGTTATATACTAATACGTAATAACGTATAACGTTATATACTATTACGTACTAACGTATAACGTTATATACTATTACGTAATAACGTGTAACGTTATATACTAATACGTAATTACGTATAACGTCATATACTATTACGTACTAACGTATAACGTCATATACTATTACGTACTAACGTATAACGTTATATACTAATACCTAATAACGTATAACGTCATATACTATTACGTACTAACGTATAACGTTATATACTATTACGTAATGACGTATAACGTTATATACTATTACGTACTAACGTATAACGTTATATACTAATACGTAATAACGTGCAACGTTATATACTAATACGTAATAACGTATAACGTTATATACTATTACGTACTAACGTATAACGTTATATACTATTACGTACTAACGTGCAACGTTATATACTAATACGTAATAAAGTATAACGTTATATACTATTACGTAATGACGTATAACGTCATATACTATTACGTACTAACGTATAACGTTATATACTAATACGTAATAACGTGCAACGTTATATACTAATACGTAATAACGTATAACGTTATATACTAATACGTACTAACGTGTAACGTTATATACTAATACGTACTAACGTGTCACGTTATATACTAATACGTAATAACGTATAACGTTATATACTATTACGTACTAACGTGTAACGTTATATACTATTACTTAATAACGTATAACGTTATATACTAATACGTAATAACGTATAACGTTATATACTATTACGTACTATCGTATAACGTTATATACTATTACGTACTATCGTATAACGTTATATACTATTACGTACTAACGTATAACGTTATATACTATTACGCACTAACGTATAACGTTATATACTATTACTTAATAACGTATAACGTTATATACTATTACGTACTAACGTATAACGTTATATACTATTACGTAATGACGTATAACGTTATATACTATTACGTACTATCGTATAACGTTATATACTATTACGTACTAACGTATAACGTTATATACTATTACGTACTATCGTATAACGTTATACATTATTACGTACTAACGTATAACGTTATATACTATTACGTACTAACGTGTAACGTTATATAATATTACGTACTAATGTGTCACGTCATATACTAATACGTAATAACGTATAACGTTATATACTATTACGTACTATCGTATAACGTTATATACTATTACGTACTAACGTATAACGTTATATACTATTACGTACTAACGTATAACGTTATATACTATTACGTACTAACGTATAACGTTATATACTATTACTTAATAACGTATAACGTTATATACTATTACGTACTAACGTATAACGTTATATACTATTACGTACTAACGTATAACGTTATATACTATTACGTACTAACGTATAACGTTATATACTAATACGTAATAACGTATAACGTTATGTACTATTACGTACTAACGTGTAACGTTATGTACTATTACGTACTAACGTGTAACGTTATATACTATTACGTACTAACGTATAACGTTATATACTAATACGTAATAACGTGCAACGTTATATACTAATACGTAATAACGTATAACGTTATATACTATTACGTACTATCGTATAACGTTATATACTATTACGTAATGAGGTATAACGTTATATACTAATACGTAATTACGTATAACGTTATATACTATTACGTACTAACGTATAACGTTATATACTATTACGTACTAACGTGTAACGTTATATACTAATACGTAATAACGTATAACGTTATATACTATTACGTACTAACGTATAGCCTTATATACTATTACGTACTAACGTATAACGTTATATACTATTACGTGGTAACGTATAACGTTATATACTATTACTTAATAACGTATAACGTTATATACTATTACGTACTATCGTATAACGTTATATAGTATTACGTACTAACGTATAACGTTATATACTATTACGTACTAACGTATAACGTTATATCCTATTACGTACTAACTTGCAACGTTATATACTATTACGTAATAACGTATAACGTTATATACTAATACATACTAACGTGTCACGTTATATACTAATACGTAATAACGTATAACGTTATATACTATTACGTAATAACGTGTAACGTTATATACTAATACGTAATTACGTATAACGTTATATACTATTACGTACTAACGTATAACGTTATATACTATTACGTACTAACGTGTAACGTTATATACTAATACGTAATAACGTATAACGTTATATACTATTACGTACTAACGTATAGCCTTATATACTATTACGTACTAACGTATAACGTTATATACTATTACGTACTAACGTGTAACGTTATATACTAATACATACTAACGTGTCACGGTATATACTAATACGTAATAACGTATAACGTTATATACTATTACGTAATAACGTGTAACGTTATATACTAATACGTAATTACGTATAACGTTATATACTATTACGTACTAACGTATAACGTTATATACTATTACGTACTAACGTGTAACGTTATATACTAATACGTAATAACGTATAACGTTATATACTAATACGTAATAACGTATAACGTTATATACTATTACGTACTAACGTATAACGTTATATACTATTACGTAATAACGTGTAACGTTATATACTAATACGTAATTACGTATAACGTTATATACTATTACGTACTAACGTATAACGTTATATACTATTACGTACTAACGTGCAACGTTATATACTAATACGTAATAACGTGCAACGTTATATACTAATACGTAATAACGTATAACGTTATATACTATTACGTACTAACGTATAACGTTATATACTATTACGTACTAACGTGCAACGTTATATACTCATACGTAATAACGTATAACGTTATATACTATTACGTGGTAACGTATAACGTTATATACTATTACTTAATAACGTGTAACGTTATATACTAATACGTACTAACGTGTCACGTTATATACTAATACGTAATAACGTATAACGTTATGTACTATTACGTACTAACGTGTAACGTTATATACTATTACGTACTAACGTATAACGTTATATACTAATACGTAATAACGTGCAACGTTATATACTAATACGTAATAACGTATAACGTTATATACTATTACGTACTATCGTATAACGTTATATACTATTACGTAATGAGGTATAACGTTATATACTAATACGTAATAACGTATAACGCTATATACTATTACGTACTATCGTATAACGTTATATAGTATTACGTACTAACGTATAACGTTATATACTATTACGTACTAACGTATAACGTTATATCCTATTACGTACTAACTTGCAACGTTATATACTATTACGTAATAACGTATAACGTTATATACTATTACGTACTAACGTATAACGTTATATACTATTACGTAATGACGTATAACGTTATATACTATTACGTACTAACGTATAGCCTTATATACTATTACGTGCTAACGTATAACGTTATATACTATTACGTACTAACGTGTAACGTTATATACTAATACATACTAACGTGTCACGTTATATACTAATACGTAATAACGTATAACGTTATATACTATTACGTAATAACGTGTAACGTTATATACTAATACGTAATTACGTATAACGTTATATACTATTACGTACTAACGTATAACGTTATATACTATTACGTACTAACGTGTAACGTTATATACTAATACGTAATAACGTATAACGTTATATACTAATACGTAATAACGTATAACGTTATATACTATTACGTACTAACGTATAACGTTATATACTATTACGTAATAACGTGTAACGTTATATACTAATACGTAATTACGTATAACGTTATATACTATTACGTACTAACGTATAACGTTATATACTATTACGTACTAACGTGTAACGTTATATACTAATACGTAATAACGTATAACGTCATATACTATTACGTACTAACGTATAACGTTATATACTATTACGTAATGACGTATACCGTCATATACTATTACGTACTAACGTATAACGTTATATACTAATACGTAATAACGTGCAACGTTATATACTAATACGTAATAACGTATAACGTTATATACTATTACGTACTAACGTATAACGTTATATACTATTACGTACTAACGTGCAACGTTATATACTAATACGTAATAAAGTATAACGTTATATACTATTACGTAATGACGTATAACGTCATATACTATTACGTACTAACGTATAACGTTATATACTAATACGTAATAACGTGCAACGTTATATACTAATACGTAATAACGTATAAGGTTATATACTAATACGTACTAACGTGTAACGTTATATACTAATACGTACTAACGTGTCACGTTATATACTAATACGTAATAACGTATAACGTTATATACTATTACGTACTAACGTGTAACGTTATATACTATTACGTACTATCGTATAACGTTATATACTATTACGTACTAACGTATAACGTTATATACTATTACGTACTAACGTATAACGTTATATACTATTACTTAATAACGTATAACGTTATATACTATTACGTACTAACGTATAACGTTATATACTATTACGTACTAACGTATAACGTTATATACTATTACTTAATAACGTATAACGTTATATACTATTACGTACTAACGTATAACGTTATATACTATTACGTAATGACGTATAACGTTATATACTATTACGTACTATCGTATAACGTTATATACTATTACGTACTAACGTATAACGTTATATACTATTACGTACTAACGTATAACGTTATATACTATTACGTAATAACGTGTAACGTTATATACTAATACGTAATTACGTATAACGTTATATACTATTACGTACTAACGTATAACGTTATATACTATTACGTACTAACGTGCAACGTTATATACTAATACGTAATAACGTGCAACGTTATATACTAATACGTAATAACGTATAACGTTATATACTATTACGTAGTAACGTATAACGTTATATACTATTACGTACTAACGTGCAACGTTATATACTCATACGTAATAACGTATAACGTTATATACTATTACGTGGTAACGTATAACGTTATATACTATTACTTAATAACGTGTAACGTTATATACTAATACGTACTAACGTGTCACGTTATATACTAATACGTAATAACGTATAACGTTATGTACTATTACGTACTAACGTGTAACGTTATATACTATTACGTACTAACGTATAACGTTATATACTAATACGTAATAACGTGCAACGTTATATACTAATACGTAATAACGTATAACGTTATATACTATTACGTACTATCGTATAACGTTATATACTATTACGTAATGAGGTATAACGTTATATACTAATACGTAATAACGTATAACGTTATATACTATTACGTACTATCGTATAACGTTATATAGTATTACGTACTAACGTATAACGTTATATACTATTACGTACTAACGTATAACGTTATATCCTATTACGTACTAACTTGCAACGTTATATACTATTACGTAATAACGTATAACGTTATATACTAATACATACTAACGTGTCACGTTATATACTAATACGTAATAACGTATAACGTTATATACTATTACGTAATAACGTGTAACGTTATATACTAATACGTAATTACGTATAACGTTATATACTATTACGTACTAACGTATAACGTTATATACTATTACGTACTAACGTGTAACGTTATATACTAATACGTAATAACGTATAACGTTATATACTATTACGTACTAACGTATAGCCTTATATACTATTACGTACTAACGTATAACGTTATATACTATTACGTACTAACGTGTAACGTTATATACTAATACATACTAACGTGTCACGTTATATACTAATACGTAATAACGTATAACGTTATATACTATTACGTAATAACGTGTAACGTTATATACTAATACGTAATTACGTATAACGTTATATACTATTACGTACTAACGTATAACGTTATATACTATTACGTACTAACGTGTAACGTTATATACTAATACGTAATAACGTATAACGTTATATACTAATACGTAATAACGTATAACGTTATATACTATTACGTACTAACGTATAACGTTATATACTATTACGTAATAACGTGTAACGTTATATACTAATACGTAATTACGTATAACGTTATATACTATTACGTACTAACGTATAACGTTATATACTATTACGTACTAACGTGCAACGTTATATACTAATACGTAAAAACGTGCAACGTTATATACTAATACGTAATAACGTATAACGTTATATACTATTACGTACTAACGTATAACGTTATATACTATTACGTACTAACGTGCAACGTTATATACTCATACGTAATAACGTATAACGTTATATACTATTACGTGGTAACGTATAACGTTATATACTATTACTTAATAACGTGTAACGTTATATACTAATACGTACTAACGTGTCACGTTATATACTAATACGTAATAACGTATAACGTTATGTACTATTACGTACTAACGTGTAACGTTATATACTATTACGTACTAACGTATAACGTTATATACTAATACGTAATAACGTATAACGTTATATACTATTACGTAATAACGTGTAACGTTATATACTAATACGTAATTACGTATAACGTTATATACTATTACGTACTAACGTATAACGTTATATACTATTACGTACTAACGTGTAACGTTATATACTAATACGTAATAACGTATAACGTTATATACTAATACGTAATAACGTATAACGTTATATACTATTACGTACTAACGTATAACGTTATATACTATTACGTAATAACGTGTAACGTTATATACTAATACGTAATTACGTATAACGTTATATACTATTACGTACTAACGTATAACGTTATATACTATTACGTACTAACGTGTAACGTTATATACTAATACGTAATAACGTATAACGTCATATACTATTACGTACTAACGTACAACGTTATATACTATTACGTAATGACGTATAACGTCATATACTATTACGTACTAACGTATAACGTTATATACTAATACGTAATAACGTGTAACGTTATATACTAATACGTAATTACGTATAACGTTATATACTATTACGCACTAACGTATAACGTTATATACTATTACGTACTAACGTGTAACGTTATATACTAATACGTAATAACGTATAACGTTATATACTAATACGTAATAACGTATAACGTTATATACTATTACGTACTAACGTATAACGTTATATACTATTACGTAATAACGTGTAACGTTATATACTAATACGTAATTACGTATAACGTTATATACTATTACGTACTAACGTATAACGTTATATACTATTACGTACTAACGTGTAACGTTATATACTAATACGTAATAACGTATAACGTCATATACTATTACGTACTAACGTATAACGTTATATACTATTACGTAATGACGTATAACGTCATATACTATTACGTACTAACGTATAACGTTATATACTAATACGTAATAACGTGCAACGTTATATACTAATACGTAATAACGTATAACGTTATATACTATTACGTACTAACGTATAACGTTATATACTATTACGTACTAACGTGCAACGTTATATACTAATACGTAATAAAGTATAACGTTATATACTATTACGTAATGACGTATAACGTCATATACTATTACGTACTAACGTATAACGTTATATACTAATACGTAATAACGTGCAACGTTATATACTAATACGTAATAACGTATAACGTTATATACTAATACGTACTAACGTGTAACGTTATATACTAATACGTACTAACGTGTCACGTTATATACTAATACGTAATAACGTATAACGTTATATACTATTACGTACTAACGTGTAACGTTATATACTATTACTTAATAACGTATAACGTTATATACTAATACGTAATAACGTATAACGTTATATACTATTACGTACTATCGTATAACGTTATATACTATTACGTACTAACGTATAACGTTATATACTATTACGTACTAACGTATAACGTTATATACTATTACGTACTAACGTATAACGTTATATACTATTACTTAATAACGTATAACGTTATATACTATTACGTACTAACGTATAACGTTATATACTATTACGTACTAACGTATAACGTTATATACTATTACGTACTAACGTATAACGTTATATACTAATACGTAATAACGTATAACGTTATGTACTATTACGTACTAACGTGTAACGTTATATACTACTACGTACTAACGTATAACGTTATATACTAATACGTAATAACGTGCAACGTTATATACTAATACGTAATAACGTATAACGTTATATACTATTACGTACTATCGTATAACGTTATATACTATTACGTAATGAGGTATAACGTTATATACTAATACGTAATAACGTATAACGTTATATACTATTACGTACTATCGTATAACGTTATATAGTATTACGTACTAACGTATAACGTTATATACTATTACGTACTAACGTATAACGTTATATACTAATACGTAATAACGTATAACGTTATATACTATTACGTACTAACGTATAACGTTATATACTATTACGTAATAACGTGTAACGTTATATACTAATACGTAATTACGTATAACGTTATATACTATTACGTACTAACGTATAACGTTATATACTATTACGTACTAACGTGCAACGTTATATACTAATACGTAATAACGTGCAACGTTATATACTAATACGTAATAACGTATAACGTTATATACTATTACGTACTAACGTATAACGTTATATACTATTACGTACTAACGTGCAACGTTATATACTCATACGTAATAACGTATAACGTTATATACTATTACGTGGTAACGTATAACGTTATATACTATTACTTAAAAACGTGTAACGTTATATACTAATACGTACTAACGTGTCACGTTATATACTAATACGTAATAACGTATAACGTTATGTACTATTACGTACTAACGTGTAACGTTATATACTATTACGTACTAACGTATAACGTTATATACTAATACGTAATAACGTGCAACGTTATATACTAATACGTAATAACGTATAACGTTATATACTATTACGTACTATCGTATAACGTTATATACTATTACGTAATGAGGTATAACGTTATATACTAATACGTAATTACGTATAACGTTATATACTATTACGTACTAACGTATAACGTTATATACTATTACGTACTAACGTGTAACGTTATATACTAATACGTAATAACGTATAACGTTATATACTATTACGTACTAACGTATAGCCTTATATACTATTACGTACTAACGTATAACGTTATATACTATTACGTGGTAACGTATAACGTTATATACTATTACTTAATAACGTATAACGTTATATACTATTACGTACTATCGTATAACGTTATATAGTATTACGTACTAACGTATAACGTTATATACTATTACGTACTAACGTATAACGTTATATCCTATTACGTACTAACTTGCAACGTTATATACTATTACGTAATAACGTATAACGTTATATACTAATACATACTAACGTGTCACGTTATATACTAATACGTAATAACGTATAACGTTATATACTATTACGTAATAACGTGTAACGTTATATACTAATACGTAATTACGTATAACGTTATATACTATTACGTACTAACGTATAACGTTATATACTATTACGTACTAACGTATAACGTTATATACTAATACGTAATAACGTATAACGTTATATACTATTACGTACTAACGTATAGCCTTATATACTATTACGTACTAACGTATAACGTTATATACTATTACGTACTAACGTGTAACGTTATATACTAATACATACTAACGTGTCACGTTATATACTAATACGTAATAACGTATAACGTTATATACTATTACGTAATAACGTGTAACGTTATATACTAATACGTAATTACGTATAACGTTATATACTATTACGTACTAACGTATAACGTTATATACTATTACGTACTAACGTGTAACGTTATATACTAATACGTAATAACGTATAACGTTATATACTAATACGTAATAACGTATAACGTTATATACTATTACGTACTAACGTATAACGTTATATACTATTACGTAATAACGTGTAACGTTATATACTAATACGTAATTACGTATAACGTTATATACTATTACGTACTAACGTATAACGTTATATACTATTACGTACTAACGTGCAACGTTATATACTAATACGTAATAACGTGCAACGTTATATACTAATACGTAATAACGTATAACGTTATATACTATTACGTACTAACGTATAACGTTATATACTATTACGTACTAACGTGCAACGTTATATACTCATACGTAATAACGTATAACGTTATATACTATTACGTGGTAACGTATAACGTTATATACTATTACTTAATAACGTGTAACGTTATATACTAATACGTACTAACGTGTCACGTTATATACTAATACGTAATAACGTATAACGTTATGTACTATTACGTACTAACGTGTAACGTTATATACTATTACGTACTAACGTATAACGTTATATACTAATACGTAATAACGTGCAACGTTATATACTAATACGTAATAACGTATAACGTTATATACTATTACGTACTATCGTATAACGTTATATACTATTACGTAATGAGGTATAACGTTATATACTAATACGTAATAACGTATAACGTTATATACTATTACGTACTATCGTATAACGTTATATAGTATTACGTACTAACGTATAACGTTATATACTATTACGTACTAACGTATAACGTTATATCCTATTACGTACTAACTTGCAACGTTATATACTATTACGTAATAACGTATAACGTTATATACTATTACGTACTAACGTATAACGTTATATACTATTACGTAATGACGTATAACGTTATATACTATTACGTACTAACGTATAGCCTTATATACTATTACGTACTAACGTATAACGTTATATACTATTACGTACTAACGTGTAACGTTATATACTAATACATACTAACGTGTCACGTTATATACTAATACGTAATAACGTATAACGTTATATACTATTACGTAATAACGTGTAACGTTATATACTAATACGTAATTACGTATAACGTTATATACTATTACGTACTAACGTATAACGTTATATACTATTACGTACTAACGTGTAACGTTATATACTAATACGTAATAACGTATAACGTTATATACTAATACGTAATAACGTATAACGTTATATACTATTACGTACTAACGTATAGCCTTATATACTATTACGTACTAACGTATAACGTTATATACTATTACGTACTAACGTGTAACGTTATATACTAATACATACTAACGTGTCACGTTATATACTAATACGTAATAACGTGTCACGTTATATACTAATACGTAATAACGTATAACGTTATGTACTATTACGTACTAACGTGTAACGTTATATACTATTACGTACTAACGTATAACGTTATATACTAATACGTAATAACGTGCAACGTTATATACTAATACGTAATAACGTATAACGTTATATACTATTACGTACTATCGTATAACGTTATATACTATTACGTAATGAGGTATAACGTTATATACTAATACGTAATAACGTATAACGTTATATACTATTACGTACTATCGTATAACGTTATATAGTATTACGTACTAACGTATAACGTTATATACTATTACGTACTAACGTATAACGTTATATCCTATTACGTACTAACTTGCAACGTTATATACTATTACGTAATAACGTATAACGTTATATGCTATTACGTACTAACGTATAACGTTATATACTATTACGTAATGACGTATAACGTTATATACTATTACGTACTAACGTATAGCCTTATATACTATTACGTACTAACGTATAACGTTATATACTATTACGTACTAACGTGTAACGTTATATACTAATACATACTAACGTGTCACGTTATATACTAATACGTAATAACGTATAACGTTATATACTATTACGTAATAACGTGTAACGTTATATACTAATACGTAATTACGTATAACGTTATATACTATTACGTACTAACGTATAACGTTATATACTATTACGTACTAACGTGTAACGTTATATACTAATACGTAATAACGTATAACGTTATATACTAATACGTAATAACGTATAACGTTATATACTATTACGTACTAACGTATAACGTTATATACTATTACGTAATAACGTGTAACGTTATATACTAATACGTAATTACGTATAACGTTATATACTATTACGTACTAACGTATAACGTTATATACTATTACGTACTAACGTGTAACGTTATATACTAATACGTAATAACGTATAACGTCATATACTATTACGTACTAACGTACAACGTTATATACTATTACGTAATGACGTATAACGTCATATACTATTACGTACTAACGTATAACGTTATATACTAATACGTAATAACGTGCAACGTTATATACTAATACGTAATAACGTATAACGTTATATACTATTACGTACTAACGTATAACGTTATATACTATTACGTACTAACGTGCAACGTTATATACTAATACGTAATAAAGTATAACGTTATATACTATTACGTAATGACGTATAACGTCATATACTATTACGTACTAACGTATAACGTTATATACTAATACGTAATAACGTGCAACGTTATATACTAATACGTAATAACGTATAAGGTTATATACTAATACGTACTAACGTGTAACGTTATATACTAATACGTACTAACGTGTCACGTTATATACTAATACGTAATAACGTATAACGTTATATACTATTACGTACTAACGTGTAACGTTATATACTATTACGTACTATCGTATAACGTTATATACTATTACGTACTAACGTATAACGTTATATACTATTACGTACTAACGTATAACGTTATATACTATTACTTAATAACGTATAACGTTATATACTATTACGTACTAACGTATAACGTTATATACTATTACGTACTAACGTATAACGTTATATACTATTACTTAATAACGTATAACGTTATATACTATTACGTACTAACGTATAACGTTATATACTATTACGTAATGACGTATAACGTTATATACTATTACGTACTATCGTATAACGTTATATACTATTACGTACTAACGTATAACGTTATATACTATTACGTACTATCGTATAACGTTATACATTATTACGTACTAACGTATAACGTTATATACTATTACGTACTAACGTGTAACGTTATATAATATTACGTACTAATGTGTCACGTCATATACTAATACGTAATAACGTATAACGTTATATACTATTACGTACTATCGTATAACGTTATATACTATTACGTACTAACGTATAACGTTATATACTATTACGTACTAACGTATAACGTTATATACTATTACGTACTAACGTATAACGTTATATACTATTACTTAATAACGTATAACGTTATATACTATTACGTACTAACGTATAACGTTATATACTATTACGTACTAACGTATAACGTTATATACTATTACGTACTAACGTATAACGTTATATACTATTCCGTACTAACGTATAACGTTATATACTATTACGTACTAACGTGTAACGTTATATACTATTACATACTAACGTGTCACGTTATATACTGATACGTAATAACGTATAACGTTATATACTATTACGTACTATCGTACAACGTTATATACTATTACGTAATGAGGTATAACGTTATATACTAATACGTAATAACGTATAACGTTATATACTATTACGTAATTACGTATAACGTTATATACTATTACGTACTAACGTATAACGTTATATACTATTCCGTACTAACGTATAACGTTATACATATACTATTACGTACTAACGTGTAACGTTATATACTATTACATACTAACGTGTCACGTTATATACTAATACGTAATAACGTATAACGTTATATACTATTACGTGCTAACGTATAACGTTATATACTAATACGTACTAACGTGTAACGTTATATACTATTACGTACTAACGTATAACGTTATATACTATTACATACTAACGTGTCACGTTATATACTATTACGTAAAGACGTATAACGTTATATACTATTACGTACTATCGTATAACGTTATACATTATTACGTACTAACGTATAACGTTATATACTATTACGTACTAACGTGTAACGTTATATACTATTACGTACTAACGTGTCACGTCATATACTAATACGTAATAACGTATAACGTTATATACTATTACGTACTATCGTATAACGTTATATACTATTACGTAATGAGGTATAACGTTATATACTAACACGTAATAACATATAACGTTATATGTTATTACGTACTATCGTATAACGTTATATACTATTACGTACTAACGTATAACGTTATATACTATTACGTACTAACGTATAACGTTATATACTATTACGTACTAACGTGCAACGTTATATACTAATACGTAATAACGTATAACGTTATATACTATTACGTGCTAACGTATAACGTTATATACTAATACGTACTAACGTGTAACGTTATATACTAATACGTACTAACGTGTCACGTTATATACTAATACGTAATAACGTATAACGTTATATACTATTACGTACTAACGTGTAAAGTTATATAGTAATACGTACTCACGTATAACGTTATATAATATTACGTACTAACGTGCAACGTTATATACTATTACGTACTAACGTGTTACGTTATATACTATTACATACTAACGTGTCACGTTATATACTAATACGTAATAACGTATAACGTTATAAACTATCACGTACTATCGTATAACGTTATATACTATCACGTAATGAGGTATAACGTTATATACTAATACGTAATAACGTATAACGTTATATACTATTACGTAATAACGTATAACGTTATATACTAATACGTAATAACGTACAACGTTATATACTATTACGTAATAACGTGTAACGTTATATACTAATACGTAATTACGTATAACGTTATATACTATTACGTACTAACGTATAACGTTATATACTACTACGTACTAACGTGTAACGTTATATATTAATACGTAATAACGTATAACGTTATATACTATTAAGTACTAACGTATAACGTTATATACTATTACGTACTAACGTGCACCGTTATATACTAATACGTAATAACGTATAACGTTATATACTAATACGTACTAACGTGTAACGTTATATACTAATACGTACTAACGTGTAACGTTATATACTAATACGTACTAACGTGTCACGTTATATACTAATACGTAATAACGTATAACGTTATATACTAATACATACTAACGTGTAACGTTATATACTAATACGTACTCACGTATAACGTTATATACTATTACGTACTAACGTGAAACGTTATATACTATTACATACTAACGTGTCACGTTATATACTATTACGTAAAGTCGTATAACGTTATATACTATTACGTACTAACGTATAGCCTTATATACTATTACGTACTAACGTATAACGTTATATACTAATACGTAATAACGTATAACGTTATATACTATTACGTACTATCGTATAACGTTATATACTATCACTTAATGAGGTATAACGTTATAGACTAATACGTAATAACGTATAACGTTATATACTATTACGTACTATCGTGCAACGTTATATACTAATACGTAATAACGTATAACGTTATATACTATTACGTACTAACGTATAACGTTATATACTATTACGTACTAACGTGCAACGTTATATACTAATACGTAATAACGTATAACGTTATATACTATTACGTGCTAACGTATAACGTTATATATTATTACTTAATAACGTATAACGTCATATACTATTACGTACTAACGTATAACGTTATATACTATTACGTAATGACGTATAACGTCATATACTATTACGTACTAACGTATAACGTTATATACTAATACGTAATAACGTGCAACGTTATATACTAATACGTAATAACGTATAACGTTATATACTACTACGTACTAACGTATAACGTTATATACTAATACGTAATAACGTATAACGTTATAAACTATCACGTACTATCGTATAACGTTATATACTATCACTTAATGAGGTATAACGTTATAGACTAATACGTAATAACGTATAACGTTATATACTATTACGTACTATCGTGCAACGTTATATACTAATACGTAATAACGTATAACGTTATATACTATTACGTACTAACGTATAACGTTATATACTATTACGTACTAACGTGCAACGTTATATACTAATACGTAATAACGTATAACGTTATATACTATTACGTGCTAACGTATAACGTTATATATTATTACTTAATAACGTATAACGTCATATACTATTACGTACTAACGTATAACGTTATATACTATTACGTAATGACGTATAACGTCATATACTATTACGTACTAACGTATAACGTTATATACTAATACGTAATAACGTGCAACGTTATATACTAATACGTAATAACGTATAACGTTATATACTACTACGTACTAACGTATAACGTTATATACTATTACGTACTAACGTGCAACGTTATATACTAATACGTACTAACGTGTTACGTTATATACTATTACATACTAACGTGTCACGTTATATACTAATACGTAATAACGTATAACGTTATAAACTATCACGTACTATCGTATAACGTTATATACTATCACGTAATGAGGTATAACGTTATATACTAATACGTAATAACGTATAACGTTATATACTATTACGTAATAACGTATAACGTTATATACTAATACGTAATAACGTACAACGTTATATACTATTACGTAATAACGTGTAACGTTATATACTAATACGTAATTACGTATAACGTTATATACTATTACGTACTAACGTATAACGTTATATACTACTACGTACTAACGTGTAACGTTATATATTAATACGTAATAACGTATAACGTTATATACTATTAAGTACTAACGTATAACGTTATATACTATTACGTACTAACGTGCACCGTTATATACTAATACGTAATAACGTATAACGTTATATACTAATACGTACTAACGTGTAACGTTATATACTAATACGTACTAACGTGTAACGTTATATACTAATACGTACTAACGTGTCACGTTATATACTAATACGTAATAACGTATAACGTTATATACTAATACATACTAACGTGTAACGTTATATACTAATACGTACTCACGTATAACGTTATATACTATTACGTACTAACGTGAAACGTTATATACTATTACATACTAACGTGTCACGTTATATACTATTACGTAAAGTCGTATAACGTTATATACTATTACGTACTAACGTATAGCCTTATATACTATTACGTACTAACGTATAACGTTATATACTAATACGTAATAACGTATAACGTTATATACTATTACGTACTATCGTATAACGTTATATACTATCACTTAATGAGGTATAACGTTATAGACTAATACGTAATAACGTATAACGTTATATACTATTACGTACTATCGTGCAACGTTATATACTAATACGTAATAACGTATAACGTTATATACTATTACGTACTAGCGTATAACGTTATATACTATTACGTACTAACGTGCAACGTTATATACTAATACGTAATAACGTATAACGTTATATACTATTACGTGCTAACGTATAACGTTATATATTATTACTTAATAACGTATAACGTCATATACTATTACGTACTAACGTATAACGTTATATACTATTACGTAATGACGTATAACGTCATATACTATTACGTACTAACGTATAACGTTATATACTAATACGTAATAACGTGCAACGTTATATACTAATACGTAATAACGTATAACGTTATATACTACTACGTACTAACGTATAACGTTATATACTATTACGTACTAACGTGCAACGTTATATACTAATACGTAATAACGTATAACGTTATATACTATTACGTGCTAACGTATAACGTTATATACTATTACTTAATAACGTATAACGTCATATACTATTACGTACTAACGTATAACGTTATATACTATTACTTAATAACGTATAACGTTATATACTATTACGTACTAACGTATAACGTTATATACTATTACGTAATGACGTATAACGTTATATACTATTACGTACTATCGTATAACGTTATATACTATTCCGTACTAACGTATAACGTTATATACTATTACGTACTAACGTGTAACGTTATATACTATTACGTACTAACGTGTCACGTCATATACTAATACGTAATAACGTATAACGTTACATACTATTACGTACTATCGTATAACGTTATATACTATTACGTAATGAGGTATAACGTTATATACTAATACGTAATAACGTATAACGTTATATACTATTACGTACTAACGTATAACGTTATCTACTATTACGTGCTAACGTATAACGTTATATACTAATACGTACTAACGTGTAACGTTATATACTAATACGTACTAACGTGTCACGTTATATACTAATACGTAATAACGTATAACGTTATATACTATTACGTACTAACGTGTAACGTTATATACTATTACGTAAAGACGTATAACGTTATATACTATTACGTACTATCGTATAACGTTATACATTATTACGTACTAACGTATAACGTTATATACTATTACGTACTATCGTATAACGTTATATACTATTACGTACTAACGTATAACGTTATATACTATTACGTACTACCGTATAACGTTATATACTATTACTTAATAACGTATAACGTTATATACTATTACGTACTAACGTATAACGTTATATACTATTACGTACTAACGTGTAACGTTATATACTATTACGTACTAACGTGTCACGTTATATACTAATACGTAATAACGTATAACGTTACATACTATTACGTACTATCGTATAACGTTATATACTAATACGTACTAACGTGTAACGTTATATACTAATACGTACTAACGTGTCACGTTATATACTAATACGTAATAACGTGCAACGTTATATACTAATACGTAATAACGTATAACGTTATATACTATTACGTACTAACGTATAACGTTATATACTATTACGTACTAACGTGCAACGTTATATACTAATACGTAATAACGTATAACGTTATATACTATTACGTGCTAACGTATAACGTTATATACTAATACGTACTAAAGTGTAACGTTATATACTAATACGTACTAACGTGTCACGTTATATACTAATACGTAATAACGTATAACGTTATATACTATTACGTACTAACGTGTAACGTTATATACTATTACTTAATAACGTATAACGTTATATACTAATACGTAATAACGTATAACGTTATATACTATTACGTACTATCGTATAACGTTATATACTATTACGTAATGAGGTATAACGTTATATACTAATACGTAATAACGTATAACGTTATATGTTATTACGTACTATCGTATAACGTTATATACTATTACGTACTATCGTATAACGTTATATACTATTACGTACTAACGTATAACGTTATATACTATTACGTACTACCGTATAACGTTATATACTATTACTTAATAACGTATAACGTTATATACTATTACGTACTAACGTATAACGTTATATACTAACACGTAATAACGTATAACGTTATATGTTATTACGTACTATCGTATAACGTTATATACTATTACGTACTAACGTATAACGTTATATACTATTACGTACTAACGTATAACGTTATATACTATTACGTACTAACGTATAACGTTATATACTATTACTTAATAACGTATAACGTTATATACTATTACGTACTAACGTATAACGTTATATACTATTACGTAATGAGGTATAACGTTATATACTAATACGTAATAACGTATAACGTTATATACCATTACGTACTAACGTATAACGTTATATACTAATACGTACTAACGTGTAACGTTATATACTAATACGTACTAACGTGTCACGTTATATACTAATACGTAATAACGTATAACGTTATATACTATTACGTACTAACGTATAACGTTATATACTATTACGTGCTAACGTATAACGTTATATACTATTACTTAATAACGTATAACGTTATATACAATTACGTACTAACGTATAACGTTATATACTAACACGTAATAACGTATAACGTTATATGTTATTACGTACTATCGTATAACGTTATATACTATTACGTACTAACGTATAACGTTATATACTATTACGTACTAACGTATAACGTTATATACTATTACGTACTAACGTATAACGTTATATACTATTACTTAATAACGTATAACGTTATATACTATTACGTACTAACGTATAACGTTATATACTATTACGTAATGACGTATAACGTTATATACTATTACGTGCTAACGTATAACGTTATATACTAATACGTAATAACGTGCAACGTTATATACTAATACGTAATAACGTATAACGTTATATACTACTACGTACTAACGTATAACGTTATATACTATTACGTACTAACGTGCAACGTTATATACTAATACGTACTAACGTGTTACGTTATATACTATTACATACTAACGTGTCACGTTATATACTAATACGTAATAACGTATAACGTTATAAACTATCACGTACTATCGTATAACGTTATATACTATCACGTAATGAGGTATAACGTTATATACTAATACGTAATAACGTATAACGTTATATACTATTACGTAATAACGTATAACGTTATATACTAATACGTAATAACGTACAACGTTATATACTATTACGTAATAACGTGTAACGTTATATACTAATACGTAATTACGTATAACGTTATATACTATTACGTACTAACGTATAACGTTATATACTACTACGTACTAACGTGTAACGTTATATATTAATACGTAATAACGTATAACGTTATATACTATTAAGTACTAACGTATAACGTTATATACTATTACGTACTAACGTGCACCGTTATATACTAATACGTAATAACGTATAACGTTATATACTAATACGTACTAACGTGTAACGTTATATACTAATACGTACTAACGTGTAACGTTATATACTAATACGTACTAACGTGTCACGTTATATACTAATACGTAATAACGTATAACGTTATATACTAATACGTAATAACGTATAACGTTATATACTATTACGTAATAACGTATAACGTTATATACTAATACGTAATAACGTACAACGTTATATACTATTACGTAATAACGTGTAACGTTATATACTAATACGTAATTACGTATAACGTTATATACTATTACGTACTAACGTATAACGTTATATACTACTACGTACTAACGTGTAACGTTATATATTAATACGTAATAACGTATAACGTTATATACTATTAAGTACTAACGTATAACGTTATATACTATTACGTACTAACGTGCACCGTTATATACTAATACGTAATAACGTATAACGTTATATACTAATACGTACTAACGTGTAACGTTATATACTAATACGTACTAACGTGTAACGTTATATACTAATACGTACTAACGTGTCACGTTATATACTAATACGTAATAACGTATAACGTTATATACTAATACATACTAACGTGTAACGTTATATACTAATACGTACTCACGTATAACGTTATATACTATTACGTACTAACGTGAAACGTTATATACTATTACATACTAACGTGTCACGTTATATACTATTACGTAAAGTCGTATAACGTTATATACTATTACGTACTAACGTATAGCCTTATATACTATTACGTACTAACGTATAACGTTATATACTAATACGTAATAACGTATAACGTTATATACTATTACGTACTATCGTATAACGTTATATACTATCACTTAATGAGGTATAACGTTATAGACTAATACGTAATAACGTATAACGTTATATACTATTACGTACTATCGTGCAACGATATATACTAATACGTAATAACGTATAACGTTATATACTATTACGTACTAGCGTATAACGTTATATACTATTACGTACTAACGTGCAACGTTATATACTAATACGTAATAACGTATAACGTTATATACTATTACGTGCTAACGTATAACGTTATATATTATTACTTAATAACGTATAACGTCATATACTATTACGTACTAACGTATAACGTTATATACTATTACGTAATGACGTATAACGTCATATACTATTACGTACTAACGTATAACGTTATATACTAATACGTAATAACGTGCAACGTTATATACTAATAGGTAATAACGTATAACGTTATATACTACTACGTACTAACGTATAACGTTATATACTATTACGTACTAACGTGCAACGTTATATACTAATACGTAATAACGTATAACGTTATATACTATTACGTGCTAACGTATAACGTTATATACTATTACTTAATAACGTATAACGTCATATACTATTACGTACTAACGTATAACGTTATATACTATTACTTAATAACGTATAACGTTATATACTATTACGTACTAACGTATAACGTTATATACTATTACGTAATGACGTATAACGTTATATACTATTACGTACTATCGTATAACGTTATATACTATTCCGTACTAACGTATAACGTTATATACTATTACGTACTAACGTGTAACGTTATATACTATTACGTACTAACGTGTCACGTCATATACTAATACGTAATAACGTATAACGTTACATACTATTACGTACTATCGTATAACGTTATATACTATTACGTAATGAGGTATAACGTTATATACTAATACGTAATAACGTATAACGTTATATACTATTACGTACTAACGTATAACGTTATCTACTATTACGTGCTAACGTATAACGTTATATACTAATACGTACTAACGTGTAACGTTATATACTAATACGTACTAACGTGTCACGTTATATACTAATACGTAATAACGTATAACGTTATATACTATTACGTACTAACGTGTAACGTTATATACTATTACGTAAAGACGTATAACGTTATATACTATTACGTACTATCGTATAACGTTATACATTATTACGTACTAACGTATAACGTTATATACTATTACGTACTATCGTATAACGTTATATACTATTACGTACTAACGTATAACGTTATATACTATTACGTACTACCGTATAACGTTATATACTATTACTTAATAACGTATAACGTTATATACTATTACGTACTAACGTATAACGTTATATATTATTACGTACTAACGTGTAACGTTATATACTATTACGTACTAACGTGTCACGTTATATACTAATACGTAATAACGTATAACGTTACATACTATTACGTACTATCGTATAACGTTATATACTAATACGTACTAACGTGTAACGTTATATACTAATACGTACTAACGTGTCACGTTATATACTAATACGTAATAACGTGCAACGTTATATACTAATACGTAATAACGTATAACGTTATATACTATTACGTACTAACGTATAACGTTATATACTATTACGTACTAACGTGCAACGTTATATACTAATACGTAATAACGTATAACGTTATATACTATTACGTGCTAACGTATAACGTTATATACTAATACGTACTAAAGTGTAACGTTATATACTAATACGTACTAACGTGTCACGTTATATACTAATACGTAATAACGTATAACGTTATATACTATTACGTACTAACGTGTAACGTTATATACTATTACTTAATAACGTATAACGTTATATACTAATACGTAATAACGTATAACGTTATATACTATTACGTACTATCGTATAACGTTATATACTATTACGTAATGAGGTATAACGTTATATACTAATACGTAATAACATATAACGTTATACGTTATTACGTACTATCGTATAACGTTATATACTATTACGTACTATCGTATAACGTTATATACTATTACGTACTAACGTATAACGTTATATACTATTACGTACTACCGTATAACGTTATATACTATTACTTAATAACGTATAACGTTATATACTATTACGTACTAACGTATAACGTTATATACTAACACGTAATAACGTATAACGTTATATGTTATTACGTACTATCGTATAACGTTATATACTATTACGTACTAACGTATAACGTTATATACTATTACGTACTAACGTATAACGTTATATACTATTACGTACTAACGTATAACGTTATATACTATTACTTAATAACGTATAACGTTATATACTATTACGTACTAACGTATAACGTTATATACTATTACGTAATGAGGTATAACGTTATATACTAATACGTAATAACGTATAACGTTATATACCATTACGTACTAACGTATAACGTTATATACTAATACGTACTAACGTGTAACGTTATATACTAATACGTACTAACGTGTCACGTTATATACTAATACGTAATAACGTATAACGTTATATACTATTACGTACTAACGTATAACGTTATATACTATTACGTGCTAACGTATAACGTTATATACTATTACTTAATAACGTATAACGTTATATACTATTACGTACTAACGTATAACGTTATATACTAACACGTAATAACGTATAACGTTATATGTTATTACGTACTATCGTATAACGTTATATACTATTACGTACTAACGTATAACGTTATATACTATTACGTACTAACGTATAACGTTATATACTATTACGTAATAACGTATAACGTTATATACTGTTACGTAATAACGTATAACGTTATATACTATTACGTACTAACGTATAACGTTGTATAATATTACGTAATAACGGATAACGTTATATACTATTACGTGCTAACGTATAACGTTATATACTAATACGTAATAACGTGCAACGTTATATACTAATACGTAATAACGTATAACGTTATATACTACTACGTACTAACGTATAACGTTATATACTATTACGTACTAACGTGCAACGTTATATACTAATACGTACTAACGTGTTACGTTATATACTATTACATACTAACGTGTCACGTTATATACTAATACGTAATAACGTATAACGTTATAAACTATCACGTACTATCGTATAACGTTATATACTATCACGTAATGAGGTATAACGTTATATACTAATACGTAATAACGTATAACGTTATATACTATTACGTAATAACGTATAACGTTATATACTAATACGTAATAATGTACAACGTTATATACTATTACGTAATAACGTGTAACGTTATATACTAATACGTAATTACGTATAACGTTATATACTATTACGTACTAACGTATAACGTTATATACTACTACGTACTAACGTGTAACGTTATATATTAATACGTAATAACGTATAACGTTATATACTATTAAGTACTAACGTATAACGTTATATACTATTACGTACTAACGTGCACCGTTATATACTAATACGTAATAACGTATAACGTTATATACTAATACGTACTAACGTGTAACGTTATATACTAATACGTACTAACGTGTAACGTTATATACTAATACGTACTAACGTGTCACGTTATATACTAATACGTAATAACGTATAACGTTATATACTAATACATACTAACGTGTAACGTTATATACTAATACGTACTCACGTATAACGTTATATACTATTACGTACTAACGTGAAACGTTATATACTATTACATACTAACGTGTCACGTTATATACTATTACGTAAAGTCGTATAACGTTATATACTATTACGTACTAACGTATAGCCTTATATACTATTACGTACTAACGTATAACGTTATATACTAATACGTAATAACGTATAACGTTATATACTATTACGTACTATCGTATAACGTTATATACTATCACTTAATGAGGTATAACGTTATAGACTAATACGTAATAACGTATAACGTTATATACTATTACGTACTATCGTGCAACGTTATATACTAATACGTAATAACGTATAACGTTATATACTATTACGTACTAGCGTATAACGTTATATACTATTACGTACTAACGTGCAACGTTATATACTAATACGTAATAACGTATAACGTTATATACTATTACGTGCTAACGTATAACGTTATATATTATTACTTAATAACGTATAACGTCATATACTATTACGTACTAACGTATAACGTTATATACTATTACGTAATGACGTATAACGTCATATACTATTACGTACTAACGTATAACGTTATATACTAATACGTAATAACGTGCAACGTTATATACTAATACGTAATAACGTATAACGTTATATACTACTACGTACTAACGTATAACGTTATATACTATTACGTACTAACGTGCAACGTTATATACTAATACGTAATAACGTATAACGTTATATACTATTACGTGCTAACGTATAACGTTATATACTATTACTTAATAACGTATAACGTCATATACTATTACGTACTAACGTATAACGTTATATACTATTACTTAATAACGTATAACGTTATATACTATTACGTACTAACGTATAACGTTATATACTATTACGTAATGACGTATAACGTTATATACTATTACGTACTATCGTATAACGTTATATACTATTCCGTACTAACGTATAACGTTATATACTATTACGTACTAACGTGTAACGTTATATACTATTACGTACTAACGTGTCACGTCATATACTAATACGTAATAACGTATAACGTTACATACTATTACGTACTATCGTATAACGTTATATACTATTACGTAATGAGGTATAACGTTATATACTAATACGTAATAACGTATAACGTTATATACTATTACGTACTAACGTATAACGTTATCTACTATTACGTGCTAACGTATAACGTTATACACTAATACGTACTAACGTGTAACGTTATATACTAATACGTACTAACGTGTCACGTTATATACTAATACGTAATAACGTATAACGTTATATACTATTACGTACTAACGTGTAACGTTATATACTATTACGTAAAGACGTATAACGTTATATACTATTACGTACTATCGTATAACGTTATACATTATTACGTACTAACGTATAACGTTATATACTATTACGTACTATCGTATAACGTTATATACTATTACGTACTAACGTATAACGTTATATACTATTACGTACTACCGTATAACGTTATATACTATTACTTAATAACGTATAACGTTATATACTATTACGTACTAACGTATAACGTTATATACTATTACGTACTAACGTGTAACGTTATATACTATTACGTACTAACGTGTCACGTTATATACTAATACGTAATAACGTATAACGTTACATACTATTACGTACTATCGTATAACGTTATATACTAATACGTACTAACGTGTAACGTTATATACTAATACGTACTAACGTGTCACGTTATATACTAATACGTAATAACGTGCAACGTTATATACTAATACGTAATAACGTATAACGTTATATACTATTACGTACTAACGTATAACGTTATATACTATTACGTACTAACGTGCAACGTTATATACTAATACGTAATAACGTATAACGTTATATACTATTACGTGCTAACGTATAACGTTATATACTAATACGTACTAAAGTGTAACGTTATATACTAATACGTACTAACGTGTCACGTTATATACTAATACGTAATAACGTATAACGTTATATACTATTACGTACTAACGTGTAACGTTATATACTATTACTTAATAACGTATAACGTTATATACTAATACGTAATAACGTATAACGTTATATACTATTACGTACTATCGTATAACGTTATATACTATTACGTAATGAGGTATAACGTTATATACTAATACGTAATAACGTATAACGTTATATGTTATTACGTACTATCGTATAACGTTATATACTATTACGTACTATCGTATAACGTTATATACTATTACGTACTAACGTATAACGTTATATACTATTACGTACTACCGTATAACGTTATATACTATTACGTACTAACGTATAACGTTATATACTATTACGTACTAACGTATAACGTTATATACTAACACGTAATAACGTATAACGTTATATGTTATTACGTACTATCGTATAACGTTATATACTATTACGTACTAACGTATAACGTTATATACTATTACGTACTAACGTATAACGTTATATACTATTACGTACTAACGTATAACGTTATATACTATTACTTAATAACGTATAACGTTATATACTATTACGTACTAACGTATAACGTTATATACTATTACGTAATGAGGTATAACGTTATATACTAATACGTAATAACGTATAACGTTATATACCATTACGTACTAACGTATAACGTTATATACTAATACGTACTAACGTGTAACGTTATATACTAATACGTACTAACGTGTCACGTTATATACTAATACGTAATAACGTATAACGTTATATACTATTACGTACTAACGTATAACGTTATATACTATTACGTGCTAACGTATAACGTTATATACTATTACTTAATAACGTATAACGTTATATACTATTACGTACTAACGTATAACGTTATATACTAACACGTAATAACGTATAACGTTATATGTTATTACGTACTATCGTATAACGTTATATACTATTACGTACTAACGTATAACGTTATATACTATTACGTACTAACGTATAACGTTATATACTATTACGTACTAACGTATAACGTTATATACTATTACTTAATAACGTATAACGTTATATACTATTACGTACTAACGTATAACGTTATATACTATTACGTAATGACGTATAACGTTATATACTATTACGTGCTAACGTATAACGTTATATACTAATACGTAATAACGTGCAACGTTATATACTAATACGTAATAACGTATTACGTTATATACTACTACGTACTAACGTATAACGTTATATACTATTACGTGCTAACGTGCAACGTTATATACTAATACGTAATAACGTATAACGTTATATACTATTACGTGCTAACGTATAACGTTATATACTATTACTTAATAACGTATAACGTCATATACTATTACGTACTAACGTATAACGTTATATACTATTACTTAATAACGTATAACGTTATATACTATTACGCACTAACGTATAACGTTATATACTATTACGTAATGACGTATAACGTTATATACTATTACGTACTATCGTATAACGTTATATACTATTCCGTACTAACGTATAACGTTATATACTATTACGTACTAACGTGTCACGTTATATACTAATACGTAATAACGTGCAACGTTATATACTAATACGTAATAACGTTTAACGTTATATACTATTACGTACTAACGTATAACGTTATATACTATTACGTACTAACGTGCAACGTTATATACTAATACGTAATAACGTATAACGTTATATACTATTACGTGCTAACGTATAACGTTATATACTAATACGTACTAAAGTGTAACGTTATATACTAATACGTACTAACGTGTCACGTTATATACTAATACGTAATAACGTATAACGTTATATACTATTACGTACTAACGTGTAACGTTATATACTATTACTTAATAACGTATAACGTTATATACTAATACGTAATAACGTATAACGTTATATACTATTACGTACTATCGTATAACGTTATATACTATTACGTAATGAGGTATAACGTTATATACTAATACGTAATAACGTATAACGTTATATGTTATTACGTACTATCGTATAACGTTATATACTATTACGTACTATCGTATAACGTTATATACTATTACGTACTAACGTATAACGTTATATACTATTACGTACTACCGTATAACGTTATATACTATTACTTAATAACGTATAACGTTATATACTATTACGTACTAACGTATAACGTTATATACTAACACGTAATAACGTATAACGTTATATGTTATTACGTACTATCGTATAACGTTATATACTATTACGTACTAACGTATAACGTTATATACTATTACGTACTAACGTATAACGTTATATACTATTACGTACTAACGTATAACGTTATATACTATTACTTAATAACGTATAACGTTATATACTATTACGTACTAACGTATAACGTTATATACTATTACGTACTAACGTGTCACGTTATATACTAATACGTAATAACGTATAACGTTACATACTATTACGTACTATCGTATAACGTTATATACTATTACGTAATGAGGTATAACGTTATATACTAATACGTAATAACGTATAACGTTATATAATATTACGTAATGACGGAAAACGTTATATACTAATACGTACTATCGTATAACGTTATATACTATTCCGTACTAACGTATAACGTTATATACTATTACGTACTAACGTGTAACGTTATATACTATTACGTACTAACGTGTCACGTTATATACTAATACGTAATAACGTATAACGTTACATACTATTACGTACTATCGTATAACGTTATATACTATTACGTAATGAGGTATAACGTTATATACTAATACGTAATAACGTATAACGTTATATACTATTACGTACTAACGTATAACGTTATATACTATTACGTACTAACGTGTCACGTTATATACTAATACGTAATAACGTATAACGTTACATACTATTACGTACTATCGTATAACGTTATATACTATTACGTAATGAGGTATAACGTTATATACTAATACGTAATAACGTATAACGTTATATACCATTACGTACTAACGTATAACGTTATATACTAATACGTACTAACGTGTAACGTTATATACTAATACGTACTAACGTGTCACGTTATATACTAATACGTAATAACGTATAACGTTATATACTATTACGTACTAACGTGTAACGTTATATACTATTACGTAAAGACGTATAACGTTATATACTATTACGTACTATCGTATAACGTTATACATTATTACGTACTAACGTATAACGTTATATACTATTACGTGCTAACGTATAACGTTATATAATAATACGTACTAACATGTAACGTTATATACTAATACGTACTAACGTGTCACGTTATATACTAATACGTAATAACGTGCAACGTTATATACTAATACGTAATAACGTATAACGTTATATACTATTACGTACTAACGTATAACGTTATATACTATTACGTACTAACGTGCAACGTTATATACTAATACGTAATAACGTATAACGTTATATACTATTACGTGCTAACGTATAACGTAATATACTAATACGTACTAAAGTGTAACGTTATATACTAATACGTACTAACGTGTCACGTTATATACTAATACGTAATAACGTATAACGTTATATACTATTACGTACTAACGTGTAACGTTATATACTATTACTTAATAACGTATAACGTTATATACTAATACGTAATAACGTATAACGTTATATACTATTACGTACTATCGTATAACGTTATATACTATTACGTAATGAGGTATAACGTTATATACTAATACGTAATAACGTATAACGTTATATGTTATTACGTACTATCGTATAACGTTATATACACCCTTGGACAAAAAGATAGCACATGTGTGCTATCATTAATTTCTCATAGATAGAGTCCGAATTTCCCAAGTTTGACGAATGGCATATAAACAGTACCTTGTAGTAATAAGGTATATGAGCTTGAAACTGTATCTTCGCTATTCCTCTTGTATTTATCAACAATGATTGTGAAATCCGGTCGGCGAAATGATAGCACACCAAGCATTTTGTTTCCATTCCTTAGTATTTCTGTGTATTCTGAGTGGTGTAGACGTAGTGAAAAGTAGAAGAATTTCATTAGAAACCTTACAAATTTCGATTCAAACAATGGGACGTGGAAAACAGCTAAATAGTGAAGAGATTCAAACAGTTTTGAAATTAAAGAAAGAAAACTTTACTATTTCTAAAATTGCAAAAGTTCTCAGTAGAAGTCGGAAAGTCATTTATAATTTACTGAAAGATGTAAATAATTATGGAACAAAAAAAAGCAGTGGGAGACCTTCCGCGATTAGTACTCGTGAAAAACGTGCAATTTTACGTGCCGCGTCAAATTCGCTTCTCACGTCACGTGAAATTGCAGAAAAAGTTGGCGTAAAAACTAATCCTCGGAATGTCAGACGTGTACTACAACAATCCGCGCACATAAAGCGGATGAAATTAAAACGAAGACCAGCTCTAAAGCAGATTCACAAGGAGCATCGATTATATTTTGCAAAAGAACATATACGGTGGAACAAGAAGTGGAGGAAAGTTATATTTACAGATAAAAAAAGATTTAATTTAGATGGCCCAGATGGATTCAATTTTTACTATCATGATGTAAGAAAAAAAAAATTGTCACAAATACGGCGTCAAATGGGTGGAGGTAGCATTATGCTTTGGGCAGGTATTGGGTATAACGGAAAGACTGATTTAATATCAATTCGCAGCAAGATGAATGCTATAACCTATCGTAATTTGATACAAAATCAAATTGCAAAGTACGCAACACATATTGCGAGACAAGATTTTATTTTTCAGCAAGATAATGCTGCAGTTCACACCGCTAAGGTTGTGAAAGAATATTTTTCAACAGAAAATATTGCAGTTTTGGACTGGCCTGCATGCTCCCCCGATTTAAACATAATCGAAAACTGTTGGAGTAAATTAAGCAATGCCGTTTATAGAGAAAATAGGCAATTTGAAAGTATTAATCAGTTAAAAAAGTGCCTTGAAGAGGAATGGAGAAATATATCGCTGGATTATATTAGAAAACTATATCGTTCTTTGCCGAAACGAATGCTGGAGGTGGTGGAGAATAAGGGAGGATCCACACATTATTAAATTTTAAAAGGTTTTTTATTTTTGTACAATTTAGTAGATAATAAACACTACAACTTTTGAAAGTGTGCTATCATTTCGCCGACCGGATTTCACAATCATTGTTGATAAATACAAGAGGAATAGCGAAGATACAGTTTCAAGCTCATATACCTTATTACTACAAGGTACTGTTTATATGCCATTCGTCAAACTTGGGAAATTCGGACTCTATCTATGAGAAATTAATGATAGCACACATGTGCTATCTTTTTGTCCAAGGGTGTACTATTACGTACTATCGTATAACGTTATATACTATTACGTACTAACGTATAACGTTATATACTATTACGTACTAACGTATAACGTTATATACTATTACTTAATAACGTATAACGTTATATACTGTTACGTACTAACGTATAACGTTATATACTAACATGTAATAACGTATAACGTTATATGTTATTACGTACTATCGTATAACGTTATATACTATTACGTACTAACGTATAACGTTATATACTATTACGTACTAACGTATAACGTTATATACTATTACGTACTAACGTATAACGTTATATACTATTACTTAATAACGTATAACGTTATATACTATTACGTACTAACGTATAACGTTATATACTATTACGTAATGACGTATAACGTTATATACTATTACGTACTATCGTATAACGTTATATACTATTCCGTACTAACGTATAACGTTATATACTATTACGTACTAACGTGTAACGTTATATACTATTACGTACTAACGTGTCACGTTATATACTAATACGTAATAACGTATAACGTTACATACTATTACGTACTATCGTATAACGTTATATACTATTACGTAATGAGGTATAACGTTATATACTAATACGTAATAACGTATAACGTTATATACTATTACGTACTAACGTATAACGTTATATACTATTACGTACTAACGTGTCACGTTATATACTAATACGTAATAACGTATAACGTTACATACTATTACGTACTATCGTATAACGTTATATACTATTACGTAATGAGGTATAACGTTATATACTAATACGTAATAACGTATAACGTTATATACTATTACGTACTAACGTATAACGTTATCTACTATTACGTGCTAACGTATAACGTTATATACTAATACGTACTAACGTGTAACGTTATATACTAATACGTACTAACGTGTCACGTTATATACTAATACGTAATAACGTATAACGTTATATACTATTACGTACTAACGTGTAACGTTATATACTATTACGTAAAGACGTATATCGTTATATACTATTACGTACTATCGTATAACGTTATACATTATTACGTACTAACGTATAACGTTATATACTATTACGTGCTAACGTATAACGTTATATACTAATACGTACTAACGTGTAACGTTATATACTAATACGTACTAACGTGTCACGTTATATACTAATACGTAATAACGTGCAACGTTATATACTAATACGTAATAACGTATAACGTTATATACTATTACGTACTAACGTATAACGTTATATACTAATACGTACTAACGTGTCACGTTATATACTAATACGTAATAACGTATAACGTTATATACTATTACGTACTAACGTGTAACGTTATATACTATTACTTAATAACGTATAACGTTATATACTAATACGTAATAACGTATAACGTTATATACTATTACGTACTATCGTATAACGTTATATACTATTACGTAATGAGGTATAACGTTATATACTAATACGTAATAACGTATAACGTTATATGTTATTACGTACTATCGTATAACGTTATATACTATTACGTACTATCGTATAACGTTATATACTATTACGTACTAACGTATAACGTTATATACTATTACGTACTAACGTATAACGTTATATACTATTACTTAATAACGTATAACGTTATATACTATTACGTACTAACGTATAACGTTATATACTATTACTTAATAACGTATAACGTTATATACTATTACGTACTAACGTATAACGTTATATACTATTACGTACTAACGTGTCACGTTATATACTAATACGTAATAACGTATAACGTTACATACTATTACGTACTATCGTATAACGTTATATACTATTACGTAATGAGGTATAACGTTATATACTAATACGTAATAACGTATAACGTTATATGTTATTACGTACTATCGTATAACGTTATATACTATTACGTACTATCGTATAACGTTATATACTATTACGTACTAACGTATAACGTTATATACTATTACGTACTAACGTATAACGTTATATACTATTACTTAATAACGTATAACGTTATATACTATTACGTACTAACGTATAACGTTATATACTATTACGTACTAACGTGTCACGTTATATACTAATACGTAATAACGTATAACGTTACATACTATTACGTACTATCGTATAACGTTATATACTATTACGTAATGAGGTATAACGTTATATACTAATACGTAATAACGTATAACGTTATATACTATTACGTACTAACGTATAACGTTATCTACTATTACGTGCTAACGTATAACGTTATATACTAATACGTACTAACGTGTAACGTTATATACTAATACGTAATAACGTATAACGTTATATACTATTACGTACTAACGTATAACGTTATATACTAATACGTACTAACGTGTCACGTTATATACTAATACGTAATAACGTATAACGTTATATACTATTACGTACTAACGTGTAACGTTATATACTATTACTTAATAACGTATAACGTTATATACTAATACGTAATAACGTATAACGTTATATACTATTACGTACTATCGTATAACGTTATATACTATTACGTAATGAGGTATAACGTTATATACTAATACGTAATAACGTATAACGTTATATGTTATTACGTACTATCGTATAACGTTATATACTATTACGTACTATCGTATAACGTTATATACTATTACGTACTAACGTATAACGTTATATACTATTACGTACTAACGTATAACGTTATATACTATTACTTAATAACGTATAACGTTATATACTATTACGTACTAACGTATAACGTTATATACTATTACGTACTAACGTGTCACGTTATATACTAATACGTAATAACGTATAACGTTACATACTATTACGTACTATCGTATAACGTTATATACTATTACGTAATGAGGTATAACGTTATATACTAATACGTAATAACGTATAACGTTATATACTATTACGTACTAACGTATAACGTTATCTACTATTACGTGCTAACGTATAACGTTATATACTAATACGTACTAACGTGTAACGTTATATACTAATACGTACTAACGTGTCACGTTATATACTAATACGTAATAACGTATAACGTTATATACTATTACGTACTAACGTGTAACGTTATATACTATTACGTAAAGACGTATATCGTTATATACTATTACGTACTATCGTATAACGTTATACATTATTACGTACTAACGTATAACGTTATATACTATTACGTGCTAACGTATAACGTTATATACTATTACGTACTAACGTGTAACGTTATATACTATTACTTAATAGCGTATAACGTTATATACTAATACGTAATAACGTATAACGTTATATACTAATACGTAATAACGTATAACGTTATATACTATTACGTACTAACGTGTAACGTTATATACTATTACTTAATAGCGTATAACGTTATATACTAATACGTAATAACGTATAACGTTATATACTAATACGTAATAACGTATAACGTTATATACTATTACATACTAACGTATAACGTTATATACTAATACGTACTAACGTGTCACGTTATATACTAATACGTAATAACGTGCAACGTTATATACTAATACGTAATAACGTATAACGTTATATACTATTACGTACTAACGTATAACGTTGTATACTAATACGTACTAACGTGTCACGTTATATACTAATACGTAATAACGTATAACGTTATATACTATTACGTACTAACGTGTAACGTTATATACTATTACTTAATAGCGTATAACGTTATATACTAATACGTAATAACGTATAACGTTATATACTATTACGTACTATCGTATAACGTTATATACTATTACGTAATGAGGTATAACGTTATATACTAATACGTAATAACGTATAACGTTATATGTTATTACGTACTATCGTATAACGTTATATACTATTACGTACTATCGTATAACGTTATATACTATTACGTACTAACGTATAACGTTATATACTATTACGTACTAACGTATAACGTTATATACTATTACTTAATAACGTATAACGTTATATACTATTACGTACTAACGTATAACGTTATATACTATTACGTAATGACGTATAACGTTATATACTATTACGTACTATCGTATAACGTTATATACTATTACGTACTAACGTATAACGTTATATACTATTACGTACTATCGTATAACGTTATACATTATTACGTACTAACGTATAACGTTATATGCTATTACGTACTAACGTGTAACATTATATACTATTACGTACTAACGTATCACGTCATATATTAATACGTAATAACGTATAACGTTATATACTATTACGTACTAACGTGTCACGTTATATACTAATACGTAATAACGTATAACGTTACATACTATTACGTACTATCGTATAACGTTATATACTATTACGTAATGAGGTATAACGTTATATACTAATACGTAATAACGTATAACGTTATATACTATTACGTACTAACGTATAACGTTATATACTATTACCTACTAACGTGTCACGTTATATACTAATACGTAATAACGTATAACGTTACATACTATTACGTACTATCGTATAACGTTATATACTATTACGTAATGAGGTATAACGTTATATACTAATACGTAGTAACGTATAACGTTATATACTATTACGTACTAACGTATAACGTTATCTACTATTACGTGCTAACGTATAACGTTATATACTAATACGTACTAACGTGTAACGTTATATACTAATACGTACTAACGTGTCACGATATATACTAATACGTAATAACGTAAAACGTTATATACTATTACGTACTAACGTGTAACGTTATATACTATTACGTAAAGACGTATAACGTTATATACTATTACGTACTATCGTATAACGTTATACATTATTACGTACTAACGTATAACGTTATATACTATTACGTGCTAACGTATAACGTTATATACTAATACGTACTAACGTGTAACGTTATATACTAATACGTACTAACGTGTAACGTTATATACTATTACGTAAAGACGTATATCGTTATATACTATTACGTACTATCGTATAACGTTATACATTATTACGTACTAACGTATAACGTTATATACTATTACGTGCTAACGTATAACGTTATATACTAATACGTACTAACGTGTAACGTTATATACTAATACGTACTAACGTGTCACGTTATATACTAATACGTAATAACGTGCAACGTTATATACTAATACGTAATAACGTATAACGTTATATACTATTACGTACTAACGTATAACGTTATATACTAATACGTACTAACGTGTCACGTTATATACTAATACGTAATAACGTATAACGTTATATACTATTACGTACTAACGTGTAACGTTATATACTATTACTTAATAACGTATAACGTTATATACTAATACGTAATAACGTATAACGTTATATACTATTACGTACTATCGTATAACGTTATATACTATTACGTAATGAGGTATAACGTTATATACTAATACGTAATAACGTATAACGTTATATGTTATTACGTACTATCGTATAACGTTATATACTATTACGTACTATCGTATAACGTTATATACTATTACGTACTAACGTATAACGTTATATACTATTACGTACTAACGTATAACGTTATATACTATTACTTAATAACGTATAACGTTATATACTATTACGTACTAACGTATAACGTTATATACTATTACGTACTAACGTGTCACGTTATATACTAATACGTAATAACGTATAACGTTACATACTATTACGTACTATCGTATAACGTTATATACTATTACGTAATGAGGTATAACGTTATATACTAATACGTAATAACGTATAACGTTATATACTATTACGTACTAACGTATAACGTTATCTACTATTACGTGCTAACGTATAACGTTATATACTAATACGTACTAACGTGTAACGTTATATACTAATACGTACTAACGTGTCACGTTATATACTAATACGTAATAACGTATAACGTTATATACTATTACGTACTAACGTGTAACGTTATATACTATTACGTAAAGACGTATATCGTTATATACTATTACGTACTATCGTATAACGTTATACATTATTACGTACTAACGTATAACGTTATATACTATTACGTGCTAACGTATAACGTTATATACTAATACGTACTAACGTGTAACGTTATATACTAATACGTACTAACGTGTCACGTTATATACTAATACGTAATAACGTGCAACGTTATATACTAATACGTAATAACGTATAACGTTATATACTATTACGTACTAACGTATAACGTTATATACTAATACGTACTAACGTGTCACGTTATATACTAATACGTAATAACGTATAACGTTATATACTATTACGTACTAACGTGTAACGTTATATACTATTACTTAATAGTATATAACGTTATATACTAATACGTAATAACGTATAACGTTATATACTATTACGTACTATCGTATAACGTTATATACTATTACGTAATGAGGTATAACGTTATATACTAATACGTAATAACGTATAACGTTATATGTTATTACGTACTATCGTATAACGTTATATACTATTACGTACTATCGTATAACGTTATATACTATTACGTACTAACGTATAACGTTATATACTATTACGTACTAACGTATAACGTTATATACTATTACTTAATAACGTATAACGTTATATACTATTACGTACTAACGTATAACGTTATATACTATTACGTAATGACGTATAACGTTATATACTATTACGTACTATCGTATAACGTTATATACTATTACGTACTAACGTATAACGTTATATACTATTACGTACTATCGTATAACGTTATACATTATTACGTACTAACGTATAACGTTATATACTATTACGTACTAACGTGTAACGTTATATACTATTACGTACTAACGTATCACGTCATATATTAATACGTAATAACGTATAACGTTATATACTATTACGTACTATCGTATAACGTTATATACTATTACGTAATGAGGTATAACGTTATATACTAACACGTAATGACGTATAACGTTATATGTTATTACGTACTATCGTATAACGTTATATACTATTACGTACTAACGTATAACGTTATATACTATTACGTACTAACGTATAACGTTATATACTATTACGTACTAACGTATAACGTTATATACTATTACTTAATAACGTATAACGTTATATACTATTACGTACTAACGTATAACGTTATATACTATTACGTAATGACGTATAACGTTATATACTATTACGTACTATCGTATAACGTTATATACTATTCCGTACTAACGTATAACGTTATATACTATTACGTACTAACGTGTAACGTTATATACTATTACGTACTAACGTGTCACGTTATATACTAATACGTAATAATGTATAACGTTACATACTATTACTTAATAACGTATAACGTTATATAATATTACGTACTAACGTATAACGTTATATACTATTACGTAATGACGTATAACGTTATATACTATTACGTACTATCGTATAACGTTATATACTATTCCGTACTAACGTATAACGTTATATACTATAACGTACTAACGTGTAACGTTATATACTATTACGTACTAACGTGTCACGTTATATACTAATACGTAATAACGTATAACGTTACATACTATTACGTACTATCGTATAACGTTATATACTATTTCGTAATGAGGTATAACGTTATATACTAATACGTAATAACGTATAACGTTATATACTATTACGTACTAACGTATAACGTTATATACTATTACGTACTAACGTGTCACGTTATATACTAATACGTAATAACGTATAACGTTACATACTATTACGTACTATCGTATAACGTTATATACTATTACGTAATGAGGTATAACGTTATATACTAATACGTAATAACGTATAACGTTATATGTTATTACGTACTATCGTATAACGTTATATACTATTACGTACTAACGTATAACGTTATATACTATTACGTACTAACGTATAACGTTATATACTATTACGTACTAACGTATAACGTTATATACTATTACTTAATAACGTATAACGTTATATACTATTACGTACTAACGTATAACGTTATATACTATTACGTAATGACGTATAACGTTATATACTATTACGTACTATCGTATAACGTTATATACTATTCCGTACTAACGTATAACGTTATATACTATTACGTACTAACGTGTAACGTTATATACTATTACGTACTAACGTGTCACGTTATATACTAATACGTAATAACGTATAACGTTACATACTATTACTTAATAACGTATAACGTTATATACTATTACGTACTAACGTATAACGTTATATACTATTACGTAATGACGTATAACGTTATATACTATTACGTACTATCGTATAACGTTATATACTATTCCGTACTAACGTATAACATTATATACTATAACGTACTAACGTGTAACGTTATATACTATTACGTACTAACGTGTCACGTTATATACTAATACGTAATAACGTATAACGTTACATACTATTACGTACTATCGTATAACGTTATATACTATTACGTAATGAGGTATAACGTTATATACTAATACGTAATAACGTATAACGTTATATACTATTACGTACTAACGTATAACGTTATATACTATTACGTACTAACGTGTCACGTTATATACTAATACGTAATAACGTATAACGTTACATACTATTACGTACTATCGTATAACGTTATATACTATTACGTAATGAGGTATAACGTTATATACTAATACGTAGTAACGTATAACGTTATATACTATTACGTACTAACGTATAACGTTATCTACTATTACGTGCTAACGTATAACGTTATATACTAATACGTACTAACGTGTAACGTTATATACTAATACGTACTAACGTGTCACGATATATACTAATACGTAATAACGTAAAACGTTATATACTATTACGTACTAACGTGTAACGTTATATACTATTACGTAAAGACGTATAACGTTATATACTATTACGTACTATCGTATAACGTTATACATTATTACGTACTAACGTATAACGTTATATACTATTACGTGCTAACGTATAACGTTATATACTAATACGTACTAACGTGTAACGTTATATACTAATACGTACTAACGTGTAACGTTATATACTATTACGTAAAGACGTATATCGTTATATACTATTACGTACTATCGTATAACGTTATACATTATTACGTACTAACGTATAACGTTATATACTATTACGTGCTAACGTATAACGTTATATACTAATACGTACTAACGTGTAACGTTATATACTAATACGTACTAACGTGTCACGTTATATACTAATACGTAATAACGTGCAACGTTATATACTAATACGTAATAACGTATAACGTTATATACTATTACGTACTAACGTATAACGTTATATACTAATACGTACTAACGTGTCACGTTATATACTAATACGTAATAACGTATAACGTTATATACTATTACGTACTAACGTGTAACGTTATATACTATTACTTAATAACGTATAACGTTATATACTAATACGTAATAACGTATAACGTTATATACTATTACGTACTATCGTATAACGTTATATACTATTACGTAATGAGGTATAACGTTATATACTAATACGTAATAACGTATAACGTTATATGTTATTACGTACTATCGTATAACGTTATATACTATTACGTACTATCGTATAACGTTATATACTATTACGTACTAACGTGTCACGTTATATACTAATACGTAATAACGTATAACGTTACATACTATTACGTACTATCGTATAACGTTATATACTATTACGTAATGAGGTATAACGTTATATACTAATACGTAATAACGTATAACGTTATATACTATTACGTACTAACGTATAACGTTATCTACTATTACGTGCTAACGTATAACGTTATATACTAATACGTACTAACGTGTAACGTTATATACTAATACGTACTAACGTGTCACGTTATATACTAATACGTAATAACGTATAACGTTATATACTATTACTTAATAACGTATAACGTTATATACTAATACGTAATAACGTATAACGTTATATACTATTACGTACTATCGTATAACGTTATATACTATTACGTAATGAGGTATAACGTTATATACTAATACGTAATAACGTATAACGTTATATGTTATTACGTACTATCGTATAACGTTATATACTATTACGTACTATCGTATAACGTTATATACTATTACGTACTAACGTATAACGTTATATACTATTACGTACTAACGTATAACGTTATATACTATTACTTAATAACGTATAACGTTATATACTATTACGTACTAACGTATAACGTTATATACTATTACGTACTAACGTGTCACGTTATATACTAATACGTAATAACGTATAACGTTACATACTATTACGTACTATCGTATAACGTTATATACTATTACGTAATGAGGTATAACGTTATATACTAATACGTAATAACGTATAACGTTATATACTATTACGTACTAACGTATAACGTTATCTACTATTACGTTCTAACGTATAACGTTATATACTAATACGTACTAACGTGTAACGTTATATACTAATACGTACTAACGTGTCACGTTATATACTAATACGTAATAACGTATAACGTTATATACTATTACGTACTAACGTGTAACGTTATATACTATTACGTAAAGACGTATATCGTTATATACTATTACGTACTATCGTATAACGTTATACATTATTACGTACTAACGTATAACGTTATATACTATTACGTGCTAACGTATAACGTTATATACTAATACGTACTAACGTGTAACGTTATATACTAATACGTACTAACGTGTCACGTTATATACTAATACGTAATAACGTGCAACGTTATATACTAATACGTAATAACGTATAACGTTATATACTATTACGTACTAACGTATAACGTTATATACTAATACGTACTAACGTGTCACGTTATATACTAATACGTAATAACGTATAACGTTATATACTATTACGTACTAACGTGTAACGTTATATACTATTACTTAATAGCGTATAACGTTATATACTAATACGTAATAACGTATAACGTTATATACTATTACGTACTAGCGTATAACGTTATATACTATTACGTAATGAGGTATAACGTTATATACTAATACGTAATAACGTATAACGTTATATGTTATTACGTACTATCGTATAACGTTATATACTATTACGTACTATCGTATAACGTTATATACTATTACGTACTAACGTATAACGTTATATACTATTACGTACTAACGTATAACGTTATATACTATTACTTAATAACGTATAACGTTATATACTATTACGTACTAACGTATAACGTTATATACTATTACGTAATGACGTATAACGTTATATACTATTACGTACTATCGTATAACGTTATATACTATTACGTACTAACGTATAACGTTATATACTATTACGTACTATCGTATAACGTTATACGTTATTACGTACTAACGTATAACGTTATATACTATTACGTACTAACGTGTAACGTTATATACTATTACGTACTAACGTATCACGTTATATATTAATACGTAATAACGTATAACGTTATATACTATTACGTACTATCGTATAACGTTATATACTATTACGTAATGAGGTATAACGTTATATACTAACACGTAATAACGTATAACGTTATATGTTATTACGTACTATCGTATAACGTTATATACTATTACGTACTAACGTATAACGTTATATACTATTACGTACTAACGTATAACGTTATATACTATTACGTACTAACGTATAACGTTATATACTATTACTTAATAACGTATAACGTTATATACTATTACGTACTAACGTATAACGTTATATACTATTACGTAATGACGTATAACGTTATATACTATTACGTACTATCGTATAACGTTATATACTATTCCGTACTAACGTATAACGTTATATACTATTACGTACTAACGTGTAACGTTATATACTATTACGTACTAACGTGTCACGTTATATACTAATACGTAATAACGTATAACGTTACATACTATTACTTAATAACGTATAACGTTATATACTATTACGTACTAACGTATAACGTTATATACTATTACGTAATGACGTATAACGTTATATACTATTACGTACTATCGTATAACGTTATATACTATTCCGTACTAACGTATAACGTTATATACTATAACGTACTAACGTGTAACGTTATATACTATTACGTACTAACGTGTCACGTTATATACTAATACGTAATAACGTATAACGTTACATACTATTACGTACTATCGTATAACGTTATATACTATTACGTAATGAGGTATAACGTTATATACTAATACGTAATAACGTATAACGTTATATACTATTACGTACTAACGTATAACGTTATATACTATTACGTACTAACGTGTCACGTTATATACTAATACGTAATAACGTATAACGTTACATACTATTACGTACTATCGTATAACGTTATATACTATTACGTAATGAGGTATAACGTTATATACTAATACGTAGTAACGTATAACGTTATATACTATTACGTACTAACGTATAACGTTATCTACTATTACGTGCTAACGTATAACGTTATATACTAATACGTACTAACGTGTAACGTTATATACTAATACGTACTAACGTGTCACGATATATACTAATACGTAATAACGAATAACGTTATATACTATTACGTACTAACGTGTAACTTTATATACTATTACGTAAAGACGTATAACGTTATATACTATTACGTACTATCGTATAACGTTATACATTATTACGTACTAACGTATAACGTTATATACTATTACGTGCTAACGTATAACGTTATATACTAATACGTACTAACGTGTAACGTTATATACTAATACGTACTAACGTGTAACGTTATATACTATTACGTACTATCGTATAACGTTATACATTATTACGTACTAACGTATAACGTTATATACTATTACGTGCTAACGTATAACGTTATATACTAATACGTACTAACGTGTAACGTTATATAGTAATACGTACTAACGTGTCACGTTATATACTAATACGTAATAACGTGCAACGTTATATACTAATACGTAATAACGTATAACGTTATATACTATTACGTACTAACGTATAACGTTATATACTAATACGTACTAACGTGTCACGTTATATACTAATACGTAATAACGTATAACGTTATATACTATTACGTACTAACGTGTAACGTTATATACTATTACTTAATAACGTATAACGTTATATACTAATACGTAATAACGTATAACGTTATATACTATTACGTACTATCGTATAACGTTATATACTATTACGTAATGAGGTATAACGTTATATACTAATACGTAATAACGTATAACGTTATATGTTATTACGTACTATCGTATAACGTTATATACTATTACGTACTATCGTATAACGTTATATACTATTACGTAATAACGTATAACGTTACATACTATTACGTACTATCGTATAACGTTATATACTATTACGTAATGAGGTATAACGTTATATACTAATACGTAATAACGTATAACGTTATATACTATTACGTAATAACGTATAACGTTATATACTATTACGTACTAACGTATAACGTTATATACTAATACGTACTAACGTGTCACGTTATATACTAATACGTAATAACGTATAACGTTATATACTATTACGTACTAACGTGTAACGTTATATACTATTACTTAATAGCGTATAACGTTATATACTAATACGTACTAACGTGTAACGTTATATAGTAATACGTACTAACGTGTCACGTTATATACTAATACGTAATAACGTGCAACGTTATATACTAATACGTAATAACGTATAACGTTATATACTATTACGTACTAACGTATAACGTTATATACTATTACGTACTATCGTATAACGTTATATACTATTACGTAATGAGGTATAACGTTATATACTAATACGTAATAACGTATAACGTTATATGTTATTACGTACTATCGTATAACGTTATATACTATTACGTACTATCGTATAACGTTATATACTATTACGTACTAACGTATAACGTTATATACTATTACGTACTAACGTATAACGTTATATACTATTACTTAATAACGTATAACGTTATATACTATTACGTACTAACGTATAACGTTATATACTATTACGTAATGACGTATAACGTTATATACTATTACGTACTATCGTATAACGTTATATACTATTACGTACTAACGTATAACGTTATATACTATTACGTACTATCGTATAACGTTATACATTATTACGTACTAACGTATAACGTTATATACTATTACGTACTAACGTGTAACGTTATATACTATTACGTACTAACGTATCACGTCATATATTAATACGTAATAACGTATAACGTTATATACTATTACGTACTATCGTATAACGTTATATACTATTACGTAATGAGGTATAACGTTATATACTAACACGTAATAACGTATAACGTTATATGTTATTACGTACTATCGTATAACGTTATATACTATTACGTACTAACGTATAACGTTATATACTATTACGTACTAACGTATAACGTTATATACTATTACGTACTAACGTATAACGTTATATACTATTACTTAATAACGTATAACGTTATATACTATTACGTACTAACGTATAACGTTATATACTATTACGTAATGACGTATAACGTTATATACTATTACGTACTATCGTATAACGTTATATACTATTCCGTACTAACGTATAACGTTATATACTATTACGTACTAACGTGTAACGTTATATACTATTACGTACTAACGTGTCACGTTATATACTAATACGTAATAACGTATAACGTTACATACTATTACTTAATAACGTATAACGTTATATACTATTACGTACTAACGTATAACGTTATATACTATTACGTAATGACGTATAACGTTATATACTATTACGTACTATCGTATAACGTTATATACTATTCCGTACTAACGTATAACGTTATATACTATAACGTACTAACGTGTAACGTTATATACTATTACGTACTAACGTGTCACGTTATATACTAATACGTAATAACGTATAACGTTACATACTATTACGTACTATCGTATAACGTTATATACTATTACGTAATGAGGTATAACGTTATATACTAATACGTAATAACGTATAACGTTATATACTATTACGTACTAACGTATAACGTTATATACTATTACGTACTAACGTGTCACGTTATATACTAATACGTAATAACGTATAACGTTACATACTATTACGTACTATCGTATAACGTTATATACTATTACGTAATGAGGTATAACGTTATATACTAATACGTAGTAACGTACAACGTTATATACTATTACGTACTAACGTATAACGTTATATACTAATACGTACTAACGTGTCACGTTATATACTAATACGTAATAACGTATAACGTTATATACTAATACGTAATAACGTGCAACGTTATATACTAATACGTAATAAAGTATAACGTTACATACTATTACGTACTATCGTATAACGTTATATACTATTACGTAATAACGTGTAACGTTATATACTAATACGTAATTACGTATAACATTATATACTATTACGTACTAACGTATAACGTTATATACTATTACGTACTAACGTGTAACGTTATATACTATTACATACTAACGTGTCACGTTATATACTAATACGTACTAACGTGCAACGTAATATACTATTACGTACTAACGTGTAACGTTATATACTATTACATACTAACGTGTCACGTTATATACTAATACGTAATAACGTATAACGTTATAAACTATCACGTACTATCGTATAACGTTATATACTATCACGTAATGAGGTATAACGTTATATACTAATACGTAATAACGTATAACGTTATATACTATTACGTAATAACGTATAACATTATATACTAATACGTAATAACGTACAACGTTATATACTATTACGTAATAACGTGTAACGTTATACACTAATACGTAATTACGTATAACGTTATATACTATTACGTACTAACGTATAACGTTATATACCACTACGTACTAACGTGTAACGTTATATATTAATACGTAATAACGTATAACGTTATATACTATTAAGTACTAACGTATAACGTTATATACTATTACGTACTAACGTGCAACGTTATATACTAATACGTAATAACGTATAACGTTATATACTAATACGTACTAACGTGTAACGTTATATACTAATACGTACTAACGTGTAACGTTATATACTAATACGTACTAACGTGTCACGTTATATACTAATACGTAATAACGTATAACGTTATATACTAATACATACTAACGTGTAACGTTATATACTAATACGTACTCACGTATAACGTTATATACTATTACGTACTAACGTGAAACGTTATATACTATTACATACTAACGTGTCACGTTATATACTATTACGTAAAGACGTATAACGTTATATACTATTACGTACTAACGTATAGCCTTATATACTATTACGTACTAACGTATAACGTTATATACTAATACGTAATAACGTATAACGTTATATACTATTACGTACTATCGTATAACGTTATATACTATCACGTAATGAGGTATAACGTTATAGACTAATACGTAATAACGTATAACGTTATATACTATTACGTACTATCGTGCAACGTTATATACTAATACGTAATAACGTATAACGTTATATACTATTACGTACTAACGTATAACGTTATATACTATTACGTAATGACGTATAACGTCATATACTATTACGTACTAACGAATAACGTTATATACTAATACGTAATAACGTGCAACGTTATATACTCATACGTAATAACGTATAACGTTATATACTATTACGTACTAACGTATAACGTTATAAACTATTACGTACTAACGTGCAACGTTATATACTAATACGTAATAACGTATAACGTTATATACTATTACGTGCTAACGTATAACGTTATATACTAATACGTACTAAAGTGTAACGTTATATACTAATACGTACTAACGTGTCACGTTATATACTAATACGTAATAACGTATAACGTTATATACTAATACGTAATAACGTGCAACGTTATATACTAATACGTAATAAAGTATAACGTTACATACTATTACGTACTATCGTATAACGTTATATACTATTACGTAATAACGTGTAACGTTATATACTAATACGTAATTACGTATAACATTATATACTATTACGTACTAACGTATAACGTTATATACTATTACGTACTAACGTGTAACGTTATATACTATTACATACTAACGTGTCACGTTATATACTAATACGTACTAACGTGCAACGTAATATACTATTACGTACTAACGTGTAACGTTATATACTATTACATACTAACGTGTCACGTTATATACTAATACGTAATAACGTATAACGTTATAAACTATCACGTACTATCGTATAACGTTATATACTATCACGTAATGAGGTATAACGTTATATACTAATACGTAATAACGTATAACGTTATATACTATTACGTAATAACGTATAACGTTATATACTAATACGTAATAACGTACAACGTTATATACTATTACGTAATAACGTGTAACGTTATACACTAATACGTAATTACGTATAACGTTATATACTATTACGTACTAACGTATAACGTTATATACCACTACGTACTAACGTGTAACGTTATATATTAATACGTAATAACGTATAACGTTATATACTATTAAGTACTAACGTATAACGTTATATACTATTACGTACTAACGTGCAACGTTATATACTAATACGTAATAACGTATAACGTTATATACTAATACGTACTAACGTGTAACGTTATATACTAATACGTACTAACGTGTAACGTTATATACTAATACGTAATAACGTATAACGTTATATACTAATACGTACTAACGTGTAACGTTATATACTAATACGTAATAACGTATAACGTTATATACTATTACGTACTAACGTGTAACGTTATATACTAATACGTAATAACGTATAACGTTATATACTAATACGTAATAACGTATAACGTTACATACTATTACGTACTATCGTATAACTTTATATACTATTACGTAATGAGGTATAACGTTATATACTAATACGTAATAACGTATAACGTTATATACTATTACGTACTAACGTATAACGTTATACAGGGTGCGCCGTTAGAATTCGGACAGAATTCAATTTGTAGTTCCCACCATATTAGAATTCAGATGTTTGTGCTGATTGACTCTGAAGTTAGTTAAATATGTCAATAAGTCTTCTATAACCTCAAAATGACAGAACTCGTTAAGCAAAACCCGGAATACGATAGAAGAGCGGCGATTATAGAAAGTCTTCGCGCCGGGAGAACGCCGGTCGAAATTATAAAATTCTTTAGCTACCCAAGATCGACGGTAATTTAATTTTGTTGTGGGCAAAACCAAATTTCCAGCAAGTGTTCACGTTTTGAGCGTTGTCTCAAGTGAGGGCGACGTCATGCCTCCGCACTTCTTCCAAAAAGGCGAAAGAATCACAAAGGAGGTTTATTTGGAGGTCCTGAAGACAGTAATAAAGCCGTGGATGGAAATTACGGCTTCTGGAAGGCCGTATTTATTTCAACAAGATGGCGCACCTGCTCACACAAGTCATCTTGTTCAAAATTGGCTCTCTGACAATGTGGACATGTTTTGGTCGAAAGATTTCTGGCCTCCTAACAGTCCCGACCTAAACCCATTGGACTATTACGTGTGGGGCGTTATCGAGAGACAAACTAATAAATGCAGGCACCCCAACGTCAACTCCCTACGAGCTGCTATCGAGTCAGAATTCGCGACAATTAAACGCGACCAGTTGAAGTCAGCGTGCTCGCGCTTTAGAGCAAGAATAGAGCAGGTCATAGAGGCAGAGGGTGGTTACATAGAATAAAAGTTCTCAGCAAGGACCCTTTAAATGAGATATAACAACATTTTCATGTGTTTTTGTGTATTGACTTAAATAAACAACTTTCTGCACAAAACTTCTTTTGTCCGGATTCTAACGGCGCACCCTGTATACTATTACGTACTAACGTGTCACGTTATATACTAATACGTAATAACGTATAACGTTACATACTATTACGTACTATCGTATAACGTTATATACTATTACGTAATGAGGTATAACGTTATATACTAATACGTAGTAACGTATAACGTTATATACTATTACGTACTAACGTATAACGTTATCTACTATTACGTGCTAACGTATAACGTTATATACTAATACGTACTAACGTGTAACGTTATATACTAATACGTACTAACGTGTCACGATATATACTAATACGTAATAACGTATAACGTTATATACTATTACGTACTAACGTGTAACGTTATATACTATTACGTACTATCGTATAACGTTATACATTATTACGTACTAACGTATAACGTTATATACTATTACGTGCTAACGTATAACGTTATATACTAATACGTACTAACGTGTAACGTTATATACTAATACGTACTAACGTGTCACGTTATATACTAATACGTAATAACGTATAACGTTATATACTATTACGTACTATCGTACAACGTTATATACTATTACGTAATGAGGTATAACGTTATATACTAATACGTAATAACGTATAACGTTATATACTATTACGTAATTACGTATAACGTTATATACTATTACGTACTAACGTATAACGTTATATACTATTACATACTAACGTGTCACGTTATATACTATTACGTAAAGACGTATAACGTTATATACTATTACGTACTATCGTATAACGTTATACATTATTACGTACTAACGTATAACGTTATATACTATTACGTACTAACGTGTAACGTTATATACTATTACGTACTAACGTGTCACGTCATATACTAATACGTAATAACGTATAACGTTATATACTATTACGTACTATCGTATAACGTTATATACTATTACGTAATGAGGTATAACGTTATATACTAACACGTAATAACATATAACGTTATATGTTATTACGTACTATCGTATAACGTTATATACTATTACGTACTAACGTATAACGTTATATACTATTACGTACTAATGTATAACGTTATATACTATTACGTACTAACGTGCAACGTTATATACTAATACGTAATAACGTATAACGTTATATACTATTACGTGCTAACGTATAACGTTATATACTAATACGTACTAACGTGTAACGTTATATACTAATACGTACTAACGTGTCACGTTATATACTAATACGTAATAACGTATAACGTTATATACTATTACGTACTAACGTGTAACGTTATATAGTAATACGTACTCACGTATAACGTTATATACCATTACGTACTAACGTGCAACGTAATATACTATTACGTACTAACGTGTAACGTTATATACTATTACATACTAACGTGTCACGTTATATACTAATACGTAATAACGTATAACGTTATAAACTATCACGTACTATCGTATAACGTTATATACTATCACGTAATGAGGTATAACGTTATATACTAATACGTAATAACGTATAACGTTATATACTATTACGTAATAACGTATAACGTTATATACTAATACGTAATAACGTACAACGTTATATACTATTACGTAATAACGTGTAACGTTATACACTAATACGTAATTACGTATAACGTTATATACTATTACGTACTAACGTATAACGTTATATACCACTACGTACTAACGTGTAACGTTATATATTAATACGTAATAACGTATAACGTTATATACTATTAAGTACTAACGTATAACGTTATATACTATTACGTACTAACGTGCAACGTTATATACTAATACGTAATAACGTATAACGTTATATACTAATACGTACTAACGTGTAACGTTATATACTAATACGTACTAACGTGTAACGTTATATACTAATACGTAATAACGTATAACGTTATATACTAATACGTACTAACGTGTAACGTTATATACTAATACGTACTCACGTATAACGTTATATACTATTACGTACTAACGTGAAACGTTATATACTATTACATACTAACGTGTCACGTTATATACTATTACGTAAAGACGTATAACGTTATATACTATTACGTACTAACGTATAGCCTTATATACTATTACGTACTAACGTATAACGTTATATACTAATACGTAATAACGTATAACGTTATATACTATTACGTACTATCGTATAACGTTATATACTATCACGTAATGAGGTATAACGTTATAGACTAATACGTAATAACGTATAACGTTATATACTATTACGTACTATCGTGCAACGTTATATACTAATACGTAATAACGTATAACGTTATATACTATTACGTACTAACGTATAACGTTATATACTATTACGTAATGACGTATAACGTCATATACTATTACGTACTAACGAATAACGTTATATACTAATACGTAATAACGTGCAACGTTATATACTCATACGTAATAACGTATAACGTTATATACTATTACGTACTAACGTATAACGTTATATACTATTACGTACTAACGTGCAACGTTATATACTAATACGTAATAACGTATAACGTTATATACTATTACGTGCTAACGTATAACGTTATATACTAATACGTACTAACGTGTAACGTTATATACTATTACATACTAACGTGTCACGTTATATACTAATACGTAATAACGTATAACGTTACATACTATTACGTACTATCGTATAACGTTATATACTATTACGTAATGAGGTATAACGTTATATACTAATACGTAATAACGTATAACGTTATATACTATTACGTACTAACGTATAACGTTATATACTATTACGTACTAACGTGCAACGTTATATACTAATACGTAATAACGTACAACGTTATATACTATTACGTAATAACGTGTAACGTTATACACTAATACGTAATTACGTATAACGTTATATACTATTACGTACTAACGTATAACGTTATATACCACTACGTACTAACGTGTAACGTTATATATTAATACGTAATAACGTATAACGTTATATACTATTAAGTACTAACGTATAACGTTATATACTATTACGTACTAACGTGCAACGTTATATACTAATACGTAATAACGTATAACGTTATATACTAATACGTACTAACGTGTAACGTTATATACTAATACGTACTAACGTGTAACGTTATATACTAATACGTAATAACGTATAACGTTATATACTAATACGTACTAACGTGTAACGTTATATACTAATACGTACTCACGTATAACGTTATATACTATTACGTACTAACGTGAAACGTTATATACTATTACATACTAACGTGTCACGTTATATACTATTACGTAAAGACGTATAACGTTATATACTATTACGTACTAACGTATAGCCTTATATACTATTACGTACTAACGTATAACGTTATATACTAATACGTAATAACGTATAACGTTATATACTATTACGTACTATCGTATAACGTTATATACTATCACGTAATGAGGTATAACGTTATAGACTAATACGTAATAACGTATAACGTTATATACTATTACGTACTATCGTGCAACGTTATATACTAATACGTAATAACGTATAACGTTATATACTATTACGTACTAACGTATAACGTTATATACTATTACGTAATGACGTATAACGTCATATACTATTACGTACTAACGAATAACGTTATATACTAATACGTAATAACGTGCAACGTTATATACTCATACGTAATAACGTATAACGTTATATACTATTACGTACTAACGTATAACGTTATATACTATTACGTACTAAGGTGCAACGTTATATACTAATACGTAATAACGTATAACGTTATATACTATTACGTGCTAACGTATAACGTTATATACTAATACGTACTAACGTGTAACGTTATATACTATTACATACTAACGTGTCACGTTATATACTAATACGTAATAACGTATAACGTTACATACTATTACGTACTATCGTATAACGTTATATACTATTACGTACTAACGTGCAACGTTATATACTAATACGTAATAACGTATAACGTTATAAACTATCACGTACTATCGTATAACGTTATATACTATCACGTAATGAGGTATAACGTTATATACTAATACGTAATAACGTATAACGTTATATACTATTACGTAATAACGTATAACGTTATATACTAATACGTAATAACGTACAACGTTATATACTATTACGTAATAACGTGTAACGTTATACACTAATACGTAATTACGTATAACGTTATATACTATTACGTACTAACGTATAACGTTATATACCACTACGTACTAACGTGTAACGTTATATATTAATACGTAATAACGTATAACGTTATATACTATTAAGTACTAACGTATAACGTTATATACTATTACGTACTAACGTGCAACGTTATATACTAATACGTAATAACGTATAACGTTATATACTAATACGTACTAACGTGTAACGTTATATACTAATACGTACTAACGTGTAACGTTATATACTAATACGTAATAACGTATAACGTTATATACTAATACGTACTAACGTGTAACGTTATATACTAATACGTAATAACGTATAACGTTATATACTATTACGTACTAACGTGTAACGTTATATACTAATACGTAATAACGTATAACGTTATATACTAATACGTAATAACGTATAACGTTACATACTATTACGTACTATCGTATAACTTTATATACTATTACGTAATGAGGTATAACGTTATATACTAATACGTAATAACGTATAACGTTATATACTATTACGTACTAACGTATAACGTTATATACTATTACGTACTAACGTGTCACGTTATATACTAATACGTAATAACGTATAACGTTACATACTATTACGTACTATCGTATAACGTTATATACTATTACGTAATGAGGTATAACGTTATATACTAATACGTAGTAACGTATAACGTTATATACTATTACGTACTAACGTATAACGTTATCTACTATTACGTGCTAACGTATAACGTTATATACTAATACGTACTAACGTGTAACGTTATATACTAATACGTACTAACGTGTCACGATATATACTAATACGTAATAACGTATAACGTTATATACTATTACGTACTAACGTGTAACGTTATATACTATTACGTACTATCGTATAACGTTATACATTATTACGTACTAACGTATAACGTTATATACTATTACGTGCTAACGTATAACGTTATATACTAATACGTACTAACGTGTAACGTTATATACTAATACGTACTAACGTGTCACGTTATATACTAATACGTAATAACGTATAACGTTATATACTATTACGTACTATCGTACAACGTTATATACTATTACGTAATGAGGTATAACGTTATATACTAATACGTAATAACGTATAACGTTATATACTATTACGTAATTACGTATAATGTTATATACTATTACGTACTAACGTATAACGTTATATACTATTACATACTAACGTGTCACGTTATATACTATTACGTAAAGACGTATAACGTTATATACTATTACGTACTATCGTATAACGTTATACATTATTACGTACTAACGTATAACGTTATATACTATTACGTACGAACGTGTAACGTTATATACTATTACGTACTAACGTGTCACGTCATATACTAATACGTAATAACGTATAACGTTATATACTATTACGTACTATCGTATAACGTTATATACTATTACGTAATGAGGTATAACGTTATATACTAACACGTAATAACATATAACGTTATATGTTATTACGTACTATCGTATAACGTTATATACTATTACGTACTAACGTATAACGTTATATACTATTACGTACTAATGTATAACGTTATATACTATTACGTACTAACGTGCAACGTTATATACTAATACGTAATAACGTATAACGTTATATACTATTACGTGCTAACGTATAACGTTATATACTAATACGTACTAACGTGTAACGTTATATACTAATACGTACTAACGTGTCACGTTATATACTAATACGTAATAACGTATAACGTTATATACTATTACGTACTAACGTGTAACGTTATATAGTAATACGTACTCACGTATAACGTTATATACCATTACGTACTAACGTGCAACGTAATATACTATTACGTACTAACGTGTAACGTTATATACTATTACATACTAACGTGTCACGTTATATACTAATACGTAATAACGTATAACGTTATAAACTATCACGTACTATCGTATAACGTTATATACTATCACGTAATGAGGTATAACGTTATATACTAATACGTAATAACGTATAACGTTATATACTATTACGTAATAACGTATAACGTTATATACTAATACGTAATAACGTACAACGTTATATACTATTACGTAATAACGTGTAACGTTATACACTAATACGTAATTACGTATAACGTTATATACTATTACGTACTAACGTATAACGTTATATACCACTACGTACTAACGTGTAACGTTATATATTAATACGTAATAACGTATAACGTTATATACTATTAAGTACTAACGTATAACGTTATATACTATTACGTACTAACGTGCAACGTTATATACTAATACGTAATAACGTATAACGTTATATACTAATACGTACTAACGTGTAACGTTATATACTAATACGTACTAACGTGTAACGTTATATACTAATACGTAATAACGTATAACGTTATATACTAATACGTACTAACGTGTAACGTTATATACTAATACGTACTCACGTATAACGTTATATACTATTACGTACTAACGTGAAACGTTATATACTATTACATACTAACGTGTCACGTTATATACTATTACGTAAAGACGTATAACGTTATATACTATTACGTACTAACGTATAGCCTTATATACTATTACGTACTAACGTATAACGTTATATACTAATACGTAATAACGTATAACGTTATATACTATTACGTACTATCGTATAACGTTATATACTATCACGTAATGAGGTATAACGTTATAGACTAATACGTAATAACGTATAACGTTATATACTATTACGTACTATCGTGCAACGTTATATACTAATACGTAATAACGTATAACGTTATATACTATTACGTACTAACGTATAACGTTATATACTATTACGTAATGACGTATAACGTCATATACTATTTCGTACTAACGAATAACGTTATATACTAATACGTAATAACGTGCAACGTTATATACTCATACGTAATAACGTATAACGTTATATACTATTACGTACTAACGTATAACGTTATATACTATTACGTACTAACGTGCAACGTTATATACTAATACGTAATAACGTATAACGTTATATACTATTACGTGCTAACGTATAACGTTATATACTAATACGTACTAACGTGTAACGTTATATACTATTACATACTAACGTGTCACGTTATATACTAATACGTAATAACGTATAACGTTACATACTATTACGTACTATCGTATAACGTTATATACTATTACGTAATGAGGTATAACGTTATATACTAATACGTAATAACGTATAACGTTATATACTATTACGTACTAACGTATAACGTTATATACTATTACGTACTAACGTGCAACGTTATATACTAATACGTAATAACGTACAACGTTATATACTATTACGTAATAACGTGTAACGTTATACACTAATACGTAATTACGTATAACGTTATATACTATTACGTACTAACGTATAACGTTATATACCACTACGTACTAACGTGTAACGTTATATATTAATACGTAATAACGTATAACGTTATATACTATTAAGTACTAACGTATAACGTTATATACTATTACGTACTAACGTGCAACGTTATATACTAATACGTAATAACGTATAACGTTATATACTAATACGTACTAACGTGTAACGTTATATACTAATACGTACTAACGTGTAACGTTATATACTAATACGTAATAACGTATAACGTTATATACTAATACGTACTAACGTGTAACGTTATATACTAATACGTACTAACGTATAACGTTATATACTATTACGTACTAACGTGAAACGTTATATACTATTACATACTAACGTGTCACGTTATATACTATTACGTAAAGACGTATAACGTTATATACTATTACGTACTAACGTATAGCCTTATATACTATTACGTACTAACGTATAACGTTATATACTAATACGTAATAACGTATAACGTTATATACTATTACGTACTAACGTATAACGTTATATACTATCACGTAATGAGGTATAACGTTATAGACTAATACGTAATAACGTATAACGTTATATACTATTACGTACTATCGTGCAACGTTATATACTAATACGTAATAACGTATAACGTTATATACTATTACGTACTAACGTATAACGTTATATACTATTACGTAATGACGTATAACGTCATATACTATTACGTACTAACGAATAACGTTATATACTAATACGTAATAACGTGCAACGTTATATACTCATACGTAATAACGTATAACGTTATATACTATTACGTACTAACGTATAACGTTATATACTATTACGTACTAACGTGCAACGTTATATACTAATACGTAATAACGTATAACGTTATATACTATTACGTGCTAACGTATAACGTTATATACTAATACGTACTAACGTGTAACGTTATATACTATTACATACTAACGTGTCACGTTATATACTAATACGTAATAACGTATAACGTTACATACTATTACGTACTATCGTATAACGTTATATACTATTACGTAATGAGGTATAACGTTATATACTAATACGTAATAACGTATAACGTTATATACTATTACGTACTAACGTATAACGTTATATACTATTACGTACTAACGTGCAACGTTATATACTAATACGTAATAACGTATAACGTTATATGTTATTACGTACTATCGTATAACGTTATATGGTATTACGTAAGAACGTATAACGTTATATACTATTACGTACTAACGTGTAACGTTATATACTAATACGTAATAACGTATAACGTTATATACTAATACGTAATAACGTATAACGTTATATACTAATACGTAATAACGTGTAACGTTATATACTATTACGTACTAACGTGTAACGTTATATACTAATACGTAATAACGTATAACGTTATATACTAATACGTAATAACGTATAACGTTATATACTAATACGTAATAACGTATAACGTTATATACTATTACGTAATAACGTGTAAGGTTATATACTAATACGTAATAACGTATAACGTTACATACTATTACGTACTATCGTATAACGTTATATACTATTACGTACTAACGTGTAACGTTATATACTAATACGTAATAACGTATAACGTCATATACTATTACGTACTAACGTATAACGTTATATACTATTACGTAATGACGTATAACGTCATATACTACTACGTACTAACGTATAACGTTATATACTAATACGTAATAACGTGCAACGTTATATACTAATACGTAATAACGTGCAACGTTATATACTAATACGTAATAACGTATAACGTTATATACTATTACGTGCTAACGTATAACGTTATATACTATTACGTACTAACGTATAACGTTATATACTATTACTTAATAACGTATAACGTTATATACTATTACGTACTAACGTATAACGTTATATACTATTACGTAATGACGTATAACGTTATATACTATTACGTACTATCGTATAACGTTATATACTATTCCGTACTAACGTATAACGTTATATACTATTACGTACTAACGTGTAACGTTATATACTATTACATACTAACGTGTCACGTTATATACTAATACGTAATAACGTATAACGTTACATACTATTACGTACTATCGTATAACGTTATATACTATTACGTAATGAGGTATAACGTTATATACTAATACGTAATAACGTATAACGTTATATACTATTACGTACTAACGTGTAACGTTATATACTATTACGTACTAACGTGCAACGTTATATATTAATACGTAATAACGTATAACGTTATATACTATTACGTGCTAACGTATAACGTTATATACTAATACGTACTAACGTGTAACGTTATATACTAATACGTACTAACGTGTCACGTTATATACTAATACGTAATAACGTATAACGTTATATACTAATACGTACTAACGTGTAACGTTATATACTAATACGTACTAACGTGTAACGTTATATACTAATACGTACTAACGTGTCACGTTATATACTAATACGTAATAACGTATAACGTTATATACTAATACATACTAACGTGTAACGTTATATACTAATACGTACTCACGTATAACGTTATATACTATTACGTACTAACGTGAAACGTTATATACTATTACATACTAACGTGTCACGTTATATACTATTACGTAAAGACGTATAACGTTATATACTATTACGTACTAACGTATAGCCTTATATACTATTACGTACTAACGTATAACGTTATATACTAATACGTAATAACGTATAACGTTATATACTATTACGTACTATCGTATAACGTTATATACTATCACGTAATGAGGTATAACGTTATAGACTAATACGTAATAACGTATAACGTTATATACTATTACGTACTATCGTGCAACGTTATATACTAATACGTAATAACGTATAACGTTATATACTATTACGTACTAACGTATAACGTTATATACTATTACGTACTAACGTGCAACGTTATATACTAATACGTAATAACGTATAACGTTATATACTATTACGTGCTAACGTATAACGTTATATATTATTACTTAATAACGTATAACGTCATATACTATTACGTACTAACGTATAACGTTATATACTATTACGTAATGACGTATAACGTCATATACTATTACGTACTAACGTATAACGTTATATACTAATACGTAATAACGTGCAACGTTATATACTAATACGTAATAACGTATAACGTTATATACTATTACGTACTAACGTGTCACGTTATATACTAATACGAAATAACATATAACGTTATATACTATTACGTACTAACGTATAACGTTATATACTTTTACTTAATAACGTATATCGTTATATACTATTACGTAATAACGTGTAACGTTATATACTAATACGTAATTACGTATCACATTATATACTATTACGTACTAACGTATAACGTTATATACTATTACGTACTAACGTGTAACGTTATATACTATTACATACTAACGTGTCACGTTATATACTAATACGTAATAACGTGCAACGTTATATACTAATACGTAATAACGTATAACGTTATATACTATTACGTACTAACGTATAACGTTATATACTATTACGTACTAACGTGCAACGTTATATACTAATACGTAATAACGTATAACGTTATATACTATTACGTGCTAACGTATAACGTTATATACTATTACTTAATAACGTATAACGTCATATACTATTACGTACTAACGTATAACGTTATATACTATTACGTAATGACGTATAACGTCATATACTATTACGTACTAACGTATAACGTTATATACTAATACGTAATAACGTGCAACGTTATATACTAATACGTAATAACGTATAACGTTATATACTATTACGTACTAACGTATAACGTTATATACTATTACGTACTAACGTGTCACGTTATATACTAATACGAAATAACATATAACGTTATATACTATTACGTACTAACGTATAACGTTATATACTTTTACTTAATAACGTATATCGTTATATACTATTACGTAATAACGTGTAACGTTATATACTAATACGTAATTACGTATCACATTATATACTATTACGTACTAACGTATAACGTTATATACTATTACGTACTAACGTGTAACGTTATATACTATTACATACTAACGTGTCACGTTATATACTAATACGTAATAACGTGCAACGTTATATACTAATACGTAATAACGTATAACGTTATATACTATTACGTACTAACGTATAACGTTATATACTATTACGTACTAACGTGCAACGTTATATACTAATACGTAATAACGTATAACGTTATATACTATTACGTGCTAACGTATAACGTTATATACTATTACTTAATAACGTATAACGTCATATACTATTACGTACTAACGTATAACGTTATATACTATTACGTAATGACGTATAACGTCATATACTATTACGTACTAACGTATAACGTTATATACTAATACGTAATAACGTGCAACGTTATATACTAATACGTAATAACGTATAACGTTATATACTATTACGTGCTAACGTATAACGTTATATACTATTACTTAATAACGTATAACGTCATATACTATTACGTACTAACGTATAACGTTATATACTATTACGTAATGACGTATAACGTCATATACTATTACGTACTAACGTATAACGTTATATACTAATACGTAATAACGTGCAACGTTATATACTAATACGTAATAACGTATAACGTTATATACTATTACGTACTAACGTATAACGTTATATACTATTACGTACTAACGTGCAACGTTATATACTAATACGTAATAACGTATAACGTTATATACTATTACGTGCTAACGTATAACGTTATATACTAATACGTACTAAAGTGTAACGTTATATACTAATACGTACTAACGTGTCACGTTATATACTAATACGTAATAACGTATAACGTTATATACTATTACGTACTAACGTGTAACGTCATATACTATTACGTACTAACGTATAACGTTATATACTATTACGTAATGACGTATAACGTCATATACTATTACGTACTAACGTATAACGTTATATACTAATACGTAATAACGTGCAACGTTATATACTAATACGTAATAAAGTATAACGTTACATACTATTACGTACTATCGTATAACGTTATATACTATTACGTAATAACGTGTAACGTTATATACTAATACGTAATTACGTATCACATTATATACTATTACGTACTAACGTATAACGTTATATACTATTACGTACTAACGTGTAACGTTATATACTATTACATACTAACGTGTCACGTTATATACTAATACGTAATAACGTATAACGTTACATACTATTACGTACTATCGTATAACGTTATATACTATTACGTAATGAGGTATAACGTTATATACTAATACGTAATAACGTATAACGTTATATACTATTACGTACTAACGTATAACGTTATATACTATTACGTACTAACGTGCAACGTTATATACTAATACGTAATAACGTATAACGTTATATGTTATTACGTACTATCGTATAACGTTATATGGTATTACGTAAGAACGTATAACGTTATATACTATTACGTACTAGCGTGTAACGTTATATACTAATACGTAATAACGTATAACGTTATATACTAATACGTAATAACGTATAACGTTATAAACTATCACGTACTATCGTATAACGTTATATACTATCACGTAATGAGGTATAACGTTATATACTAATACGTAATAACGTGTAACGTTATACACTAATACGTAATTACGTATAACGTTATATACTATTACGTGCTAACGTATAACGTTATATACTAATACGTACTAACGTGTAACGTTATATACTAATACGTACTAACGTGTCACGTTATATACTAATACGTAATAACGTATAACGTTATATACTAATACGTACTAACGTGTAACGTTATATACTAATACGTACTAACGTGTAACGTTATATACTAATACGTACTAACGTGTCACGTTATATACTAATACGTAATAACGTATAACGTTATATACTAATACATACTAACGTGTAACGTTATATACTAATACGTACTCACGTATAACGTTATATACTATTACGTACTAACGTGAAACGTTATATACTATTACATACTAACGTGTCACGTTATATACTATTACGTAAAGACGTATAACGTTATATACTATTACGTACTAACGTATAGCCTTATATACTATTACGTACTAACGTATAACGTTATATACTAATACGTAATAACGTATAACGTTATATACTATTACGTACTATCGTATAACGTTATATACTATCACGTAATGAGGTATAACGTTATAGACTAATACGTAATAACGTATAACGTTATATACTATTACGTACTATCGTGCAACGTTATATACTAATACGTAATAACGTATAACGTTATATACTATTACGTACTAACGTATAACGTTATATACTATTACGTACTAACGTGCAACGTTATATACTAATACGTAATAACGTATAACGTTATATACTATTACGTGCTAACGTATAACGTTATATATTATTACTTAATAACGTATAACGTCATATACTATTACGTACTAACGTATAACGTTATATACTATTACGTAATGACGTATAACGTCATATACTATTACGTACTAACGTATAACGTTATATACTAATACGTAATAACGTGCAACGTTATATACTAATACGTAATAACGTATAACGTTATATACTATTACGTACTAACGTATAACGTTATATACTATTACGTACTAACGTGCAACGTTATATACTAATACGTAATAACGTATAACGTTATATACTATTACGTGCTAACGTATAACGTTATATACTAATACGTACTCACGTATAACGTTATATACTATTACGTACTAACGTGAAACGTTATATACTATTACATACTAACGTGTCACGTTATATACTATTACGTAAAGACGTATAACGTTATATACTATTACGTACTAACGTATAGCCTTATATACTATTACGTACTAACGTATAACGTTATATACTAATACGTAATAACGTATAACGTTATATACTATTACGTACTATCGTATAACGTTATATACTATCACGTAATGAGGTATAACGTTATAGACTAATACGTAATAACGTATAACGTTATATACTATTACGTACTATCGTGCAACGCTATATACTAATACGTAATAACGTATAACGTTATATACTATTACGTAATGACGTATAACGTCATATACTATTACGTACTAACGTATAACGTTATATACTAATACGTAATAACGTGCAACGTTATATACTAATACGTAATAAAGTATAACGTTACATACTATTACGTACTATCGTATAACGTTATATACTATTACGTAATAACGTGTAACGTTATATACTAATACGTAATTACGTATCACATTATATACTATTACGTACTAACGTATAACGTTATATACTATTACGTACTAACGTGCAACGTTATATACTAATACGTAATAACGTATAACGTTATATACTATTACGTGCTAACGTATAACGTTATATACTAATACGTACTAAAGTGTAACGTTATATACTAATACGTACTAACGTGTCACGTTATATACTAATACGTAATAACGTATAACGTTATATACTATTACGTACTAACGTGTAACGTCATATACTATTACGTACTAACGTATAACGTTATATACTATTACGTAATGACGTATAACGTCATATACTATTACGTACTAACGTATAACGTTATATACTAATACGTAATAACGTGCAACGTTATATACTAATACGTAATAAAGTATAACGTTACATACTATTACGTACTATCGTATAACGTTATATACTATTACGTAATAACGTGTAACGTTATATACTAATACGTAATTACGTATCACATTATATACTATTACGTACTAACGTATAACGTTATATACTATTACGTACTAACGTGTAACGTTATATACTATTACATACTAACGTGTCACGTTATATACTAATACGTAATAACGTATAACGTTACATACTATTACGTACTATCGTATAACGTTATATACTATTACGTAATGAGGTATAACGTTATATACTAATACGTAATAACGTATAACGTTATATACTATTACGTACTAACGTATAACGTTATATACTATTACGTACTAACGTGCAACGTTATATACTAATACGTAATAACGTATAACGTTATATGTTATTACGTACTATCGTATAACGTTATATGGTATTACGTAAGAACGTATAACGTTATATACTATTACGTACTAGCGTGTAACGTTATATACTAATACGTAATAACGTATAACGTTATATACTAATACGTAATAACGTATAACGTTATAAACTATCACGTACTATCGTATAACGTTATATACTATCACGTAATGAGGTATAACGTTATATACTAATACGTAATAACGTGTAACGTTATACACTAATACGTAATTACGTATAACGTTATATACTATTACGTACTAACGTATAACGTTATATACCACTACGTACTAACGTGTAACGTTATATATTAATACGTAATAACGTATAACGTTATATACTATTAAGTACTAACGTATAACGTTATATACTATTACGAACTAACGTGCAACGTTATATACTAATACGTAATAACGTATAACGTTATATACTAATACGTACTAACGTGTAACGTTATATACTAATACGTACTAACGTGTAACGTTATATACTAGTACGTACTAACGTGTCACGTTATATACTAATACGTAATAACGTATAACGTTATATACTAATACATACTAACGTGTAACGTTATATACTAATACGTACTCACGTATAACGTTATATACTATTACGTACTAACGTGAAACGTTATATACTATTACATACTAACGTGTCACGTAATATACTATTACGTAAAGACGTATAACGTTATATACTATTACGTACTAACGTATAGCCTTATATACTATTACGTACTAACGTATAACGTTATATACTAATACGTAATAACGTATAACGTTATATACTATTACGTACTATCGTATAACGTTATATACTATCACGTAATGAGGTATAACGTTATAGACTAATACGTAATAACGTATAACGTTATGTACTATTACGTACTATCGTGCAACGTTATATACTAATACGTAATAACGTATAACGTTATATACTATTACGTACTAACGTATAACGTTATATACTATTACGTACTAACGTGCAACGTTATATACTAATACGTAATAACGTATAACGTTATATACTATTACGTGCTAACGTATAACGTTATATATTATTACTTAATAACGTATAACGTCATATACTATTACGTACTAACGTATAACGTTATATACTATTACGTAATGACGTATAACGTCATATACTATTACGTACTAACGTATAACGTTATATACTAATACGTAATAACGTGCAACGTTATATACTAATACGTAATAACGTATAACGTTATATACTATTACGTACTAACGTATAACGTTATATACTATTACGTACTAACGTGCAACGTTATATACTGATACGTAATAACGTATAACGTTATATACTATTACGTGCTAACGTATAACGTTATATACTATTACTTAATAACGTATAACGTCATATACTATTACGTACTAACGTATAACGTTATATACTATTACGTAATGACGTATAACGTCATATACTATTACGTACTAACGTATAACGTTATATACTAATACGTAATAACGTGCAACGTTATATACTAATACGTAATAACGTATAACGTTATATACTATTACGTACTAACGTATAACGTTATATACTATTACGTACTAACGTGCAACGTTATATACTAATACGTAATAACGTATAACGTTATATACTATTACGTGCTAACGTATAACGTTATATACTAATACGTACTAAAGTGTAACGTTATATACTAATACGTACTAACGTGTCACGTTATATACTAATACGTAATAACGTATAACGTTATATACTATTACGTACTAACGTGTAACGTCATATACTATTACGTACTAACGTATAACGTTATATACTATTACGTAATGACGTATAACGTCATATACTATTACGTACTAACGTATAACGTTATACACTAATACGTAATAACGTGCAACGTTATATACTAATACGTAATAAAGTATAACGTTACATACTATTACGTACTATCGTATAACGTTATATACTATTACGTAATAACGTGTAACGTTATATACTAATACGTAATTACGTATAACATTATATACTATTACGTACTAACGTATAACGTTATATACTATTACGTACTAACGTGTAACGTTATATACTAATACGTAATAACGTATAACGTCATATACTATTACGTACTAACGTGTAACGTTATATACTATTACGTAATGACGTATAACGTCATATACTATTACGTACTAACGTATAACGTTATATACTAATACGTAATAACGTGCAACGTTATATACTAATACGTAATAACGTGCAACGTCATATACTATTACGTTCTAACGTATAACGTTATATACTATTACGTAATGACGTATAACGTCATATACTATTACGTACTAACGTATAACGTTATATACTAATACGTAATAACGTGCAACGTTATATACTAATTCGTAATAACGTATAACGTTATATACTATTACGTACTAACGTATAACGTTATATACTATTACGTACTAACGTGCAACGTTATATACTAATACGTAATAACGTATAACGTTATATACTATTACGTGCTAACGTATAACGTTATATACTATTACTTAATAACGTATAACGTCATATACTATTACGTACTAACGTATAACGTTATATACTATTACGTAATGACGTATAACGTCATATACTATTACGTACTAACGAATAACGTTATATACTAATACGTAATAAAGTATAACGTTACATACTATTACGTACTATCGTATAACGTTATATACTATTACGTAATAACGTGTAACGTTATATACTAATACGTAATTACGTATAACATTATATACTATTACGTACTAACGTATAACGTTATATACTATTACGTACTAACGTGTAACGTTATATTCTATTACATACTAACGTGTCACGTTATATACTAATACGTAATAACGTATAACGTTACATACTATTACGTACTATCGTATAACGTTATATACTATTACGTAATGAGGTATAACGTTATATACTAATA